>NC_140941.1:108541030-109038530 GCF_014529385.1 Adiantum capillus-veneris
AAAATTAGTAGTGAAATCATCAACGGTGGCACGCACAACATTAGAAAGACCTGAAGCAGGAGTAGGAAGAGAGGGACCATATAAAACTTCAAATGGAGATTTACCCATGGCAATGTGAGTGGTGTTGTTGTATGAAAATTGTAGAATATACAGGTAATCATCCCATTTCTTAGGTTGAGACAAAACATAAGCCTTTAACAAATCAATAATAGTGTGATTGGTGACTTTGGTTTGACCATTAGCTTCGGGATGAAATGTAGAAGTGAAGTCAAGTGTAGTGCCAATATTTTCAAACACAGTAGTCCAAAAAGCACTATAGAATTTTGAATCTCGATAAAAAATAATCACTTTAGGCAAACCATGATGTGGGAAAACAGTCTTAAGAAACAAATGCAGCTTGATGTGTTGTGAGTGTTTTCTTACAAGGAATGAAATATGCTTGTTTAAAAAAACGATCAATAATAGTCCAAATCATGTCATGGTTGTGCATTGTGAGTGGAAAACCAGTAACAAAATCCATTAAAAAGTGTTTCCAAGGTCTTTCAGGAATGGGGAGAGGGTGTAAAAGTCCCAATTTCTTACCTGTTGGCTGCTTTGATCTTTTGGCAAATCAAACAAGTGGAAACATACTATTTAACATCCATTCTCATAGTAGGCCAATAGAAATCACGACATAAATTTTAGAAAGTTGCAGCAAATCCTCTATGCCCAGCATAGGGGGGTTTATGCAATTATTCAATAATTAATGTACGGAAAGGTTTAGTCACACACAATTTTTGTTTGAAATAAAGGAAGTTTTCTTGAATAGTGTATTTGAGAATTGTGTGCACATAATTTTCAAGCATATGCAACCATGTCGTTATGAAATCATCATCATGTGCATAAGTGTCAGGCATATTGTCAAATGAATTTCCCTTAATGGTTGATAAATGATTAAGTGAGGGTCTTCTACTCAAAGCATCAACTACAACGTTTTCTTTACCAGGTTGGTATTGAATGTTTAGCTGAAAAATTTGAATAAAAGCGGCCCACTTAATATGTCTATCATCTATTAAGGGCTAAGAAAATAAATAATGATACTGATAGCCGTTTTTTGGCTTTCCATAATTGCCATAGTAAGCTACCTCACCCTATAAAATCACTCAAACATTTTGGTTATCCCTACCATTTCACTGTACATAGGCATGTGTGAGTTAGGGGACTTTCTCCATATTTTCTTAAAAACCCTCAATTAGCTAGTCACTGGGCTAGTTCAGCCAAAAAACTAAATAAAATCAAAAAAATAAAATACATTATGGCCCATTTGTGTGTAAATATTTCATTGTATATAGGGCCTAAATAAAAGGTTTTTTCATAATTATTTTGGTATTAATTTAAATATTTATACTTAGGTGTGTGTTACTTATGCTATGTACATTGACTCACCATTACCATATTTTTTCTTACCATTTTGCATACTCTTTATTCCTTATAAAAAAAATTCATGCAAGCTTGTCTTATTTTTGGTGTAACTCCATCCCAACAAAAATCCAAAAAAACTAGTTCTATTTATGAGTATATTTTTTCATTATTGTGATTTTTTCCTTCCTACATCTATTCTCTATTACTCTTATAAATTAGACCACAAAAAATATTCATCTTTTTATGGTAGACTTATAATGAGAGATATTTATTTTGACCCCTTTATATTTTTTCCACCTATATTATTTATATTTGACATGTACATATTTTTTTAGACCCCTCAATATTTGATTTTCTTAGTTGTACTATTCATTTATATCATGATCTCAACAATATCTTCAATTATAGACCTACCAAATAAGGTCAAGGGTATGTGGAATGCATGCATACACCATGGGGAGATCACTCTTGGAGGTATTCAAAACAATCATCCAAAGAAGGACCTCACAAGGACCTTGTGGAGTGGAAAAAACAGTCGGTTTTGCTGAATTTTTAAAGAACACATGATCCCCGAATTTGGAAAGGTGATACAAACATAAGTTGTAGCTCGTGAGCTAAAATTTCACCTCAGATTTTTTCATATTTTTTTGAGCTACGAGCTGTGAGCTATGATTCTATTGGTGGACCCCAGTTTGCCCATGATATGCAGCCACACTCCCTCTTCCATTTTATCATTTTCCTCTTTCACACACACTCCTCCCTCTCCTTCCCACTTCCAAACCTGCAACTCCCATGTCCTAATTCACCCTCTTCACCATTGACACTCTCTCACACCTCCACAGCCTTCATCCTCCATTTCTACACCCTATGTGTCCCCCTTTCTCTCTACATATATGTCCATATTACCATACTCTCTTCAACTTTGTAAAGAACTTCAAAAAATCAACAAAAATCCAAGGATAACCTCTGCAAATGAAGGCTTTTATCATGAATTTTCCAAGGTTTGAAGATAATATAGCTTCATCGACACGCGCTACTTCGCCATGCTGACCGCTTCTTCTTCCGGTGCTGTAAAGAGGTGACTGTCAACTTCTCCAAAGCTTCAACCTCTCTTTGCAAGCTCATCCCTTCTCTAACTTTTCTCATCATATATCTCACCATTTGGTGAATGATTTTGTAAATATTTTGTAGTGATAAGTACTAACTACTAACCACTAACCTTATTGTAAAATGCACCCTCTACTAGAGTAGGCACTCCCAAATTATTCACTCAATCCTCTCTCCTTTCATCCTCAATAATTCTCTTCCCTTGAGCCCATATCCATGTGACTCAAAGGAGAAGAGAGACCCACCCTCATTTAAAAACAATAAAAATATGCATAATCTTTTATTCCTTCAAATAAACTTGATCAGGCCTAATCCTAATCGGGGCTTCTAAAACCGATAAATAGATCCCTTCTCTCCCTTGTAAATCATCACATGATCACACTACACCACACCATTCTCAACACATAACACACCACTCTTCAAGCCTACTTGTGTAGAGTGTGTGCATTGTGAGTGCTCTATTCCATCACTACACATAGGTGCATGGAGAAGCTTGAAGTTAGTTATGCCATCTAGAGGAGTGAAGTGATACTATACTCTGCAATCACACTTGTAGCCTACTCTTGTCCATAAATAAGATTCATAGTTTTGTGTGCAATTGTATGCTGCAACTACGACTCTTCTCTCCAAATTGACTTGATAAGTTGGCTCATCAGGTGGTTGAAGGTATATTGTCCTTGAAGTTTGTTGTGCCATTTCATTCTTGGTGGTTTGAGGGCTTGTTGAATTGTTTTCCTAAAAGGTAAATTGTAAGAGGGTGCTCAGTGAGAGGGCTCCCGTGACCCTAATACAATTTGTGTATTGGCAACAAGGTCAAGTTTTGTGTTGTCTCTCTATTTCTCATCAAGCTTTGTGTGCATCTAGTCTTTAAGGCTAAGACTGTGTTGCTCAAGTTGATTTGTGCTCTTTAGCTCTCTCTGGCATGGTGAATGTTTGTGTTTGGTGTGTGTGGCTATCTTGCATTGCCCTCTCTTTGTGCGTTTGAGTACAAGGAGATATCATGTGCGTCCTAGTTCGCATCTACAACTAGGTGGTGCCCCTTTTCTTGTTTGGTTTCTGGCTGTGGGTTGTTGTTGTCTCTGATTGTGCTTGCCCCAGCCCCAATTGAGCAGCATGGGAGCCTCGAAGGGTGTTTAGAGGCCGCTCTTCTTGTTGCCCGCCCCGGACCGCCTCAAATTGGTGCCCCCATGGAGGAATAACTTTGTGCTTATTGTTGTTGTATTGCATGAATGCTTGAATTTCAGCATAATCAAGTAGATTACATGAATCATGAAAACTTGTATGACCGAGTTTAATTTCAAGGCAACAAAAATTGATCTAGAATATGGTTTGGATTAGCATAACATAAGAAAGGAAAAAAACATTTTCACATAAGAATCTAGAATTCATGCTAAAATACCTTTCAAAACTTTGTGTAGGTAGTTGATGTCCTGAGAGAAAATGATTGTTTGGAACTAATCTTTGTGTGGTTCTAGCATTGAGAAACTATGACACGCTATACCTTTGATGATATCCCAATCTTCTTCGAAAATCTAGAAGAAGATGTTGATGATTTTCTTGCTGATTTTAGAATGGTTTGTCGTATCCTTGGTAAAAGGGATGACATTGAAAATGGGGATTTTTTATTGCTATGCCTTAGAGGCAACGCTGAGCAATGGTTTAGGAGTATGTCTTCTCAGATTGAAGATGGATATACCCAAATTTCAAAAGCTTTGAAGACGAGATTCTCTAAATTTCCAACAACAGAGACAGCATGGGCTTCATTCGGGAGACTTCAACAACATGGTGAAGACTACTATGCTTATGAGGATATTTTTTCTCGTCAATGGGGAAGATGTGGATTTAGTTCTACATTTCCAGATTATGTAAAAATGGAGCAATTTATTTCGGGTTTGTCTCCTTTCCTAAAGACTAAGGTTACTTGGAGTGGACCCTCTACCTTTGAAGAAGCGGTCACTATTGCCCGAAGGAAGTTTCACAAGTACTTCTACATCAAAAATGGTTTCCATCATGCTAGAAGAATCAACCATCATGAAAGTGTTTCTATCAAGGAGTCGTCTCCTTTGCCATACTTGTCTCCTTCTACTCCGACAAATGTTGAAAAAGTTACTTACATGCCAACTGATTATTCAAGTGCTAAAGTGTGTGGCCAAGACTCAAATGTGGAATCTCTTTCTTCTACCTCTATCACAAGCATGCAAAAATCGACACAAGATATCTCAAATGGCATTGATGATTCAATAATGGATACATCCAACCTTTTGACGGAGGATCAATTTCTAGTCTGAGCAAACGAAGCTTTTGTGCAACATGACTCTACGGAGAATGAAGACCTTGAAGGTAACCTTGATCTTATGGAATGTTCTGAGAGTGTATCTTGTCTAAAAGAAGAGAGTGAAGAAGAAGATGAAATCATAGGTAGGGAGATCATAGACCACATTGATCATAAAGAGATGATTGTGTACATGGAATGCCAACTCCAAAACAAAGTAGAAGAGTGCGAGTTGAATCCATGTGAGGATAATCTTCAAGAAGTGTTTGAGGATGTTGAAAAGCATTGGTATGACCCATGTATATTAATCATGGAGGAACGTATCATGCAAGAAGCCAAAGTTTTCACAAAATCAAACAGTAATCCATCAACCTTTGAGGTGGTACAATGTGAGGAGTTACAACCTTGCCAAAGAGGGGGCTTAGAAGGGGATGAAGAACATGAGAGAGTAGTAAAAAATAAAATCATAAGAGGAAACTTTCAAAAGGGTATCATTCTCTCCAATGGTGTTTTAGTGGGTGGCTCTTCATTCATGGGACAATCTCTTAGCAAGAAAATACAATCTTTTGAAGCCCCAATCATCTTCACATTGGGTTTCACCTCTTCAAAGTCAACTTCTCCTCTCCTCACATATACCTTTCATCGGGGGCACCATACCTTCTTAAGTGGAAGAGGACATGAATACTTGGTGATGAAGAGATGTTTCCAAACCTTCTACATTTGGTTCTTTGGTGTATGGAGGTCGCACATTGTGATGCTTCTGGTCTTCATCATAAATGAAAAACTTGTTGATTGCTACATGTGGATATTTCATAAATCAGCACCAAAATCTATTCTCTTCCAATGTGTTGGAAGCAATAGAAACCTTCTTCTATTATCTACTTATGTGGTACACCATTTGCAATATCTTCCAATAGAAGTTGGAAGCATGGATCAAGCTTTCCTAAATCATGAAGATCATAGAAATTTTGACTTGATGAGCCTACCCAGGTTGAATGAAATTTATGAGCTACAGTTCAGGAATTTGCTCATACAAGCTCTTGAAGATCGTAGCAGATACATCAACTTTACACAAGAGGAAGAGCAACCAATCTTTTATATCACATTCATGGTGATAGATGCAATGATGGACAACAATAAAATCTACAAGTTTCTTCAACCAAAATCAGTAAGTGATTCCATACCATACATCTCTCTTTGGGAAAGATATTTCAAGATCTTTGATCCTGGGGGGTGCTTATGGAAACTTTCTCAATGGAGGAGGTTTACTCCGTCACTTCATTACATCCTCATATTTTCTCTGAGAACCTTTCATATCACACAAGGTTTCTTAATCATACAACAAGGGTTCTTCAAAAACGAGAGCATACAAAGACAGACGTTACACAATCTACATGTTGTATGATCGGATAAATGGTACATGAATGTACCATTATCTAAGGGGGGGGCTAATGATAGCTGTTTTTCGGCTTTCCATAATTGCCATAGTAAGCTACCTCACCCTATCAAATCACTCAAACATTTTGGTTATCCCTACCATTTCACTGTACATAGGCGTGTGTGAGTTAGGGGACTTTCTCCATATTTTCTTAAAAACCCTCAATTAGCTAGTCACTGGGCTAGTTCAGCCAAAAAACTAAGTAAAATCAAAAAAATAAAATATATTATGGCCCATTTGTGTGTAAATATTTCATTGTATATAGGGCCTAAATAAAAGGATTTTTCATAATTATTTTGGTATTAATTTAAATATTTATACTTAGGTGTGTGTTACTTATGCTATGTACATTGACTCACCATTACCATATATTTTCTTACCATTTTGCATACTCTTTATTCCTTATAAAAAAATTTCATGCAAGCTTGTATTATTTTTGGTGTAGCTCCATCCCAACAAAAATCCAAAAAAACTAGTTCTATTTATGTGTATAGTTTTTCATTATTGTGATTTTTTCCTTCCTACATCTATTCTCTATTACTCTCATAAATTAGACCACAAAAAATATTCATCTTTTTATGGTAGACTTATAATGAGAGATATTTATTTTGACCCCTTTATATTTTTTCCACCTATATTATTTATATTTGACATGTACATTTTTTTTTAGACCCCTCAATATTTGATTTCCTTAGTTGTACTATTCATTTATATCATGATCCCAACAATATCTTCAATTATAGACCTACCAAATAAGGTCAAGGGTATGTGGAATGCATGCATGCACCATGGGGAGCTCACTCTTGGAGGTATTCAAAACAATCATCCAAATTAGAAGGACCTCACAAGGACCTTGTGGAGTGGAAAAAACAGTCGGTTTTGCTGAATTTTTAAAGATCACATGCTCCCCGAATTTGGAAAGGTGATACAAACAAAAGTTGTAGCTCGTGAGCTGAAATTTCACCTCAGATTTTTTCATATTTTTTTGAGCTACGAGCTGTGAGCTATGATTCTATTGGTGGACCCCAGTTTGCCCATGCTATGCAGCCACACTCCCTCTTCCACTTTATCATTTTCCTCTTTCACACACACTCCTTTCTCTCCTTCCCACTCCCAAACCTGCAACTCCCATGTCCTAATTCACCCTCTTCACCATTGACACTCTCTCACACCTCCACAACCTTCATCCTCCATTTCTACACCCTATGTGTCCCCCTTTCTCTCTACATATATGTCCATATTACCATACTCTCTTCAACTTTGTAAAGAACTTCAAAAAATCAACAAAAATCCAAGGATAACCTCTGCAAATGAAGGCTTTTATCATGAATTTTCCAAGGTTTGAAGATAATATAGCTTCATCGACACGCGCTACTTCGCCATGCTGACCGCTTATTCTTCCGGTGCTGTAAAGAGGTGAATGTCAACTTCTCCAAAGCTTCAACCTCTCTTTGCAAGCTCATCCCTTCTCTAACTTTTCTCATCATATATCTCACCATTTGGTGAATGATTTTGTAAATATTTTGTAGTGATAAGTACTAACTACTAACCACCCTCTATTAGAGTAGGCACTCCCAAATTATTCACTCAATCCTCTCTCCTTTCATCCTCAATAATTCTCTTCCCTTGAGCCCACATCCATGTGACTCAAAGGACAAGAGAGACCCACCCTCATTTAAAAAAATAAAAATATGCATAATCTTTTATTCCTTCAAATAAACTTGATTAGGCCTAATCCTAATCAGGGCTTCTAAAACCTATAAATAGAGCCCTTCTCTCCCTTGTAAATCATCACATGATCACACTACACCACACCATTCTCAACACATAACACACCACTCTTCAAGCCTACTTGTGTAAAGTGTGTGCATTATGAGTGCTCTATTCCATCACTACACATAGGTGCATGGAGAAGCTTGAAGTTAGTTATGCCATCTAGAGGAGTGGAGTGACACTATACTCTGCAATCACACTTGTAGCCTACTCTTGTCCATAAATAAGATTCATAGTTTTGGGTGTAATTGTATGC
Organism: Adiantum capillus-veneris; assembly: GCF_014529385.1. NCBI lineage: Eukaryota > Viridiplantae > Streptophyta > Polypodiopsida > Polypodiales > Pteridaceae > Adiantum > Adiantum capillus-veneris. Next base: position 108,549,278 of record NC_140941.1, read on the forward strand.
TGCAACTACGACTCTTCTCTCCAAATTGACTTGATAAGTTGGCTCATCAGGTGGTTGAAGGTACATTGTCCTTGAAGTTTGTTGTGCCATTTCATGCTTGGTGGTTTGTGGGCTTGTTGAGTTGTTTGCCTAAAAGGTAAATTGTAAGAGGGTGCTCAGTGAGCGGGCTCCCGTGACACTTAGACAATTTGTGTATTGGCAACAAGGTCAAGTTTTGCGTTGTCTCTCTATTTCTCATCAAGCTTTGTGTGCATCTAGTCTTTAAGGCTAAGATTGAGTTGCTCAAGTTGATTTGTTCTCTTTACCTCTCTCTGGCATGGTGAATGTTTGTGTTTGGTGTGTGTGGCTATCTTGCATTCCCCTCTCTTTGTGCGTTTGAGTACAAGGAGATATCATGTGCGTCCTAGTTCGCATCTACAACTAGGTGGTGCCCCTTTTCTTGTTTGGTTTCTGGCTGTGGGTTGTTGTTGTCTCTGATTGTGCTTGCCCCAGCCCCAATTGAGCAGCACGGGAGCCTCGAAGGGTGTTTAGAGGCCGCTCTTCTTGTTGCCCGCCCCGGACCGCCTCAATACTTTGTTGATCATTTTATTTTATCAGGTCAATACCCATTACATAATGTTTTCATATTTTCAATGCATGTACCACAACGGTCAACTCTTTATCATAGGTATCAAACTTTGTTTCAGAAGGTTTGAATTTACGGCTTTTGAAAGCAAGTGGATGGTTATCTTGCATAAGGACTGCACCGATACCTTTTCCACTAGCATCAGTGGCTACCACAAAGAACGGTCTTTCAAAATCAGGCAATTGCAATACAAGTGCATTAGCCAAAGCATGTTTAAGTGCATTAAATGGGCTTTCTTGTAAATTAGTCCATTCATAAGGTGTGTTTTTCTTCAACAAGAGAGTCAAATAATGTGACTTTAAGCAAAATTACAAACAAATTTCTTGTAATAGCTACAAAGACCGATGAAAGAACGTAGCTCATGCAAGTTTTTGGGTCTAGGCCATGACTGAATGGCTTCAATTTTCTTGGGGTCTACATGTATTCCCTTAGCCCAATTTCAAATTGGAAAAATGAACTCTTTTCAGGATTCAAATACAAGTGATTTTGTGCAAGCAGATCAAATACACATGTTAAGTGCTCTTTATGCTCTTTTTCAGATTTATTGAACACCAGAATGTCATAAAAAAATCTTGATGGTCAATGAAAATTCTATTCATCAAGCGTGTAAATGTGGCTAGTGCATTTGTTAAACCAAATGGCATGACAAGAAATTCATAGTGTCCCGTTTGTGTTTTGAAAGAAGTTTTGTAGACATTATGTTCAAACATTTTGACTCAATGATACCCTGATTTAAGGTCATTTTTTCTAAAGATGTTTGCCCCTTTTCAGTTTGTCTACAGATCATCCACCCTAGGAATAGGAAACCTATTCTTAATGGTGATCTTATTTAAAGCCCTGTAGTCGATACGCATACGAAAGGTTCCATTTTTCTTCTTGACAAGAAATACTGGAGCTCCGTATGGTCAACTACTAGGTCGGATTAGGCCTTGGTCAAGTAAATCAGTGATTTGAGATTGTATCTCCCTATGTGTGGTTGGATTTACACAATAAGGTGCTCTACAAGGAGGTTCACTACCCGGTATAATGTCAATTTTGTGGTCTTCTAGGCGTGAAGGTGGTTCCAGGTGGCAATTCATGCATGAAACAATCTTTAAATTGTGAGAGAAATTCATTGTGTGTGGAGTTACGTGAAGTTTCAGTTTCAGCCGAAATTTGATTTATCAACACTAGATATGTTTTCCCCTGTTTTTGAATTGCTCTTTTGGCTTGAGTGTGAGAGATGAGTGGAAAGTTCTAGTGTTTCTTGGATGGAGAAATTTTTATTATTATGAGAGAGACATAGTACGTGTTTTATAATTAATCAACGGGTCAAATTCATGATGAAATGGCATTCCCAAAATCCTATCAAGACCATGCAATGGTGCTACCAGAAATCTCGTGTTTGTGTAAATTCACCAAATTATGCAAACTTCAATAGTGACTTGGGTTTTACAATTAGAATGTTAATTATTAAAAATAGTTTTGACTTTGTGAGGTGATGAGATTTCAAACACAGAGAGAGTTGATGTGCCAAGAGTGTAGAAATGAAATTGTGGCTACTACCGTCATCTAACATAATAGTGACACTTTCACCCTTAACAGTGCCTTGCACTTTAAACAGAGTGTGAGGAGATATAAAAGGACCTGAAGGTGGGTTGTCATCGTTATCATAATCAGGATCATATCCCTCACCATAGTTAGCTTTCACTTCATTGTTGTCGGGACGATTGTTGTTGAAGGGTTTTTGACTTGAATTTCTATTGACTTTATTGGAGTGGCCATTGGATTTTGACCATTGCCCTTAGCAGGACCATTTGGGCACTTATCTCCATAGTGACCATACTAAAAACATTTAAAACACTTCACCTTTTTGTTACCATTAGAGTTCCATGCCATGAAGAAATTTCTTGCAAGCGATGCAAAGGACAAAGTGCTCACCGAATGGCGCAGCTTAAACCTTCTCTCTCATGAGTCTATCCACAAGTATTTAGACAAGTTTGGGGATTTACATCTCAAGGCTACTATCTTTCAAAAGATAGACTTTTCCGAGCAAAGGTAACAGTTTTGTGTGGGATTACCTAAAAAGACGGCCGAGTATGTTAACTCTCCACACCCTGGTTCTATCACCGAAGTAATCCATCACACCATGGTTGCTTCATGCATCAATTTCCAACAAGGGGCTAGATAGAATGTCAATTGCAAGCCCATGGAAAACAAAGATAAAATTGATGCAAAGGGAAAAACCAATGCTCATCATTCTTCTCAACGGACTTCCAATAGCAACAACAATAATCAATCCAAGGAGAAGGGATTTTACAAAGGCAAAAACAAACTCTCTCACAAAGCGCTTGAAGCTTTCTACAAGAACCATAAGTGTTTCAAGTGTAGGGAGCAAGGACATGGCTATTGTTCTTGCCCCAAGAAGAATGCTCGCAATGAGACTCCTAGGGATTCCACCATTGAAGCTCCAAAAGATGATTCTAATTGCAAAGGATCATCACTTTCCTATGCTTGGGGAAAGGTAAGAGAGCACGATGCCGTTATCTTGTTTGACCCTGGATCTACTCACAATTTCATATCAACGGAGTTGGACACCAAGTTGGGCATTCAAGCTTTCAAGATGGGAGATATTGTAATGGTTGACACATCTTTCAAGGGACAACAAGCCTCTGTTACTCCCTTGATTAAGAAGTTGAGGCTTCATGTCCAAAGCTATGTCGACAAAGAAGATTTCTTTATCTCTCCTCTCCAACATGAGGATGTCATCCTAGGGGCGCCATGGTTTGATTGCATGGCTGCCAATATGAAATTCCCTGAAAGGAGAATCTACTTCACCTACAGGGGAAAGAACATGTATATAGATGATAGTGAGAGGGTCGCACTATACCACTTGTAAATCCTCCTGCTTTTGATAAATCAATGAAGAGCTCAGTTTTTGCGTACATGATTTTTGTCAAAGAGTCTCTAAAAAATATCCTAATGTTTCATCAAATGTAAATGATAGGAATCAAGAATATTTAGACAAAAACGAGGGGATGATGACCATTGCATTGAGCTCCTTCTAGGAAGCTCACTGCCTAATAAGACTCCTTATCGAGTCTCTCAAGCTCAACGAGAGGAGATCATAAAGCAAGTATAGGAATTGGTAGACAAAGGGATGGTGAGGCCTAGCTCCTCTCCCCTTTGTTCTCTAGTCCTTTTAGTGCAAAAGAAAGATGGTACATACCGTATGTGTGTGGACTATCAAGCACTAAACCATATCACTATCAAAAATAAATTTCCCGTGCTTCGGGTAGAAGATTTGTTTGATAAGCTACAAGGCTCTACCTACTTCAGTAGGATTGACCTTAAAAGTGGAAATCACCAAATAAGGACACTGGATGAAGATGTTCTAAAGACCATGTTTTGCACAACGTTTGGTCTTTATGAATATCTAGTCATGCCTTTTGGCTTGACTAATGCACGAGCTGCGTTCAATCGTCTAATGGAGAAAATTTTTAGACCTTACCACAAATTCGCTGGAGTGTTCTTTAATGATATCATCATCTACTTCAATTATTTGGAGGAACATAAGCAACATCTCCAAGTGATTTTTCACGCATTGAGGGAGAATAAGCTTTTTCTCAACCAAAAGAAAAGCAATTTTTCCTCCAAGAGATTCAATACCCAGGTCGTATTATCTCTCAAGATGGTATTCGTATGGACCCATCAAAGTTAGTGTAAAGCCTAGGGGTGACTAGAGCCTAGAATCCACCTCCCAACCTCCCACTATATAGGCTTTGCTCCTAGCCCTTTGCCGTAGCTGGATTCCCTTTCCATATTGCCTAGTCCGGCCTTTGCCCAGTCCATGACTCCCTGGTTTTTCCCTTGTCTTGATATTACTCCCCCCTTAAGGAAGAGTTTTCGTCCTCGAAAACAAAAGTGGGAAACTTCTTCTTAAGAACATTAATGTTTTCCCAAGTGGAACCTTCCTCGGGTCGATCTTTCCACTTAATTAAAGCTTGTTGACATACATGATGACGCATGCGTAAATCATGATAGTCGAGAATTCATTCAGGTTTATGTGGTAAGGTAGGAGGTTCAACAAAATCGACCAGAATCTATTGGCCAATGACATTGTTCTCCCTATGTAACCGCTTTCGTAAATAGATTACATGAAACACCGGATGAATACGAGAATTGTAGGTAGCGATAGTTTGTAGGCACGATCACCCACTCTCTTGAGTATTTTGAAACGCCCACAATATCATGGAGATAATTTAGGTGTTGGCCCAGTTTTCAGACTTTTTGAATGCTCTGGCACACGTAAAAATACTTCCTTCCCTTCCTCAAAGGTAACTTGCCGACGTTTCTCATCAGCGTACTTCTTATACCGATCATGCACTTGTCGGACGTTCTGACGAGCGAGTTTTAACATATCCATGTGGTCTTGGAGAAAAATCCTAAACGTGTTGGAGTTTTTTGGTTGCCAACCCCCACCGTAACAGGTGACCTAGGTTGAAAACCATACATGAGCATGAAAGGACTAAATCCAGTCATGACATGCTTAGCACTGTTGTAAGCAAAAATCAAGAAGAGGTAGATATTCTTCCCAGTCTGTTTGTTTCTTGCTAACGTATGCGCGTAGCATATCCTCTAGCACTTGGTTAACTCGTTCAGTTTGACCATCCGTTTTTGGGCGATCGACTGTATTGAGGTTTAGTTGTGTACCCAATCGTTTAAACACATCCCTCCAAAAATGACTGTTAACCTTGGGATCACAATCATTGAAAATGTTACTTGGCAAGCTATACTTATTGTATAGGTTGTCCACAAATAACTTGGCTAATTCTAGAGTCTTAATCGTCAATTTGGTTGGAATAAACTTACATAGTTTGGTCAATTGGTCTAGGACCACCGAGTCATGACCTTATACAGTGGTCGGTAAACCCACAATAAAATCCATAGAGATACTTAACCATTTACCATTGGGAATATCCAAAGGATGTAAGAGTCCTCCTACTTTCAGGCGCTCTGCCTTCTTAACCTGATAGTTTTGGCAATGCAAGACATAACTTGAAAAAGCCATGTAAAACTGTCATCGTATGAGAGCATAAGTATTTCTAATACTCGGGTGCCCTGCACCTGGACTATCATGCCATTCATAAAGAATTCGGCACCGAATGTCTGTGTCCGTCGGTACACAAACTCTCCCCTTATGGAGTAGGTACCCATTGTCGACGGTAAAATTCTTCCATCGCTAGAGTTCATCACTCGACAGAGGAGAACTGTGTGTGGAGGTTAACGCTACACTACCATCATTGGAGTGAGAAGGATCCCTCATTTGTACATGGCTCCACACTTTGGAATGTGTCATCCTACTCATATTTGCCCTTTAGAGAATCCAAAAATTCACTATGAAGTTCCATGAGCACGAGGAGAATTGATTTCTAGCATACGACTAAGAGCGTCAGTAACCACATTGTATCGTCCTTTACGATACCAGAGCTTGGCATCATATTCATGAAGAATCTCAGCCCACCTAGCTTTCCGACCGTTCAAATTGGTTTGTTGTGTAAACCATTTAATGCTTTCACGGTCAAACATAATCTCAAATTGAGCACCATACAAATAACGTCTCCATGTTTTCAAGGCAGACACTATTTCATAGAGCTCGCGTTCATAAGCAGAGTAGTTCCGTTGTGTTGCATCAAGCTTCTTACTTCCAAATGCAATTGGCTGCCCGTCTTGTAGCAGGACTGTTCCAATAGCACGGTCATTGGCATCCGTTTCCAAAACGAATGCTTTCAAAGGATCTACAATCGCTAGTATTGGAGCGGCGTTGAGGAATGTTCAACAGAGTCAATGTTAGAGAGAAAATGAGACAACAAGTAACACAAGAAAACTTGATCTATTTCATTATCAGAAATGAGCTGCATAAGCTCAGTTGTACATATCAGTGGTGAAGAAGGTACATCCTTCTCTCCTAACAACAACACATGTGCGCCATGGGATTCAAACATCAAGCTGTTGTGCTCATAACTACGCTTCAGTGATGGTCCTAGGCTATGCAGCAATTCTCGACCAAGGACCACGTCTGCCCTGTCCATGTTCATAACCTGAAAATCCAAGGATGTGGAGTATCCTTGTACTTCCAACAGTACAACTCAGACTTGAGTATCCCAGATTTTGGCATCATGTCCATTCATCATTGCTACCTTGTAGGGGTGGGTACAAGGCAATTTGAGTCTTTTCACCAATCCATAATTAATGAAATTGTGAGTGGCACCGTCATCTACCAAGATGCGCACCTTGTACCCTTACAGAGATCCGTGCATACGTACTAACTCATGTGGTCCGAAGTTCTGTTGCCACATGGAAATTGTGAGACAACATTCATGCACCACCTCGGTGTGTGTTACTTCCACTGTAGAGAATAGCGCGGAAGACTCAAGAGGCAGCAGTTGCACCGTGTGCATTGCTTTCTTCTTGCCATGAGCAACAGATTTCCCCTTGGGACAATCCTTTTTTCCATGACCGCTTCCAAAGCATTGAAAACATAATTTCTCTTTTTTAGCCTTATCAAAATCCTCAGGAGAGAGAGGACCTCTGGACCCCTTGGGTTTTTTAGCTTCTTCAGAATTGGCTACTATAAATGTTGAGCTTATATGTGAAGCTACTCAATATATGGCTTCTCTATATATGGCGCCCAGGTCCCCTCTATATACACATCATCTCATGTGTGTATTCTACACACTTTGGGGTTCTATTCTATGCTCTCTCTTTCTCTCTCGACATGGTATCAGAGCAGTACGTTTTTGTTTTTGTTTTTTCTCCTGATCAAAAATGATTTTGCAGAAAGTACCTGCCGAAAACATTGGAATCAATGTAGTCTACAGCTTTGCAGAAGGAAGTTTTTTCAAATTCTGCACCGATTTTGAGTTCTCGTTCGCGGACTGCGTACATACCTGAAAAGCAACTTTTGCTTTTTGTTTTTGATTTTTTTACTAATTGAAAATGATTTTGCAGAAACTACCCGCACAAGGCATCGGAATTAATGTGGTCTACAACTTTGCAGAAGGGAGTTTTTTCAAATTCTGCACTGATTTGAGTTATTGTTCGCGGACTGCGTACATACCTGAAAAGCAACTTCCGGTTTTTGTTTTTTATTTTTCTGCTAATTGAAAACGATTTTGCAAAAACTACCCGCTACACACACGAATCGTGTGGTATACAACTTTGGAGAAGGAAGTTTTTTCAAATTTTGCACTGATTTTGAGTTATCGTTCGCGGACTGCGTACATACCTGAAAAGAAACTTTCGGTTTTTGTTTTTTATTATTTTGCTAATTGAAAATGATTTTGCAAACACTACTAGCTATAAGCACCGAAATCAATGTGGTCTACAACTTTGCAGAAGAAAATTTATTCAAATTATGCACCGATTTTGAGTTATCGTTCGCGCACTGAGTACATATCTAAAAGGCAACTTCCGCATTCTATTTTTGATTTTCCTGCTAATTGAAAACGATTTTGCAGAAACTAGCCGTTAAGGGCACCGGAATCGATGTGGTCTACAACTTTGCAGATGAAAGTTTTTTCAAATTCTTCACTGATTTTGAGTTATTGTTGGACGACTACGTACATACCTGAAAAGAAACTTTCGTTTTTGTTGTTTTATTTTTCTTCTAATTGAGAACGATTTTGCAGAAATAGCCTATGGAGGCATTGGAACGATGTAGTCTACAACTTTGCAGAAGAAAGTTTTTTTTTCAAATTCTGCATTGATTTTTAGTTATCATTTACGGATTGCATACATACCTGAAAAGCAACTTTTGTTTTTGGTTTTTTGTTTTTTCTACTAATTGCAAATGATTTTGCAAAAACTATGCAGAAAAATGATGTGGTGTATAACTTTCCAGAAGAAAGTTTCTCTAAATTCTGCATCGATTTTGGGTTATCGTTCTTGTACTGCGAATATGTTTGAAAATCAAATTTTACTTTTTGCTTTTAATTTTCCTCATAATTGAAAACTTTTCAATTAAATTTTCTCTTCATCAATCATATAGTTGTTACTGACGTAACTTTGTTGCAGAAGCTAGTTACATATCGTTCCGATTCAGTCGAGCCGTTGATGATCGTCCAAATTCAATCGATCTATTGCTGGTACATAATCTTTTGTTCTATGATATACTCGTTCACTGATTCTCGTATAATTATTCTTCTAGAGATATAGTTTATGTCGTTTTATTGATAATTTATCGCTGATATCATAGTGATTTTGATAGTACCATGATCATGTTTTGTTAATACTTTGGTCATGGTGATTTTCGTTGATACCATGATGATATTTCCTTGATACCATGGTTATTCTCGGTGATGCCATGATGATATTTCATTGATACCATGGTTATTCTTGGTGATGCCATGATGATGATTCCATGGTGATTTTCGTTGATACCATGATGATGTTTCGTTGATTCCATGGTGATTTTCGTTGATACCATGATAGTGTTTCGTTGATACCATTATGATTCTTGGTGATGTCATGATGTTGTTTCGTTGATACCATGGTTATTCTCAGTGATGCCATGATATTGTTTCGTTGATACAGGTTATTCTCGATGATGCCATGATATTATTTTGTTGATACAATGATTATTCTCGGTGATATCATAATGTTGTTTCGTTGATACAATGGTTATTCTATGATGCTTTTTGTCGATACCATGATGATTTATTCATTTTTATTGATACAATGATGATATTTAGTTAATACTTTGATGATACTCATTGATATCACTACGTTGATAAATGTCAATTTATGTAGTATATACACATGTCATTTGCATCACATATCATGCATCTTGTACTTTTTATGTTTATACTTTATGTCCACATATGTTGTCGTACGTATATATGTCATCAAAAGAGTGGCGTCGGGAACCATCTCTTATGGCATTGTGAACGTAATTATTTCACTAACGATGCTAATAATTTTCATGACTATGTTTTTTGAGTCTATGATCTATGTAGGATTCATCAAAGAATTGATTTCAGGAAGACAAACTTGGTGACAATAAAAGATTTATGAAGACATGTTTGGTGATGACAAGCTATACAACAGATTCACAGAGACACTTCTGATTACGAGCTAATCGATAGTCTTTACACCTGTTTATTGAACCTTTGTATTCATTATTGTATTTGATAGGATAGGAGTAATGTAATTCATTGTAAAAGGAGTGATGTAGCTCCTCATAAACTTTTGTATATTCAATGATTTTTATAATATAACGGTGGGTGTATATAGAGATGTGGGTTTTTCCCTTGATCTCCCAAGGGTTTTTTCATCCATAGTTAGGGACCCTTATTTGAGCGGGGGTGTTGAGATTATATGTGAAGCTACTCAATATATGGATTTTCTATAGATGGCACCCAGGTCCCCTCTATATATACATCATCTCATGTGTGTATTCTACACACTTTGGGGTTCTATTCTGTGCTCTCTCTTTCTCTCTCAACAATAAATTTCCTTTTATTGTGCCCATATGGCTTCCTCAAGTGTTTTAGGGTCTTGAGTCACCACGTGCTTCTTAAGCTGTGACGTCAGACCGTGGATAAACCCACGTACTTGCTGAAAGGCGTCTAGTCCTTCAAGCTTGAGGATAAAATCCCGATAGTGATATATATATTCAAGTAATGATGGGTATTGGCGCATGGAGGACGTGTCCCTAGCTGTCCAATTCCGATCTGCCTCATTTATAGGCACTGGAATTCTTTGCGGCACATAGCCTCAAAGGTTTCCCAACTCTGTGGTATGATATTCTTCTCTTTGAGAGACATCCACCACTTGTAGGCCTTGCCTTCCAGAGCTAAGCTTGCTTGTAATGCTCCGACTGCATCCGGAGTACGTCGTAAGGCGTGAATTCGATCCCACTTCCTAAGAAAGATATTCAGTGCATCCTAATTGCGATCTCGATCTTCTCTCTTAAACGTCAGTGGTTTAGTGTTTTTCAACAACTCATCCACCTCCTTTGCAGTGAGAGTGCACAAAGAATCTGGACATGGACCCTGTCCATGAACAAAAGGGCCTTGCCTCTAAGTAGCAATTTGCTCATGCATGTGTGTGTCAATAGGGCCCTTGGCCTACTGCTGTGTAAGTTGTATCACTAATGTAGATAATTTAGTGGCATTTTTATTTAAAGATGCAAAATTTCCTTCCATGACTAATATGTGTGTCTAAAGTGCACGAAATTCTTGAATATCAAGAAGTTCATATGCGCCGTCACCTGCCGTAGCATCGCAGGCACTCTCCATGAGAGCATCCGGCCATGAGCCATCACGTGCAGGATCAGGCGTATGATGCTCGAAATCAAAAGTCATATTGATATCTGAATCCATGGCGACACAGTGTAGTGGAAGGAATAGCCAGAAAAATACCTGAAATCAAGAAAGAATCCTGTAGATGTAGGATATACCGCAACCGGTAATTAGCCGTGCTAATTGCGTTCGTTTCTCCAAGCTTGAAGCGATCGGTAATTTTTTTGGTAGTCCAAGCTTTAGTGAAGCATAAATTCACCTGTTCAAGGGTAACGAGTAGATTTGTCGCAGTCGGCGAAAGTTTTCAAAGCAACTGTTAATGATGAGTACTGAGGGAACAATTGGAATTTACTGCGCTTTGCAAATAGTTGCAGCTCTACAACCGCATGAAGTTGCCAAGAACATATGCTATCTTGGGAACAAGTTCTACTGCTCACGAGAAAAGGGGAAAAACCCGACTGTGGGTACCCATCCTTAAGCTTCAAAAAAAACTTGTTGTCCAAGAACCCTAAGGGTTTTGGGCGCCCGTCATGTGAAAAAAACGACTACAACGGAATCTGTCGACGGCGAGAACGAACAAGGGAGAGAGAGAAGGGGGCCGATGTTGCTTGGGGGTGCTCGGCCCTATGTCGGGTCCACCTCAGTTGGTCAGCGCGATCCCCACCATCTAGGCCTCGCCCCTTTTTGTCATGGTCAACCTTGTTGCGCTCCCCCGGCCAAGCTCGGCTGCACATGCCCATTTGGTGCTTTTTTTTGTGGCTTAGAAGGCAGACATTCCCACCTCCAACTCCTTTCTCCCCAAGCTTGCATGTGCATTCCTAATAAAAGCAGTGGTCACAACCCACCCCTCTTTGCCTAGAATAATACCAGTGTAAAGCCTAGGGGTGACTAGAGCCTGGAATCCACACCTCTACCTCCCACTATATAGGCTTTGCTCCTAGCCCTTTGCCCTAGCGGGATTCCCTTTCCACATTGCCTATTCGGGCCCTTGGCCCAGTCCATGACTCCCTAGCCTTTCTCATGTCCTGGCAGTTAGAGGTAATAAAATCATGGACTAATCCAAGGAATCTACATTGGCTAAGAAGCTTTAGTGGTGTGTGTGCATATTATAGAAGCTTCATGGAAAAATTCTCTCAAATAGCTGAACCACTACATGACTTAACTAAGAAGAATGTTAAGTATGTATGGACTACTAAGGAGCAAAATGATTTTGATAAGCTAAAAGAAAAGCTTATCTCCCAACCAGTCCTCATGCTTCCGGATCTCTCAAAGCCATTTGAGGTCCAATGTGCTGCTTGTGGTGATTGCCTTGGAGCAGATTTTCTTCAAGAAGGGCATGCCATAGCATATGAGAGTCGAAGGCTAAATACTAATGAACGAGTCTTGGGCATTTATGAGAAAGAGTTTTTTCTATTCTACATACCCTAGACACATGGAAGCACTACTTATTGGGGACTCATTTATTCTACAAACCGACCACCAAAGTCTCAAGTACTTCCTAACGCAAACCAAGCTTTCTGACAAACAAATGAGGTGGGAAAATTTTCTTTTGCAATTTAATTTCCATAATGCTTACATTGCTGGTAAGCACAATCAAGTGGCCGATGCACTTTCACGATGACCAAAAGTTAATGCGGGGTCTATAGCTACTCACAATGATCTATCTTCTATGATAGATGAGTATACTATTGACCCTGACTTTTGGGACATAATGTCGGCCCTTGCTTTGGGGAACAAGGAGGAACCATTCACCTTGCTGGATGGTTATCTTCTCCACAGGAATAGGCTATGTGTTACCCAATTCCTTTGTGAGAAAGTTATGTATGAATCCCATGATCCTACTTATGTGGGGCATAGAGGCATTCAACCTAGTCTTCGAGGAGTAGAGACTTATTTCTCTTGGCCTACCATGAAAGTGGAAATACAAGAGTATGTTTCAAAATGTATAGTATGTCAAAAGACCAAATATGATAGAGAGCAGCAACTTGGATTACTACAGCCATTGCCTATCCCAACTTCACCATGGGAGAGTATATCCATTAATTTCATCTTTGGATTACCCAAGTCTATCCATGGGAATACGGGAATATGGACAACAGTCGACAGGTTTAGCAAGCAAGCACACTTTATTCTTGTCAAAAAGACTATTAAGGCACACCAAATGGCAACTCTCTTCATATCTCAGATTTTCAAACACCATGGATTTACCAACATCCATCCTGTCAAATAGAGATCCTAAAATGACTAGTAATTTTTGGAAAGGTCTCTTTGAAAATATAGGAACAAGACTGAATTTCTCTTCAGCCTATCACCGACAAAAACGGATGGCCAAAGTGAGATAGCCAATCTTACATTACTCGATCTACTCAAGACTTATCTTACCGAAGTAGATCAACGCTCACAATGGGAAAAGTACTTACCTCTTGTAGAGTATGCTTACAATAATACTGTACATAATTCTATGGAAAAAGCACCTTTTGAGATTATTGAGGGAAGACCTAAAAGTCCTTTGCTACTCAAAGTACATGGGAATATCTTTTTTGTTGCCGATGAGTATAGCCGTGACCTACAAGAATCTTTTCAAAAGATTAAGGAGGCTATATCCATCTCTCAACAAAGGCAAAAAGTTGTTGCTGACAAGCACAGAAGGGCCTTAACTTTCAAAGAAAATGATTGGATCTTACTTAAGTTTCTTAAGGCTCAATTAAGGAAAATGACGGGAAAAAATACTATGGGCCATCAAAAGTATTATGCTAAGCTAGCAAAAAGTTCCTTTCCAAATCTTGAAGCCCATCAATGAGTGCCTTACCAACTCAAGTTGCCCAACCATTGGCTCATACACAATGATTTTCATGTGAGCCTACTCAAGCCCTACCAATTTGAACGACCTCCCAAAGTGGAAGACCAAGAGAGGTGCTACAACCCAAAGCTATTCTTCGGCATCAAGACAAGGTACTACGACATGGTAAGATTATCTGACGGTATCTTATTAAGTTCAAAATTATATTCTTTTGAAGATGCTAGATGGATGCAAGGAATGCAGCTTAAGGATAGTATGAACCTTGTCAATGCTTACAATGCTATATTAGAGTAAGAAAATGTACAAATTTCTTTTAAATGACCCATGATTCTGTCTTATAAGACTAGTTCTCTTTATAATTGTGCCCAAATTTAAATAGTATGCATGCTTAGAATCATGTTTGTGATGATGTCGTCTCTCAAACGCCAAGTAGAATTGGTCACTCTACTTTAGGAGACTGAAGTGGGCTAAGGAGCAGACATGCTTGTGGCAGTTAAGTCTCCGAAGCATCAAATGGATTAGTCATCCATCTTGGAAAGATGTCGTAGGGTAAAAAGGGATCCTCTACCCGCTAAGTAAGATTGATGAATGACTCAGGTTTTATCTCTTCTACCTATAGTCGAGGACGACTATGATTTCAAGAGAGAGCTAATGTCATAAAATCTAATATCTAACCAACCCAAATGATTTTCTCATATTAAATTAATCATTTAATGTGGAAGAATAAACGGGAACCACTACAACAAAAAAAGGTGTCATCGATGTATATATTGACACTTAACTTCGCTATCTGCATCCCTTTAAAACTGTCGGAATCTGCGTCGATATATGCGTGGAAATTCTTTATTCGCGACGCAGATATAGACGCAGATTCCGACGAAAATATAAACGCATATATCGATGCATATATCAACGACCATAACAGAAAAAAAAAATCTTGGGCAGAGGACAGGTAGCCTTGCCTGTGCTTAGCAAAAAGATGGACACAGCCACCACAGCCAGACTTTCTGCCCTCTGCCCAAGAAAGCGAGCAACACCAAAATCAACCGTGCTCCCGCAAAAATTTTGACAGTGTTTTCTTCATTTTTACATAAACTTTTCAAAAAAAACCATATCATGTATACGCCTCCTACATGCTATCCATGTAGGATCTCACATGAGATTTAAGGCCAATGAAAGAAATGAAACGAACTTTGTGCAAAACAATAACCGTACCAACTTAAAACCATAACCATAACGAACTTACATTGTGAAAAACCATAACCAAATTAAAACCATAACCGGCCATAACCATATTCATCAAAACCATAATGCAGATAACCATAACCATAAACAAAACAATAACCATAAGCATAACCCAAAAGTTAATCATAACCATAAACAAAACAATAACCATAACCATGTCTATACAATAATAGGAGAAATAACCATGTCTATACAATGACAATGACAATAACCATAACCATAAGGAAAACAATAAATGTCTGAACAATAACCATATAAACCATATATGTCTATACAAAAAAGAGACACAGAAGCGTGTCTGTGTCTCACAAAGCATATATATGAAATCCACTGATGACATTGCCTAAAGACTACCTAATCGACTACGGATGGTTTCGGTAACCGTAGAATCAGTTTTCGAAGTCCGTTTGCATTTTTTCGTAGAAAAAAGTAATTGGATCTCACCTACGGCTTATGTATTTGGCGTTTCTTCTGTCCGTTTGACCTACGGCTTGCCATACATGCTCTTGACATTGCTTTAAGACTACCTAATGGACTACAGATGGTTTTAGTAGGCATAGAAGTCATTTCGAAAATCCGTTTGCGTTTTTCCGTAGAAAAACGCAACTGGATTTGACCTACGTACGGCTTGTGTATTTGGTGAATTGACCTACGGCTTGCCATACATGCTCTTGATATTGCTTTAAGACTGCTTAATGGACTACGGATAGTTTTGGTAGGCATAGAAGCCATTTCCGAAGTCCCTTTGCATTTTTCCGTAGAAAAACGCAACCGGGTTTGACCTACAACTTGTGTATTTGGTGTTTCTTATATCCGTTTGAACTACGGCTTTCCATACGCGCTCTTGACATTGCTTAAAGACTACCTAATCGACTACGGATGGTTTCGGTAATCGTAGAATCAGTTTTCGAAGTGAGTTTGTGTTTTATCGTAAAAAAATGCAACCAGATTTGACCTAGGCTTGTGTATTTGGCGTTTCTTCTGTCCGTTTGATCTACGGCTTACCATACACGCTCTTGATATTGCTTTAAAACTACTTAATGGACTACAGATGGTTTCGGTAGGCGTAGAATTAGTTTTCGAAGTCCGTTTGCGTTTTTCCAGTGAAAAACGCAACTGTATTTGGCGTTTCTTCTGCTCGTTTGATCTACGGCTTGCCATACGCGTTCTTGACATTGCCTAAAGACTACCTAATCGTCTACGGATGGTTTCAGCAGGCATAAAAGCCATTTTCGAAGTCCGTTTGCGTTTTTCCGTAGAAAAACGCAACCGGATTTGACCTACGGCTTGTGTATTTGACGTTTCTTCTGTCCGTTTAACCTACGGATTGCCATACACGATCTTGACACTCCATTAAGACTACTTAATGGAGTATGGATGGTTTCGGTAGACGTAAAATCAGTTTCCGAAGTCCGTCTGCGTTTTTCCGTAGAAAAATGCAATCGGATTTGACCTACGGCTTGTGTATTTGGCATTTCTTCTATCCCTTTGACCTACGGCTTGACATACACGCTCTTGACATTTTCTAAAGACTATCTAATGGACTACGGATGGTTTTGGTAGGCATAGAATCAGTTTTCGAAGACCGTCTACATTTTTCCGTAGAAAAACGCAACCGGATTTGACCTACGGCTTGTGTATTTGATGTTTCTTCTATCCGTTTGACCTACGGCTTGCCATACACGCTTTTGACATTGACTTAAGACTACCTAATGGACTACAGATAGTTTCGGTAATCATAAAAGTCATTTCCAAAGTCCGTTTGCGTTTTTTCATAGAAAAACACAACCGGATTTGACCTACGGCGTAGAAGCCGTTTATGAAGTCCGTTTGCGTTTTTTCATAGAAAAACCCAACCGGTCTTAAAAAACGGCTTGTATTTTGGGCGTTTCTTCTATCTATTTGACCTACGGCTTGTTATATGCCCCGCCCAACCTTTTTTGAGGAGGAAGCTTATCTCTAAGAGCAACGACAGCGCTGTTGTTGCTCCCTAGAGGACTTTCATGTGTAAAGGTGAGAGTTGAGCTTCGAATGTATTTTGAGCTGGTCAAATGAAGTCAAAGAAGCTCATGAGGAGTGCCACATGTCGGCCGGTTATTAAAAATGCTAGAGGAGAGTGAGAGAGAAGCTCTGTGGAGCGCTGTGAATATGGTTTTTTGAGCAAGCAATGAGCCACCATCTTTGCCTTTTGTGTTTTGTTGCTCCTCCTTTCCTTTTTCTTCTTCTATTCTGCTCTCGTACTAGCCGCGGTGCCGACGGAGCGTGTGTACGCCCGGGCCGCTAGTTCTTTGCACACACACACACACACACAGAGAAGAAAGAGAGAGAGAGAGAGAGAGAGAGAGAGAGAGAGAGAGAGAGAGAGAGAGAGAGAGAGAGAGAGAGAGAGATTGTGTGTGCTTTACATGCTGTCACTAAGAATGCCGAATGATGACAGTAAGATGTAAACGTTTCTGTTGGTAATGCAGGGCAAGGCCAAAGTGTGGTTCGAAGCACTGGAAGGTGAGCCAAAGTAAATGTGGCCGGTATTACGCATGAGGTTTCTGCATGACTTTCGCAAGGAAGTGTCCCCGCTCGACATGGACACCAAGCTGAAGGCTTTGAAGCAGGATGTGGGCGAAGATTTCAATGTGTTCTTGGATCATTTCGAAGCTTGTCTTCCTTCTTTCTATTTCTCTTTCTTTCTCTCTTTTTCCCTCACCCTTTTTTTATGTTTAATTTTGTTTCTACTCTATTTTTTTTACTACTTTTTGTTAATGTATTTAAAGCTTTTTTATTCTATTTTTGGATGTACAAAACCCTAAAACTAATTAACTTCAACCCTAAAATTAATTTCAAGAAATCCTAAAATACAATTAACAATAACAAATTTGAATATAAAATTAAATAACAATAACAAATTAAAATTTAACAGCAATAACAATTTGAATTTTAAATTTAAATAACAAATTTAAATATAAAATTAAACCAAAATTAAAATTAATTTGTGTGTGTGTGTGTGTGAGCAATGAGATTGTGCACTCACATACACTCGTATGTGTGCACAAAGCTTCCGGAGTAGCTTCCAAATCTGCACAACACACACACACACACAAAAATAACCAAAAAACAAGGACAATAGGCTTACCTGCAGCAAGTAGAGAAGATGTGATGGTGTTTGCCCAAGCCCGTAGTAGTCCAAAGGTGCAGATCTAGCCGCGAGTTGAGCAAAGAGAGAGAGAGAATGAGTTTTTGGAAACGCACAAAAAATAAGCTTGTGGTTTTGTTTTTACCAGTCGGCGTCGGTACACGCTGCTGGATACACGTCGGTACACGCTGCTGGATACGCATCGGTATACACTGCTGGATACGCGTCAGTATCTGCGTCGGTATACACTGCTGGATACGCGTCAGTATCTACATCGGTATACACACTTCTCTCTCTCTCTCTCTTTCCTACACACACACACACACCACTCTCTCTCTATCTCTATCTCTTTCCTACACACACACACACACGATGTAGAGAGAGAGAGGGGGGGGGGGGGGGGGGGGAGAGTGACATAATACCTGCGCAGCAGGTTTCGACCAAGATCTGAGCTCACGCATTGCAGGCAAAAATGGACCCTACACGCAGGTTTCCCCTTTATTCCCCCAAATTTTTTTGCGTCGCAATGTGCATCGATATACCCGTGGGAATTTCCGTCGATATACGTGTGGCAAACCATACTTTTCCACGCGTATATCGACGCACATTGCGATGTGTATATCCAGGGATATATGGACGGGCTGCAATTACGTCGATATACACGTGGAAAGCCATGGACATCGATATATGATACATCGATATCTTCATGTTATGTTGTAGTGAAAAAGGGTTAAGATATAGACATGTGCTTATAGATCTATCTCAACACAGAGCCAATGGTAAAGGGGCCCAAATGAGAGATGGTATGTCAAAGAGCAAGGCTAACCAATGGAGCATAAGACCTTAGGGTCAACTTCATTGAAGACCTCCAATAGTTAGTGTTAAAGTCCTTTGACCTTAGGTAAGCTAGGTATGTGTTTGAGGTGGGAGCCCGCGGCCCAAGCTTAAGGTGCTTGAGGTGCTTTTCGTGATTGCCAGCTAGGGGGCTTGAGGTGCTTGTGGGAACACACCCGAGATTGAGGTGATTTGTCATGCTTGCTGACTAAAGTGCTTGAGATAAGGTGTGTCAAAAAGTCAAGATACAATCCCTACAAGGAGGGGGCGATCCCTACAAGAGGGGGGGTGAGAGAGAACACACACACATTCACACAAGGCATGTTTGGTACAAAGAAAGCAAAAGGGACACTGGTCAAGTTCCTCCTCAGGTTGCCCTCATGGTGTGCCTAAAGCCTATTGGTTGACCACCCAAGGGGTCCAATGATAATGTAGGAGATTCAATTAATTGCTTTTGCATTTATCAATTCCTATCTCTCAAAGGGGAAAGGGGGACACTTGTTCCAAGCCTAGTATGCCTGCTTGATATGACTCTTACTTATTATTGGCTAGGCTTGAGGGGTCCATTGAGCTTCAAGCATGAGCTACAAGGGGGGGGTCGACCAAAGCAACTAGGGGGCATGCTTGAGGGGTATACTCTCCCACACACACACACACACACACACACACACACACCCTCATTGTGTGAAGTGCAAAATGCAAGAGATACCTCTCCTTCTCCAAGAAAGTAGAGAGGTTGAGAGCCCACACAAATACTCTTGGCTATGGAGTGCAAATCCAACCAAGAGCGATGCTTCAATGCTTAAGCTTTCCATCTTCATTACTATGCGCTATTATGTATGCTAGCAAAAAGAGTTATGATAAGTGAGGAACTAGTTCTTTCTCCTATGAAATGTTTCTTCTTCCTCTTCCCTACCCTCATTCCCTGCTAGCTCTCTCCACCTTCGAAGGTGTTTGAGGTCTTGGGACTAAGGCTTGGGATTGTTAATGCTTTCCACAAAGTTTATGTTATGCTCGTGATGCATGAAGCTTTCTATCTTCATTGCATCACCTAGGTCACAAGGAACACAAAGATTTTAGTGTAACAAGTCTCTCTTGATGGGAGAAATCATAATACAAATGCCTATTGGAGGGGGGATGGGCTTCGCATAAATCCGATCCTCAACTGATGTCATGTGCTCTAAATTCTCTCTCTTGCAAAATGTATTGTTCATGCCAAGTTAACTAAATGTTATGTTTATGTTGCTACCATCAATTATGTTCATCCGCTATGCTCACAAAGTAATTTCACAAAATTACTCTCTTTTGGTACAATACAATCTTTGTGTTCCTTGTGACCTAGGTGATGCAATGAAGATGGAAATCTTCATGCTTCACAAGCATAACATAAATTTTTTTAAAAGCATTAACTATCCACGACCTCAGTCCCAAAGCCTCAAACACCTTTTAAGGTGGAGAGAGCTAGCGGGAAATGAGGGTAGGGAAGAGGAAGAAGAAGTAACATACGAGAAAGGATAGTTCCTTACTTATTATCACTCTTTTTTCATAGCATAGAATAATAGCATAATAATGATGATGAAGAATATGGAAAGTTTAAGCATTGAAGCATGCCTCTTGGTTGTATTTGCATTCCATAGCCAAGAGTGTTGGTGTAGGCTCTCAACTTCTCAACAAGCTTGGAGAAGGAGATGGAGCTGTTTCATTTTGCCAAGCTAGAATGAGAATGTCGGTGTATCATGTGTGTGTGTGTGTGTGTGTGGCAGAGCTCATGTATACCCCCCAAGCACACCCCCAGCTTGTTTTGGTTGACCCCCCTTGTAGATCATGCTAGAAGTGATTGGACCCCGATAAGCCTAGCCAATCACATGCATAGTGTATATCAAGCAACCATGCTAGCCTTGGGACAAGTGTCCCCCTTTTTCCTTTGAGAGAGAGGACTTGATAAATGAATAAAAAATCAATTAATTAGCTAAACTATCATTGGACCCCTTGAGAGGCCAACGGCCAGATAGGCTTTAGGCACCTTATGAGGGCAACATGGAAAGACTCTTGACATGTGTCCTTGTTGCTTCTTTAGACAAGCTTGACTTGTGTGAGGGTGTGTATGTTCTCTCTTATGCCCCGACTCACCCACCCATGAGTAAGGATTGTGGTTGACTTTGGGAACACCTTAAGCCCCTCAAGCACCTTAGTCATTAAGAACCTCAAGCACCTTAGTTAGCAAGAAAGACAAGCACCTCAAGCTTGGGACGGGTTTCCACCTCAAGAATAGCCCTATCTTACCTACGGTCGAAGGACTTTGAAAACTAATATTTGGAGGTTGTTAATGAATCTAACCCTAAGGGCTTTTATCTCCATTAGCTAGCATTGCTCTTTGACAGACCATCTCTCATTTGGACCCTTTAACCTTGGCCTCGTGTTGAGATCAATCCATAAGCACTTGTTTATATCCTAACCCTTGTTCCCGTTTATTCTCCCACATTAAATGATCAGTTTAATATGCAAAAATCATTTGGGTTGGTTAGATATTATATTTTATGACATTACCTTTCTCTTAAAATCATAGTCGTCCTCGACTATGAGGTGTAGAGGAGATAAAGTCTTAGTCATTAGTCAATATTTATTATCGGGTAGAGGATCTCTTTTTACCCTACGACATCATTCCAAGATGCATGACTAATCCATTTGGGAGTTGGGAGACTTAGCTGCAGCAAGCATGTTTGCTCTTGAGTCCATTTCATTCTCCCAAAGTAGAGTGATAAATTCTACTTGGTGTTTGAGAGACATCGTCATCACAAACATGATTCTAAGCATGTGTACTACTTAAATTTGTGCACGATAAAAAGAGAATTAGTCTTATAATACAAAACATTGATCATTTAAAAGAAATATTTACATTTTCTTACTCTAATGTACCATTGTAAGCATTGACAAGGTTCATACTATCCGTAAGCTGTATTCCTTGCATCCATCTAGCATCTTCAAAAGGATAATTTTTTATCTTAATAAGATATCGTTGAATAATATTACCATGCCATAGCACCTTGTCCTCATGCCAAAGGATAGCTTTGGGTTGTAGCACCTCTTCTTGAGCTTCAATTTCGGGGGGGGGGGGGGGGTCTTCAATGATTGATTCACTTGGTGGCTCTCCTTTGTAAAGCTTAAGTAGGCTCATATGAAAAGCATTGTGTATGAGCGAATGGTTGGGCAACTTGAGTTGATAATCCATGTCATTGATTGGATTCAAGATTTGAAAAGGGCCATAGTATCTTTTTGCTAGTTTTGTATAATACTTTAATGGCCTGTAGGATTTTTTCCCGTGGTTTGTCTTAATTGAGCCTTGGGAAATTTGAGTAAGACCCAATTATTTTCTTTGGAAATTAAGGCCCTTCTATGATTATCAGGTAGTAGCCTTTTGAGTTTGTTGAGAGATGGATATAGCCTCCTTAATCTTTTGGAAAGATTCTTGTAGGTAACGGCTATACTCATCAGCAGTGAAGATCTTCCCATGTACTTTAAGTAGCAAGAGACTTTTAAGCCTTCCCTCTATGATCTCAAAATTTGCCTTTCCCATAGTAGTATGGACAGTATTATTGTATGCATACTCTATAAGGGGTAAGTACTTCGCCCATCGTGAGCGTTGATCTACTTCTATAACATAAAGTCTCTAGTAGATCGAGAATCGTAAGATTGGCTATCTCACTTTGGCCATCCGTTTGTGGGTGATAGGCAAAAGAGAAATTCAATCTTGTACCTTGATTTTCAAAGAGACCTTTCTAAAAATTACTGGTCATTCTAGCATCTCTATCTGAGACAATGGATGTTGGTAATCCATGGTGTTTGAAAATTTGTGATAGAAAGAGAGTTGCCATTGGTGTGCCTTAATAGTATTTTTGACATGAAAAAGTGTGCTTGTTTGCTAAACCTGTTGAAGATTTTCTTTATTCCTGTATTCCCATGGATAGACTTAGGTAATCCAAAGATAAAATCCATGGATATACTCTCCCATGGTGAACTAGAGATTGGCAAGGGTTGGAGTAGCCCAGGTTGCTTCCCTTTATCATATGTGGTCTTTTTGCGTACCACACATTCTGAAACATACTCTTGTATGTCTACTTTCATGGTAGGCCAATGCAAGTATGTTTCTACCCCTCAAAGAGTAGGTTAAATTTCTCTATGCCCCGCATAGGGAGGAGCAGGTGATTCATACATAACTTTCTCACGAAGGGAGTGAGTAGCACAAAGCATGTTTCCATGGAGGAGATAACCATCTTGCAAGGTAAATGGTTCTTTTTTCTTCCCAAAGTAAAGGGCTCACATTATGTCTTTAAATTCATGGTCAGTAGCATACTTATCTATCATAGAAGATTGATCATTGTGAGTTGGTATAGACACCGCATTGACTCTCTTGGTTGTCGTGAAAGTGTATCGGCCACTTGATAATGCTTACCAACAATGTGAGCAATATGAAAATTACAAAAGAAAATTTGCCCACCTCATTTGTTTGTTAGAACGAGGGAGGTGACCTAAGAAAAATGTAACCTATCACGTGAGTCAACGGAAGGGTATTTAAAGTTCTTGAAACTTACAGAAATATATATACAGAAAAACATTATTTCTTCAAATTTGAAAAAAACTTGCAGATTTAAAAGAAAAGGGTATATTATATTCCTAACAAAATTGACAGATAAGGGGTTTTAGAAACATGTCTTGAATGCACGTGATATGGTAGTTTTACACATAGTGAACCCCCAAGTTGTCGGAAAGCTTGGTTTGCATCATGAAGTACTTGAGACTTTGGTGGTCTATTTGTGAAATAAATGGATGTTGGGGTAAATGCAGTGTGCCTCTTACCTTTGTCGGACAGGTCAGAGATGTCCAACTGCTCATTACTTCTACACACCTTATTCTTTATTAGATAGAAGAATAAGGGGCTCTCTCACACACATTTTGTTGAGCTGCTCCACCTATATCCTGTGTACTCTCTCTCTCCCCCATTCTCACTCTCCACACACGCATTGCATTCGCACTCACAAGTTGGTATCAGAGCTACGGCTTGGCGATGGTGGGGAGCACTACAGCTTTGACAGCTTCGAGGTGATAGCTTGTCCGTTCTCGATAGTGGAGGGATCAATGGGAGCTTATGAGGTCAGTTGAGAGTGATGTATGCTCTTGTGAAAGCTAAAAAAGAAGTATGGAAGATTGTGTGTAAGTGAAGCTGCTGTCCTAAAAACTGTGTGCGTAATAGCATTGTTTTCATATATAGTTTCTTCTTATAGAATGCAAATCTAAGAACTAAACCCATTTTTCCCATCCGTTTCAACATAGTCTACAATTTTGCAGAAGAAACTTTTTGCAAATTTCTCACAGTTTTGTTGATATTCAGCTTAGACTCACTATATATAGAAATTACATGTTTTCTATTTTTGCATAGTGTGTGAGTTTGATGCACTTTTGGAAGAACGGTAAGTGCTCAAAGTTAGGTGCATAAATTCTGAGTTGAAGATGCAATTTCAACTTGTGCAGAGCTTGTGGTTTGAGGGTTTTTGGTAGATTTGGGCAAAGAGTCACGGAGATGTTTACACACCAGCGAAGCGGTCTCTTGAGAGACACGATTTTTGAAGCACACAGGTGGGGCTTCTTTCACAGGTTTTTACAGAATACTTTGGCAGTGATTTTGTGCTTGGATCCATGGTCTTTGTGGATGGTTTGCATATGGTGATGGAACATGGTTGATGCCCATTGTACATGCATTTTGGCGAGCACTTTCAAGTGCCGGTGAGCTCTCTTGAGAGCATTGTTTTCGTATTGATTAATTTTTTGGATTGCAACTCTTGTGGCGCTTGCTTATGTGTGGTCACTCCGTTGATGTACGTTGAGTGCGGATTGCCATCATATAAGAAAATGTGGAGCCATTTTGGCATTGCATATAGATAATTTGTGGATCTGTTTACTGAGACACTGAGTGTCTGTTCTTTAGGGTTATACAAATTGGCGAGCGCATATTTTCAAGCAAAAAAAAAAATCGAGAAAGTCCCTTTAGACATTCTTTATTACTTAGAGCAAATTGCAAAAGTGCAAGCAAGTTTTCAAATGTTTTGCTCTCCCTCTCATCACCACAAAGATCATTGTCATCAAAGTCCTCTTGATGACTAACACAGAGCACACTTGATCTCACTTAGTAGAGTATCATCACTCGTCTTATTAACATTAATAATGGTTTCAAAAAAACATGATCTTCAATTGTATCTTCAAAGTATCTTTGACTCGGGTGCATATGACACCGGACCCTCTATTTTTGCAATCAGTCCCTTGCCCTACCTCTGCATTTTTTATAATTGAACACATTCATTCAAATATTGTTGCTTCAATTTTTTGGCACATTGACATGGGTCTTGCTTCTATTCGAGTAGTAGTTCTCAACTCCATTTCCTTCTAGATGTTTTGGATTCTATTAGTTTTTCTCGCATTCACACTTTTCCCCATTGGGAGGAGTGCAGGTGCCCTTAGTGAGGCTATTCTCACAGGTGTGTTTAAAGTGGAGACAATGAAAAAGCATATGGGACCATTAAATACCTTGCCATATTGGGCCTCCTCTTTGGCACCGTGATAGGGAGGGGAAGGGGATCATCAGTCTCTATGAGCCACGCACCAGAGGGAGGGGAAGGGGATCAGCGTCTCTATGAGCTGATGCACGACCGTTGCGTCTCCAGGTCCATGCATCCTGCAAGATGCACCAAGAGTTGAAGGAGGAGCTAGAGGTCACCTGCATCAAAAGCTGGTTACAAACGAAGAGCTCGCTTATGTGAGGGCTGCCTCGCCTGGCTGTCTCCAGCATTTGCACGCAGGTCCCAAAGCTTAATGCCCTCCTCGGACTCTTTGCAAATCCGATGTTGTTGCTAATTCTCCCTCTTGCTCTTTCTCTTTGATCTTGCTCCCCTTCAACGACTCTACCTTTGTTGCCCTTGTCATAACTATACTCCTCCGTCTCTGACGCTGCCTTCAACCACTCCCTCTGCTTGCTGCCTTGCTTCGTGCATCCCTTCTTCTCTGTCTCTTGCTCCCCCTTTGACAGGCGACATATTTTCTTTGAAATAAGAGTACTGCTTGCCCAGCCTCATGCTGCCTCTGCCTCCTCGCGCTGCATGCTATTCATTATATAAGCACTGTGAATACAAGCCATACACTTGCTCTTCATCCTCAAAGTTAACGCAAGTGAGAAAAACCCTCTGTCCGGATACACAACACAGCTGCAGGTCTCTCTCTCTCTCTCTCTCTCACACACACACACACACACACACACACACGTGCACGCACACACACACAAACACTCGCATGTGTGCTGTCTGAGCTGCTAGTGACCCTACTGTCTTGGTGTAAATGTGTAGTGCTCGATCTGCCTCATGTAGAACGTAAGCTGAGGCATGGATTTCACAAACCCTAGTGCCGCTGCCATGAAAATCAAAGTAACACGTAAGAAATCACCCTACCCTCCCCCTCCTTGGTCTATTGCTGCAACCAGTCCGTGCCGGTGCGGACTGGTTACAGCAACAGGGGACGTAGGGTCGTCACTTTCTTCTTTAACGATTTCAACAAAAGAGTAGGGTCACGCAGACAGGCTCGAATTTGTGGAATTTCCCAAAATACCCTTCAAATTTCAAGAATTCCCAAAACACCCCCAGTATTTTGTCATAAATTCCCAAATTGCCCTTCAAATTTTCCAAAATTCGTAAAAAACCCGTGTTTGCGAGAAAAGTTTTCCAAAGATAAAAACATTTGTAGCTTTTAATAAGAAGATTGATTTTCTATCAACACAAGATGCGAAAAACTAGAATTTGAGTTGGTTATGTAGGCCTTGGAGATGTATTGCTTCGTTGTTTTTAGACATAACTGCCTTTTTATACGAGGTAATTTGTGACAAAGTACATGCTAACCAGCCAATTAAAACGGATCTCAATTGTCAAAACTGAATAAAGAGTAGAAAATATGAAACAATCCAACCAAAATAGATATAATGGTATTTTGGGAAATTTTGAAATTTGAGGGGTATTTTGGGAATTTCCACAAATTAGACTCGGGGTCTTTTGAAAAAATTCCCTTAAAAAAATGTCAAGCACACCATGGATCTGTTGTAGCATCCAGTGCCACAACCCAAGAAAGTGGCACCACATGCATATAATTCAATTGTGCACCTCTTGGGCGAGGTGGCATGATGTTGAGGTGTTTACAGCAGATGATAGTACAACGACACCTGCAATGTGATGGCGAGCAATGGGATGTTTTTTTTCTTCTATGGTTGAAGGGACTGAGGCATTGGATTTCCGCCACAGAAGCCAATGTCTAGGAGAAACAACTATGCTCATGTGTTGGTTGCTCTTGTCTACATACTGGTGCAAAGGTCCTGGCAAGCTTTGGAAGCTTTGAATTTCCATTATGTGAGTGAGGCAAGCCTCGATATCCTAGGACCTTGGGTGTTTTCAGTAGTGAGAGCACGCATAATATAGGAGCTTTTACGAAATTTTTGCTTCATGACTTTACCTCTGCATCGTGCAGGCAAATGCACTCGAGACTTGGGCCTTTTCTGTGCAAAAGAACTTGCAATCATCTCTAGGTCGTATCGCTTTTGTTTAATGATCACGATAGACTCATTAGGCAAAAATTTGTCCTCACGAAAAGTGGTTCTAGAAGCAAAATGACTAGATCAAGCAGTCTTATGGAGGTCCTTGCAAGGCACCTCTTCAAGCGTTATTTTATCCTTAGATTTGCAATTAGAAGGTCTCAAAGAATTAAGACACAAGTTGTCAGGGAACTTAAGCGAATTGAGAACTTTTGGTAACTAGTAAAAGTGGAGCTTTCCACAACTACCTGTTGTCAAAATACCTACCGCTTTTCTTTTATCTTGGACTCCTCCCTTAAAATACTCTCTAAGACCTCATGTATGTCAGCACCTATGTTCACAAATCCAAAAGAAATTCATCAGATCCATGACAGCTAGACATGTTAACCTCTCAATTAGTTTAACTTGCTTGTACAAGCACCTGCTAAATTCTATGAAATGGTTTTCCGTTTTACTAAAATTTTTCAATATAACTATGACTCTATCAACTTCTCTCTCAAGCATAGAAATCCAGTTTTCTTAACAAGTATTAACTTCTAAAGGAGCACTCTCAATGTGATGCAACCATTTTGAAAAGAGCTAACAACCTTCTATGCTTCCTTGGTTGATTTTTCCCCTTTCATGGTCTTGTCTATCCAGACAAGCCCCAATTTCCACTTGCAAGCTTCCATTAAAGAATGTCGTTGTCTGTAAATTTGTTTGAGTAAAGAAGACGTTAGAACTCAAATTTTATCACAACCTTAGCATTTAGAAACAACTAAACATCTATCTGTCATAAAATCTAATATCTAACTAACCCAAATGATTTTCTCATATTAAATTGATCACTTAATGTGGGAGAATAAACGGGAACAAGTGTTAAGATATAGGTATGTGCTTTTAGATCTATCTCAACACGGGGCCAATGTAAAGGGGCCCAAAAGGGAGATGGTCTATCAAAGAGCAAGGCTAACCAATGGAGCATAAGACCTTAGGGTTAGCTTCATTGAAGACCTCCAATAAATGTGTGTAAAAGTCCTTTTGACCTTAAGTAAGCTAGGGCTGAGCTTGAGGTGGGAACCCGGCCCAAGCTTGAGGTGCTTGTCCTGCTTGAGGTGCTTGTCATGCTTGAGGTGTTTTTCATGCTTGAGGTGCTTGATTAAGATGCTTGAGGTGCTTGACTGGCTCCATGCTTGAGGTGCTTGACTTGCTGCATTATTAAAGTACTTGAGGTGCCTTGAGAAGCTTGCCTGAGATGCTTGTGGGAACCCCCCCTAGTTCAAGTGCTTTGTCATGCTTGGTGAGTAAGGTGCTTGATCACCTAAAAGTCAAAAGCATTCCTACAAGAGGGGGGGCAAGCCCTTTTCCTAGGGCCTAGAGAGAGAACACCCACTCACACACACAAGGGAAGCCCATCTTGAAGAGGCAGCAAGGACACATGTCAGGCCCCTACTCATGTTACCTTCATGTGTTGCTTGAAGCCTATTGGCTAGGCTTCAAAGGGGTCCAATGATAAATTACATGAATTATCTAATTGTTTTAGCATTTATCAAGTCCTCTCTCTCAAAGGGGAAAGGGGGACACTTGTCCCAAGGCTACCCATGTTGCTTGTAATGGCTCCTGCTTGTGATTGGCTAGGCCTAGAGGGGTCCAATGAGCTTCAGGCATGAGCTACAAGGGGGGGTCGACCCAAGCAAACTAGGGGGGTGCCTAGGGGGTATACTCACCCACACACACTCACAAGAACTCTCATTGTGTGATATGCAAAGTGCAAGAGCTCCCTCTCCAAGCAAGTAAAGGTTGAGAGCCTACACCAACACTCTTGGCTATGGAGTGCAAATCCAACCAAGAGCCATGCTTCAATGCTTAAGCTTGCCATCTCCTTCTTCTTCATTACTATGCTATTATGTATGCTAGCAACAAGAGTATGATAAGTGAGGAACTAATTCTTTCTCCTACGAAATGTTTCTTCTTCCTCTTCCCTACCCTCATTCCTTGCTAGCTCTCCACCTTTGAAGGTGTTTGAGGTCTTGGGACTGAGGCTTGGGATAGTTAAAGCTTTCTTCAAGTTTATGTTATGTTTGTGGTGCATGAAGCCTTCCATCTTCATGGCATCACCTAGGTCACAAGGAACACAAAGACTGTATTGTAACAAGTCTCTCTTTATGGGAGAAATCATAATACAAATGCCTATTGGAGGGGGGACCGGCTCCACATAAATCCGGTCCTCAATTGTTGTCATGTTCTCTAAACTCTCTCTCTTGCAAAAGTATTGTCTATGCCAAGTTAACTAATTGCTATGATTATGTTGCTATCTTCAATTATGTATACCCGCTATGCTCACAAAATCATTTCTTGAAAGTACTCTCATTAAATTCTACTATTCTCAAATTGAATAGGCAAATTCCATTACATATCTGTTTCACATGAACCTCATAGAATGGGCCCTTCTCTCATGTTCTTAGCAGATCTTAACATGGATTAACTGTTAGTCAAGTCTAGTAAAAAGCATTGGGCACATCACTTCATCATTGCAACTACATATGTCATCAATGTAGTTGCAATGGGTGCATCCACAACTTATTGCTCTCATTTCCTCCACCATTTTAGTGTCAACCTGGCAAGAGGAAAGGGGGGGCCACTCAAGGGTGCTGCACTACAAATCTATGTGTGTGTGTGTGTGTGTGTGTGTGTGTGTGTGTGTGTGTGTGTGTGTGTGTGAGAGAGAGAGAGAGAGAGAGAGAGAGAGAGTACACTTTTTATCACTTGCTTTAGCCACTGCTTAAAAAAGTGGAGTTGTTTCATGCTTTAGGAAGTTCTTGGATGGCATTGTAGTCTTACAAGGTAGTGTGCTGACTTTATTGCAAAATCTAAGTGCCAAATTTTTGGTGGGCTATTTTTCAGAGGAGGCTAGATATGCCACATGGAATTGAATTATATATGTTTCGAGTATGAAGACATTTCTTGCTTGCCTTTCGAGTATTCAATTTTCATAATGGTTCTAAAATCTCATTTTTTGTCAATTAAGTGTGAGATTTGCGGTAGTGAAATTAATGTGCATGGCATACTTTTTTTATTTCATGATTATTGATCTTGTATCAATTTGCTCGAATTTATCTTTTCTTGGTTTTTTTTTCTCGGTGATCAGGAACCCCCAATCTTTATGCGATGTGAGAGACTTTTTTTTTCCTTTTGCTCAGTTTTTAGGGGAAACTCTGTAAGATTTTTCCCAAATTCTCGCCATGGTTTATGTGTATTTGCAGTTTACTCTTTAATGATTTAGTGGTCGAGCTAGACTTCCATTTTGACAGTGATTGAGTGTTCACTCTCACTTTAGAGAGGTTTTGTTGGTTTGGACATAGCTTGGCATGGCATTCTTGTACCCACTCTCGCAGGAGTGAGGAATACGGATGCTTGTGTGGCTAAAGAATTTTCTAGTCACAGGTTTTTTGTAGATATTTGCAAGTAATTTCTCTTGTGGGATGCGTTTTAAGCTAGTTTTCTCTCTACTTGTATATGGTTATGCGCTTTACACTTAGTTGAACAATTTGTCCCAGATTGTTTTCTTGAAAAGTTTGCAGATTGTGGAGTTGCTTTTGGTATATGTCAGCATCAATTTTGATGCGTTTGATCATGATTTTGATGATTGTGTAGTGGTCCAGTTACCTCCCACTTTGTTGTCATTTTTGCATGGTTTATGGTTGAGATTGTACTTGAGGTTTTTGTCAGTTTACAAGGAAGATTCTACCAAAGTTTTCCTAGATTTCTCGCCATACTTTGGTTCTTAGTCATTCACTTATGATTGTAGATATGTGTGACAGTGTAGAGTCCATTACGGTGACTTTTGAGGGACAGCTGTCTCATTCTTACTAATACTTGCGTTGTTGGCATTGCGGTCACACACGACACATTAGACGTCATTGTTTCATACGTATGAGATAGCAGTGGAGATCTATGCATGGTGCACATGAGGTTTTGACACATGCTAGAGCAGTGGATTCATATTCCAGTGATGGTGATGTCACATTTTTCTTTAGCGTTTCTCTTGATTACATGTCTTTGAGCAGTGACACTTCTCCATGTTGGTTTTGACACATGCTAGAGCAGTGGATTCATATTCCAGTGATGGTGATGTCACATTTGTCTTTAGCGTTTCTCTTGATTACATGTCTTTGAGCAGTGACACTTCTCCATGTTGGTTGCTAGATGAGGATGCAATTTTCCATGTCACACTGCATCATGACTGGTTTAGCACCTCCTCTAGTGGGATTTTTGGTTGTCTACACTTGGCCGATGGTTCAGCATTTGACATAGAGGGTGCATGAGACGTTTATTTGTCTTTCCCCAGTGGTGTATCATACACGCTATTTCACGTGCGCTACGTTCCTCAATTGAGATAGAGCGTGACAGGGGAGGTGAGTACAACCAAGTTGCACAGATTTCGTTAGAGTTCAAGCGTTTCATGTTCGACTTGTTAGTATCGAGGCCCGATCTAGTAGCTGCACTGGGATCATTTATAGCAGGGGTTGTCATTTTGCGATGAATGACACTAGCATGATGCATAATGGAGTTTTGTATACCATATAGAGTTACTACGGGATTTACATGCAGGCCTAGCATGGGTGTGCACTCTCGTCTACCACCAGAACCGATACAACTGCATGTAGATTAACTGAGTGAGCCAATGGGTGTAGGTTGAGAGAGTCTCTCACCTAGTTTCTTGTACATACTAGTAGGTCTCACTTATCGGTAAATTTCCTTTAAGTGGGAGTTTGTTCGGGTAAAGGCGGTGTACCTCTTAAATCTCTCAAACACGTCAGAGAATTATTTATTAGATAGAAGAATTAGGGGCTCTCTCACACATATTGTGTTGAGCTACTCCACCCACATCCTATGTACTCTCTCTCTCTCCCCTTCTCACTCTCCGCACACGCACCGCATTTGCACACTCATAATGGAGTCCCCATGATAGATAGTGCATCCATCTGTCTAGGGCATGAAGAATAGCTAAAGCACTTTTTTGTATATTCCCAAGACTCGTTCATCAGCATTGAGTCTTTGGCTCTCATATGATATGGCATGCCCTTCTTGAAGCAAGACTGCTCCAAGGAAATCACCACAAGCATCACATTGGACCTCACATGGATTTTAGAGATATGAAAGCATAAGGACTATTAAAAATTGTTTTGACTTTGTGAGGTGATGAGATTTCAGAGAGAGATAGTTGTTGTGCCAAGTGTGTAGAATTGAAATGGTGGCTAGTACCATCAACTAACAGAATGGTGACACTTTCACCCTTAACAGGGCCTTGCACTTTAAACAAAGTGTGAGGAGATATAAGAGTACCTGAAGATGGATTTTCATTGTTATCATAATCAAGATCATATCCCTCACCATAATAGCTCCACTTCACTGTCTTCGGGAGAAGCATCTTTGATGAGGTTAAGAGTAGCTCCATTGGGGTGGTTGTTGTTGAAGGGTTGTTTACTTGAATTTTTGTTGACTCAATTGGAGTGTCCATTGGATTGACCATTGCCTTTAGCAAGACCATTTGGGCACTTATCTGCATAGTGACCATATCGAAAACATTTAAAACACTTCACCTTTTTGTCACCATTTTTGGAATAGGACGTTGGTTGAAAGAATTTTGGTTGCCTCATTGTTACGTGTTGTTGTTGTTGTTGCTTGTATGAGGTTGAGCAATTGTAGGAGAATTGTCAAATCTGCATCTCTTGAAAAAGGTGCGACTTTGATGTTTGTTTCCGTCAAAGTTAGCAGAGAAAGGAGGTCTCTTGTTACGGTTAATGTTAGCAGTTTGATCACTGTGTGAAGGTTGTCCACCTTTCTTCTTTTCTGCATTGAGAGCCAAATTAATAGCTTTTGACAGAGAATCTGGTTTGAACATAACTACCTCAGCACCAATTTGTAGTGCCAAGCCTGATATGTATCTGTGCTTTAATTTCCTGTGACTAACATGTTCAATAGCTTGTAATTAAATTAAACAGTTCCAAAAGCGATCAATGTAACCCTGTACATCTTCATTTCAACCATGTCGAATTAAATCCCATTGACGTCGTTCTTTAGCTTTGTACTGTGTGGGCAAAAATTGAGGTAAAACACTTTTTTAAATGCATGCCAAGTATGTGGTCTTTTCCCATGTTGTTTGGTGCCATTCCACCACAATGCAGCGCTGCAAGTGAGATGATTTGATGCACATTTTACCATTTCACGCTCGGAGAAGTCTTCATCATGAAAGTAGTCATCTAGCTGACTAACCCATGCTAGAACCATGCTAGCATCTTTAGTGCCATCAAAATCCTTGAAAGTGGAGGCTATTCTGCTAATTTTGTTTTTCTTGGGTGGAGGTGCAGATTCGATGCATACAGAATGCAATAATTTATCTTCAAGTTCTTGCCTTCGCATGCGTTCATATGTGAGGGATTGTTACAGATTTAGAAGTTGTTCAACAATCGTGGGTGCCTGAGGAAGATGTACCATGATTGCGTGCCTTTTATATTTATTTATTTTTTCTCTTTTTTTTCTTTTTTTTGCTTTTTAAAAAAAAATTCATAGATAATAATGTTTAAAAGGGCTATTTGATGATATTTACAGATGCATTATGCGGAATAAGTAAAAGATAGTAAAATAAACAACAGAAATGTAATGTACTTAGCTGAGAATTTGCGGTGGTTTCCAGTCTGGAATGGCGATGCACTAGAAAATTGCCAAAAAAGTGAGCGGTTCGACAGTGCATCTGCAAGTCGGTCGAGGTTTGTGGCGGCCGATCTCCCGTATCCTAAAAAATAATGGTAATACAATTGGTAATTTTATGTTATGGTCACCGTCCAATTAAATTGAATGTTATTTCCAAGTTTTCTGTACCGCTAGGCCAATGGAGCAGGTTTTGTTCGTTTGTTTTGGATGCTCGGTTGCCCGCTTAGGGCGGAGTGACCACTTTTTTATTGTACTTCAACCCTTGAGGCTGGCTTAATAGCCAAACTTTTTAAAGACAACGTTTTAGGCTTAATGGCTACACCTTTTAATAGAAGGTGTGAATTGCAAATTGCATGGTAGAAAGATGGAGACAGCGAGCTTGTAGGCTAAGAATGACACCGCCAGGGAAAAAGTGAACATGGTGAGTTCAACGGGGAGTTTTGATCCGAGTGCAAGAAGGCAAAAGTACTCCCAACGCTAGGGTGAATCTTTCTGGCTTGACTGAGCTCGGTTCTATAGTATTCAGGGACGTACATTTTTGTGTGTAAGGCAGGGTTCCCACAACGTGTCGAGGAATTCAATCTGATGCATGGATTAAATTCTTATGAGCGACGGTGAAGCACCAAGTTCAGAAACGCATACCGTGTCAATCGTATCACCTCTTCGGCGATTGATTTCGACAATTTACTTCTTTATATTCATAACCAGATCAAGCTTTACCATTTTTTCCTGAAAGCCTGTTTTCTTTTGCTCATTCAGAAATTCTTTATATCCTTATTATTAATCACCAACAAGGTACTGTACATCTCTGTTCTTGACCATCCTGAAGCTGAAATTGAGATTCGATTGCTGATTAGTTGTTGATTAGGCTCTAATTAACGACCAAACAAAATTTGTTTCACAGTCTCAATCGATGAAACTTTGAATTTCCACGAATCCTTGAATCTTTGAATTGCAAAGTCGATGAATTGCAATTCCTTCTTGAGATTGAAATTTGGTGCCAATTTTTCTCGAACCTGAAGCTCTCATACCACTGTTGGGAAAAGAGATGGGGAGACCGATTGCTTAAATTATTCAACACATGCTCACAAACATCACTGTCAACTTGTCCACCTCTTTTCCCAATTTTTGAGCACACACACACACACCTAGACTATGACACACACATAGAGCGAGAACATAGAATTGACATGCACAAGCTTGTAAGAGTGTGTAAGAGAATTGTAAGAGATGGAGACTTGATTAGAGAGTACACAGCAAATAGAACATAGCATAAGAGAGTAGAGAAGAGAATCTGCGAGAGAACTCCACGGCACCTCTCTTGTGGAGTTCGTATTTAATATATTATTTGTGAGTTTAAGGTGCCAAAAATTGAGGCCCCTCTTTTTACAACCACTTCAGTTTTGTAAATGAGTGAAGCTCCTTAGTTCTTGCATGACCCATAGGGGGAGCTCCCACTACAATTATTTATAGAGCCATACTAGCTTATTGGAATGTAAATCCAAAATATTGTGCAAGTATAAAATGGCCAATAGTAATTGCCGGAACCTCCTCATCAACTCCCCGCATTCCACTCTACAAAATCATCATCATCAAACAATTAGAAAAATAAATAGACAACACATAATTAACCATTACGCCAGCTATCCCAATTGCAGCTAACCACTACAACAAGAGGGTGTCCAGTCTGTAACACATGAAAATCATTGTGTACGAGCTAATGGTTGGGCAGCTTGAGTTGATAAGCCATCTCATTGATTGGATTCAAGATTTGAAAAGGACCATAGTATCTTTTTGATAATTTAGCATAATACTTTTGATGGCCCGTAGGATTTTTGCCCATCGTTTGCCTCAATCAAGCACTGGGAAACTTAAGTAAAACCCAATGATTTTCTTTAAATCTTCAGGCCCTTTGTTGAGATATGGGTATAGCTTCCTTAATCTTTTGGAAAGATTCTTGTAGGTCATGGCTATACTCATCGGTGGTGAGGATCTTCCCATGTACTTTAACTAGCAAGGGACTTTTAGGTCTTCCCTCTATAATTTCAAAAGGTTCTTTTCTTGTAGAAGTATGGATAGTATTATCAAGAATCGTAAGATTGGATATCTCACTTTGGCCATCCGTTTTTGGGTGATAGGCCGAAGAGAAATTCAATCTTGTACCTGGATTTTCAAAGAGACCTTTCCAAAAATTACTGGTCATTCTAGGATCTCTATTTGGTACGATGGATGTTGGCAATCTATGGTGTTTGAAAATCTGAGATATGAAGAGAGTTTCCATTTGGTATGCCTTAATAGTCTTTTTGATAGGAATAAAGTGTGCTTGCTTGCTAAACATGTCTACTATTGTCCATATTCCCATATTCCCATGGATAGACTTGGGGAATCCGAAGATAAAATCCATGGATATACTCTCCCATGGTAAATTAGGGATTGGCAATGGCTGGAGTAACCTAGGTTTCTTCCCTCTATCATACTTAGTCTTTTGGCATGCCACACATTTTCAAACATACTCTTGTATGTCCACTTTCATAATAGGCCAATAGCTAGAAGTATGTCTCTACTCTGTGAAGAGTAGGTTGAATTCGTCTATGCCCCGCCTCTTGCCATGGATAAGATAACCATCCTGCAAGGTGAATGGTTCTTCTTTCTTCCCCAAAGCAAGGGCTGAAATTATTTCTTTAAAGTCAGGGTCAGTAGCATACTCATCTATCATAGAAGATAGATTATTGTGAGTTGCTATAGACACCGCATTAACTTTTGGTTGTCATTAAAGTGCATTAGCCACTTAATTGTGCTTACCAGCAATGTGAGCAATATGAAAATTAAATTGCAAAAGAAAATTTGCCCACCTCATTTGTTTGTCGGAAAGCTTTTTTTGCATCATGAAGTACTTGAGACTTTGGTGGTCGATTCATAGAATAAATGGAGTCCCCAATAGATAGTTCTTCCATGTGTTTAGAGCATGTAGAATTGCTAAAATCACTTTCTTATAATTGCCTAAGACCCGTTCATCCATATTGAACCTTCGACTCTCATGCTATGGCATGCCCTTCTTAAAGCAAGACTGCTCCAAGGCAATCACCACAAGCATCACATTGGACCTCAACTGACTTTGAAAGATCACGAAGCATAAGGACTAGTTGGGAGGTAATCTTCTCTTTGAGCTTGTCAAAAGAATTTTTCTCCTTAGTAGTCCATGAATACTTAGCGTTCTTCTTTATTAATTCATGTAATGGTCCTGCTATTACAAAGAATTTTTCTACGAAGCGTCTATAATATGCACACATACCAATAAAGCTTCTTCGCTCAAGTAGATTCCTTGGATTAGGCCATGCTTTTACTACCTCCAACTTTGATGGGTCCATACAGATATCATCTTGAGAGATAATATGACCTAAGTATTGAATCTCTTGAAGGAAATATTCTCTCTTCTTTTGATTGAGAAAAAACTTATTTTCCCACAATGCTAGAAAAATAACTTGGAGATGTTGCTTGTGTTCCTCCAAGAACTTGGAGTAGATGATGATATTATCAAAGAACACTCCATTGAATTTGCGATAGGGTCTAAATTTTTTCTCCATTGAATGATTGAACGTGGTTGGTGCATTATTCAAGTCAAAAGGCATGACTAGATATTCATGAAGACTAGATGTTGTACGAAACGCGATCTTTAGGATATCTTCATTCACTGTGCTTATTTGATGATAGCCATTTTTAAGGTCAATCCTATTGAATTAGGTAGAGTCTTGTAGCTTATCAAACAGATCTTGTACCCAAGGTACAAGAATTGTTTTTTGATAGTGATATGGTTTAGTGCTCGATAGTCCACACACATGCGGTATGTATCATGTTTCTTTTGCACTAAAAGCACTAGAGAACAAAAGGAAGAGGAGATAGGCCTCACCATCCCTTTGTCTACCAATTCTTGTACTTCCCTCAAGATCTCCTCTTGTTGATATTGGGAAACTCGATAAGGAGGCTTGTTAGGCGGTGAGCTTCCTGGTAGGAGCTCAATTAAATGGTTATCATCCCCTAGTTTTGGAGGTAAGTCCATAGGGATATCATCGATGAACACATCCTGGAATCCTTTTAGAAAATTAGCCAAGTCTAACTCTTCTTGATTGCTAACATTTACATATGATGAAACAATGAAACAATTAGCATCTTTTAGGGACTCTTTGACAAAAATCATATACGCAGAAACTGAGCTCTTCATTGATTTATCAAAATCACGAGGATTTACAAGTGCCATAGTACGACCAGACTCACTAGCATCTATATGCATGATCTTTTTTCTGTAGGTGAAGTAGATTGTCCATTTAGGGAACTTCATGCTGGTAGCCATGTAGTTGAACTATGGTGCCCCTAGGATAGCATCCTCATGTTGGAGAAGAGAGATGAAAAAGTCTTCTTTGTTGACATAGGTTTGAACATGAAACCTCAATTTCCCAATTAAGGGAGTAACAGAGGCTTGTTGTCCCTTGAAAGAGGTATTGGTAGCTTTAGTATCTCCCATGTCAAAATGTTGAAGGCCCAACTCGGTGGCTAACTCCGTTAATATGAAGTTGTGAGTAGAGCCAAGGTCAAACAAGATGAAGGAATCATGTTCCCTTACCTTTCCCCAAGCATAGGAGAGAGGTGATCCTTTGCAATGAGCATCCTCTTTTGGAGATTCAATAGTGGAAGCTCTAGGAGTCTCATTGCGGGCATTTCTCTTGGGGCAAGAACAATTGCCATGTCCTTGCTCCCCACACTTAAAACATTTATGGTCCTTGCAAAAAACTTCAAGCTCTTCAGGACATAGTTTTTTTTAACCTTTGAAAACTCCCTACTCTTTGGACCAATTGCTGTTGTTGTTGGTGGTGGAATTTATAGTTTTCCATGTCTTTGGGGCTTTGTCCTTGCCATGAAAGCTAGCCCACCATTGACCATCCGACTTCTGGAAGTGCATAGCTACATGGAATATCTTGGAGGACTCCCTGAAGCCCTCTTCTCCAAAGGCCGCATCAAATTGATGGATGAAGGCCAATACTTTGTTGGTAGCACCAAAGGTGCCATCATAGGTGAGAAAAGAGATACTCTTTCCTCCCTCTTTGAACTTATTGAGATTTTGTGACCTTCACCATGTAGGGTAAGATTTACGATTTCCTCCCCTCTTGTATTCTCTGGGAGAATAACCATAGCTTTCGTCGGAAGAAGAGGAAGGTGAAGAAGAAGGAGAAGAGGGTGACCTCTTTCTTGCCTTTTTTCCCTTTATTTCCTCTCTTCCCTTTTGGAGTGAGGAGGATAAGAACTGTGGGTTTACCATTTCCTCTTGGGAGGAGTTGGTTATATTCTAGACCTCCGTCTTCATGGAGCCACATCTTCAGAGGAAATTAGGGATTCATTACTTTCTCGTTCTTTGGATTCCATCTCTTGTATGGGAGAGAGTCTTCTTTTAGGGGTCTCACCAAGAGGCCTCCTAAGATCTCTCTCCTCTTGGAGAGGAAGGGAAATCCCATAAGCACAAAGTTGTTAAGTAACTTTGGATTGCAAAGAAGTGTTGCCCATAGCTTGCTGCAACCTAGTAACAAGATAATTGACAAACATGAGGGGGGCATCATTAGCACCTTCATGTGCAAAATCAAAGTTATCAATGTTCATTCTACTCTGTTAATTATTGTCAACCATGCTAATTAAACATATGTATATATTTACTTTGTGCTTTGGTACCCTCAAAAACCTTAGTTTCTACTCTTCTTTACCTTTGAAAATCAGTTCTCAAGAAGCCACACCCATGGTTTGGACACTGTTGATTGCAAAGACTAGTGGAGATGGTCTAACATTTTTCGGTTGATTATGGTTCCTATTGAGCTTACTCATAGCTCAATAATGTTTAAGCCAAAGGAAAGCCTTGAGAGGATCCATTATTAAGACTATAGTCCCAATGGTATACCTCGAACTAAGTCCTTCTCAATGAATACGGGAATATGGACAATAGTCGACAGGTTTAGCAAGCAAGCATACTTTATGCCTATCAAAAAGACTATTAACACTAGAATGGTAACCGGACACTTTTATGTCCTTGGACACTTTTGTGTCCTGTTAAGTGACCATTTTGCTTGAATTATTTGAAGAGTATGAAAATGAATTTCTAGGTGCTATATATCCACAAATTTGCCTTATGAGCTGAAAAAAACTTAGCATTTTTTTTTGGGTATCGATCTCACCATTCATTACTCTTGCACAACATTTTTGAACCTAAACTGTGTGAAAAAACGGGTCCTGTTTTTGGCTTTTTTTCAATTTTTGGCAACTATACCACTCTAAACTTCATGTTTGTGAGGTTTAAATGGCTAGAGGTTAGGCCTTCATAGTTCTCAACATGTTTTGATGCTCGTAGGGAGAGCTAAGTGTTAAAATTGAAAGTTATGACCAATTTACAAGAATTGCATAATCCTGTTTTTTGGCCAAAATTAGCACTTTTATGATTTTTTTGGTGGCTTTCTTGATATCCAAATTCAATTTTGATTGTGTAAGTGTAATGTATAACATAAAGCTAATATTCCTTGAGTTTTGGGGGACTTAATATGCTCTATAGCATAGTATATGATGATGGTTGAGTTTTTTGATTGCGGAAGAATACGATACATTTTAGAGTAGCAAGTATAACTTTCTCAATATTGCTAATTTCTTAGGCCAATTGTGTGTATTTTGTAGGTAGTGACCATATCTAATCATAGACTACAAACTTGGCTAGATATTGAGTAGTTTCTATGGGTTTCTAGAGGTCATAATGTTAAACCCAGTTTTTCCATGTTTGTTGTATTTAGCACTTTATAATTGCCCCCAAGGTTCCAATTGTAAGAGATCCATTATCCTTTTGACATGCTCCATGGCTCCTTTTGAATCCAGAGGCCCAAAGGGAACTAAGAAAACATGTATATAGTATCTGTATTGAGCGTGACTATAGAAACTTTGATGATAGGTTTGCAGAATGGCAAAAATGCAACTTTTTTGTACCTATTTTTTTTGCCCAAAAAAAAAATAGTGAGGTAAAAGCAACCATATGTTTTGGTCACCAACCCATTGAAGTTAACGGGGCATTTTATCTCATGTCCTACAAAAATCTCCACTCTTATTTATATGCAATTAACCGTACGAAATTGCTGTTTTGGGCAAAATGCACTTGTCCATCAAATTTGGAGGCTTGTAGTGACCAAGGGATGAGAAAAATTACAAGTTTCTCATTTTTTACATACGTAGTAGTTATTGAACTATAAGCTCATGAAAGGATTTTTCAAAATGAGTGGATCTACTATGGTTTTGAAATTTTTTCCCAAAACCCTGAAAGGACACTTTTATGTCCTGTTAGGTTACCATTCTAGTGTTAAGACACACCAAATGACAACTCTCTTCATATCTCAAATTTTCAAAGACCATGTATTACCAACATCCATCATGTCAGATAGAGATCCTAGAATGACTAGTAATTTTTGGAAAGGTCTCTTTGAAAATCTAGGTACAATATTGAATTTCTCTTCGGCCTATCACCCACAAACGGATGGCCAAAGTAAGATAGTCAATCTTACAATTCTTGATCTACTAAAGACCTATGTTACAGAAGTAGATCATCACTCACTTTTGGAGAAGTACCTACCCCTTGTAGAGTATGCGTACAATAATAATATCCATACTTCTACTGGAAAAGAACCTTTTGAAATCATAGAGAGAAGACCTAAAATTCCTTTGCTACTTAAAGTACATGGGAAGCTCTTCATTGCCCTTGAGTATAGCCACCGTGACCTACAAGAATCTTACCAAAATATCAAGGAGGCTATATCCATTTCTCAACAAAGCCAAAAACCTGTCGTTGACAAGCATAGAAGGGCTTTAACACTAGGTTGGTAACCTAACAGGACATAAAAGTGTCCTTTCAGAGTTTTGAAAAAAACCTCCAAAACCATAGTAGATCCACTCATTTTGTAAAATCCTTTCATGTGGTTATAGTTCAAGGCCTACTACACATGGAAAAAATAAGAAACTTGTAAAATTTCTCATCTTTTAGTCACACCAAGCCTCCAAAGTTGATGGACCATTACATTTTCATCAAAACAGTCATGTCTTACGTTTTGTTGCATAAAAATAAGATTAGGAATTTTTGTAGGACTTGAGATAAATTCCCTAGTTAACTTCAATGGGTTGGTGATCAGAACATATGATTGCTTCTCACTCATTA
Organism: Adiantum capillus-veneris; assembly: GCF_014529385.1. NCBI lineage: Eukaryota > Viridiplantae > Streptophyta > Polypodiopsida > Polypodiales > Pteridaceae > Adiantum > Adiantum capillus-veneris. Next base: position 108,591,723 of record NC_140941.1, read on the forward strand.
TTTTTTGTTTTTCCAAAAGAAATAGGTACAAAAAAGTTGAATTTTTACGATTCTGCAAACCTATCATCAAAGTTTCTATAGCCACGCTCAATACAAATAATATATGCATGTTTTCTTAGTTCCCTAGTGTCCTTTAGGTTCATAAGGAGCCATGGAGCATGTCAAAAGATTAATACATCTCTTACCAAGGGAAATCTTGGGGACAAAGATGAAGTGCTAAATACAGCAAACATGAAAAACCTGGGTTCAACATTATGAGTTGTAGAATCCCATAGAAACTATTCAATATCTAGCCAAATTTGATCCTTATGACTAGATATGGTTACTACCTACAAAATGCATGTGGTTGTCACAAGAAACTAGCAATATTGAAAAAGCTATACTTGATATACTAGAATGTTTCGTTTTCTTCTATAATTGAAAAAATCAACCATCGTTGTCTACTATGCAAAATAGGGTATTAGGTGCCCCAAAACTCAAGGAATATTAGCTTTATGTTACAATATGCGACATAGAAAATCAAAACTGCATTTGGATATCATGAAAGCCACCAAAAAAATCATAGAAGAGCTAAAATTGGCTAAAAAACAGGATTTGACAATTTTTGTAATTTGGTCATAACTTACAACTTTAACATTTATTTCTCCCTAGAAGCATCACGACATGTTGAGGACTACTAAAGATAGTTCTCTAGCATTATAGACCTCACAAACATGAATTCTAGAGTGGTATAGTTGTAAAAAGTTGAAAAAAGCCAAAAACAGGACCAGTTTTTTCACACAGTTTAGGTTGTGAAATGTTGTGCAAGGACAAGGTTAAAGATGGAATTGATATTCCAAAAAAATGTCAAGTTTTTTTCAGCTTATGAGACAATTTTCTAGACAGATAGCACCTCAAAATCCATTTTGAAACTCTTGACATAATTTAAGGAAAAATGGTCACTTAATAGGACATAAAAGTGTCCCATTACCAACCTAGTATTAACATTCAAAGAAAATGATTGGATCCTACTTAAGTTTCTCAAGGTTAGATCGAGGCAAACCACGGGCAAAAATCCTATGGGCCATCAAAAGTATTATGCTAAATTAGCAAAAAGATATTATGGTCCTTTCCAAATCTTGAAGCCAATCAATGAGATGTCTTATCAACTCAATCTTCCCAACCATTGGCTCATACACAACTCTTTTCATGTGAGCCTACTTAAGCCCTACAAAGGAGAGCCCCCAAGTGAACCAATTATTGAAGACCCTCCAAAAATTGAAGACCAAGAAGAGGTGCTACAACCTAAAGCTATCCTTTGGCATGAAGATAAGGTAGTACACCATGGTAAGATTATCCAATGGTAGCTTATTAAGTTCAAAAATTATCCTTTTGAAGATGTTAGATGGATGCAAGGAATGCAACTTTAGGATAGTACGAACCTTGTCAATGCTTACAATTCTACATTAGAAGTAACATTATAAGAGGAAAACTCCAAAACCGCTAGCATTGCCGCGGATTAACAAAGGGGTGTGGAAATAACAGCGGCTAAGGATGCGGTAGTGGTTTAACAACAATATACGTGGTAATATAGCCGCAATTATTACCACGAATATTATTGCGCATACTATCGTGCATATTACTATGTATATTACTACGCATATTACCTGGCATATTACCACGTATATTACCTCACATATTACTGCTATATGAATTTTCAAAAATAAAGATGCTCATCTGATCCATTCAATTTGGATGATGATAACACTTCACTATGCGCGACGACTACTGAATTCAATGTTGAATATCTCAATCTTCAACGTTTTTGAAAACTAAGCTTTGTTTCCTTGCCTCCTTTCCCCCTATTCCCTCCTGCATTCTCTCTTTCACGTGTGATATTCAAATTTCCATTCTTCTCTCGCGCGTGCAATATTTAAATTGCCATTCTTCTATCACCCCCACCTCCCTCTGCACACAGTTTCGATCGGTCATGTCTCAGTTGACACTTGTAGCTTCTCCTCAAAAAACTTCTACAAGGAATAGGAGAGATGTGTATCACATGCAAATAGAGCTCTTACAAGAGTATGAACACCTCTATAAGAAAAACAAACAACAGATGCGTTCTTAAGTTTTGAACGAGAGCTTAAGATCACAGGGCATGAAAAATGTGGACCTTTGGTTGGACAGCAGAATGTATCCAAATACCCCGTTATAAACTACACTCCACCTTTTAGTGATATTACATCCTTAGTGAATTATGTCTGAGATGACCACCATGGCTTGTATGGCTACACTAAGCAGTTGACTGCAAGAAATGACATTCTGCAACAAGAGAGAGATGTTGTATACAACGAGAATTTTCGCTTACACCAGAAAGTCGGGCAAAGTGCTAAATAGGTTGAAAGCAGTAAGGAGACCATCAAAGAGCTTACACAACAACTCAAAGAAAAAAAAATAGCGCTAGGTCTTTGCCAAAGAGAAAGAAAACTAAGAGACATCAAGGACTTGAAAGTTGGCTCGAGAGGAATCGAAAAAAGAGTGCAAGCCATCAAGTGAGTGCATCTATCCTTCTTAAGCTTATATTCATAAACTCTCATATCTCTTACTGCAAACATGCTTGTACAGATCTTTGCTTCACCCTGACAAGGAAGTGGAGCGTAGCACAACCCCCTCCTCGGCCCATTACAGGCTCATATTGAATTGCAAAAATGTAGCTAGACTCTTGGATGATAAATGCTATGGTAAGATCGTTGTTGAACATCTTGACAGCCTTTTACAGGAGAACCAACTCTCTACACGAGATGTTCAATCAATCTTGGATGAAGTTAGTATATCCAATAAGGGATATGGTACCATTTTCAAGTATGTAGCATCATTTGCAATGTTGTTCCACTAGAAGAGGGTTTTGCATCATTTGCAGTGCTGTTCCACCACAAAAGGGTTTTGATTCCTAACTCCTCTTACTCAGGTCTGTGCAAACACAAGTCAAAAAGTTCCGCATCAAATACACACTACTTCCAAATCCTTTCTCTATTTAGAAACAAGATGGGTAGTCAACGAGGAGGTGCTTCAAAAGCTAGGAAGCCCTTTCCACATTGAATCGACATACAAATCGCCAAAAGGAGAAGAAATGGTCTATGAAAATTATAAAAATAGTTTTTATGATATGATTGTGCTGCAGTCATACATTGTGCAGTTGTTCGATGTTACTCATGAAGAGTGCAACGACGTCCTGAAGTTTGTCATCAAGCTAGATGAGTGCGAGCTTGTAAAGGAGACAAAGGTTGAGCGAGAGTCAACCACACTTATGAATAGATATCTGGATGCAAGCATTGGACCAAATGATCCATGAAACTTTAGTGTGCAATTTGAGCACAACATTTTCCTTCTTGCGATGTTCAAGGTGCGTAGAATTTATGTTTAAGATTATTTATCGTTATGTTTTAATTGAATGATTTTTAATGTGCATCATAAAAAGTTCAAAATTATCCTTTCAGGTGCCTACTAAGAACTTCAATATATTGAATTGGGTTTTCATCAACCAAACATACTAGAAACAATAAGCGAAGAGAGAAATGGAAAGAAATTGGATGTGGAGGGCATGGGCTTCTACAATGTAGAGTGGCACATGGTTGGAGACCTAAAAACCTTGAAATGCATGTACAACATTTTCAAAGGATCAACAAGAAAAAGCCCTTGCTTGTACTTTATGGTAGGGGCTCACATCCTTGACAAACCATTTTGGAGAAGAGCACTGGATAGGCATCTGCGCGACCCTAACTTTCGACCCATTTTGGATATCCCACTATCTAGAGTACACATATGCACAATGCATGCACTTAGTAGAACAATAAGAAAACTAATGTTTCTCTACATCTATTTTGTGTGGACCACTCAACCTCTGTCCATGAATCAAATGGAAATCCAAGCCTTAGAGACGGCCTTCTCAAAAATGGGTTTCCACGGAGGACATGTTAAGATAGAACAGGATGATAAGAGATCGAAAAATGGCCGGGATGTTCCAAAGAAGCTGTCCATTGGTGGTGCAAAAGCCAGACTCTTCCTTTCAGTGCCCACAACTGGAAGACAACATAAAATCCAAAGTGCACAAGAAAGACAAGAATTACGATACAACAGGTGGAAAAATCTGCACAATGTTGTAGTTGACCATGCAGACAATGGTGCATCAAGGACTTGCAAAGCGAAGGTATGTAAAGCCTTGGATGCAATATTCAAGTTCTGCAAATTGAACCCATGGACTGATGGCGACTATACAAAATTTGAAGAAGTTGTGGGGGGAGACCTTCCACAAGACATTCATAAGTGCGTGGACAAATCAACATATTACTCACTACATGGTACTGTAATTGCTTTGATGACATGATAATCTTTTGAATTGCAAATATTCATCCTTATAATGTATGCATGCTATGTGTGCAACACATTATCTATAACCACATGCCTTGGTTTGCAAGGAAATATAGCAGCTTGGGTGTTTGGTCTACACAAGGAATGGAAAAAAACCCACTACCAAGCTTGTACTAGTTATTTCAGTCACACTTGACATGGAGGTGGTGTGGACAAAGAAAATAGCTTAGAGGATCTACACCAATGGACATATCGGAAACTAATGCACAGGTCACAACGCAAGAAACAACTCTAACAAAGTCAGATTGGCCATGCGGTGAGATTAGCCAAAAAACGGCGAAGAAAGGAGATATGGGAATTATCATCTGCGACTAGACAACATGCGGATCGGCAGCTACAAAAACAACATGTGGGAAGGGTTTGGACAACACTGTTGCAAGTTATGCCATAACTCTTAGCCATAGCAAGATCCAAACACCAAACTTAATGTATCTAGAAGAATCGATGTAATTTCAGCTTTTCATATTGTGAATGATGGTTGCAACAAAATTAAAAATGCAGCAAAATATTAATACTCTATCATTTCAACTTTTCATAATATAAATGATGGTTGCAACAAAAAAAGTACATTGCAATACACTGTTACATAATCCATCTGATGCATAGAACAAATACACTCTATTTATTTCTAGTCATCTGGAAATGATACAAAATATTCTGGCCTCTTGCCCTTATTTGAAGGACCCTCTTCCTTGTGCCTTGGTCTCTTTGGATGTTGTGTTTTGTCATCAGCATCTATCACAAGCATGTTGAGGTTGAGCAATTAGATCTCCTCAGATGCCTCAACCTATAGGGCCTCTTCTATAAGTTGAATGATCGGTTTCTTTTGTTTCAGTAGATCATGTTTTCCATATTATGGCAATTGGCGTGGGTCTGTGACTCCACAAACTAGACCATACGCAGCATGTGACAAAAAGTAGCGAATGTGCAGGCCATACATGCCAGGACCTACACCAAAAATTTAGACTACTTCTTGCTTGTCTAGCAGCATCACCTTGTTTGCGTTCCATTTGATGGCCGCGTCTCCTAGATATCTTGATAGTGTCTTCAATACAAAAAGAGGGAATTCAGCCTTGTCCTCGGAGAACCTAGAATGGAAGCAGAGGAAGTTTGGAGCGTTCAAATTCTCCAAGTACTGACCAAGGAAGGAATTCTTTTCGATGTCTCCTTTATCTTGTCCACGAGAACAAGGAATGAACTTATCATCGTAGACTAGGAGCTACGAGAAATAAAAGCCAAGTGCTAATATATACACATGAAACTCTCATATAGGGAGGCAAAAAATTAATTACGCAGTAGTATACCTTCTGATTTTCATCTTCTTCGAGTAATGTACTCTCATTTGCAAAGGATGAGGAAGGTTTGAATGTCGCTGATGGAGCAATTCTCCCCATCTCTATGATTCCAAGCCTTTCTTGTACCTCCCTGAACTTTGAATCCTTTGGAAGCATCACAACACATGCAGTTGCATCCTTGTATATCATTGCTAGTGTCTCTATTAGTTTGATAAACTCACCCGCTGCATTAGGAGGTTTTGGAGGTCTTTTGGAGGGCCTTTTAGAAGAGAGAGGAAAAAGCACTCCTCCAATGGAAGAAGAGCTTATGTTATGTAGAAAAATATATTGATATTAAGAAAATATAAAAAGGGTGTCAGTGGTCCTTGAAAACGGGCGCCTTTTCATTCAATGTGAATGTCTTTCTCATGAGGTAGGCGACGCTCATGTAATATGGCTTTCGTCATCATTGAAATTTAAAAAAATCACAAAAATATCAATTGGTGTTGGAATTTGAAGCTTTTGACACCGCCAATGCATCCGGACGTCCAAAAACCTAAAAAATGCCTATCTAGTTGCCTCAATCTGACATCCGGAGAGGGAGAAATTGCCAGAAAACCCCTAAAAAGGGGATTTTGGATCATGGCGTGCGAGGGACCGTTTGGAGAATTCTAGATGACCCTCTGTGTGCCGTGATCTACTTTTTTTTTGTTTGCCTCACGATGCGCGGAGGGCCATTTGGAATTTTCCAGATGGTTCCTTGCGCGTCGTGAGACAAAATCTCCTTTTTAAGGGTATTTTGACAATTTCCCCCTCTCTGGCTGTGAGATTGAGGCAAGTAGATATAAATTTTTTAAGTTTTTGGTCCTTTTGGACGCATTGGCGGTATCAAATACTTTATATTATAACACCAACTAGTAATTTTGTGATTTTTTTAATTCCAATGATGACGAAAGCTATATTGAATGAGCGTCGTGTACTTCATGAAAACGACACAGGCATTGAATGGAAACATGACCGTTTTCAAGGATTTTTGAAAAGTTAGGTTCACTTTTTAGAGTGTTCAATTGTCCTTTTGGACGTACGCAACAAGTGCAAGTATCTTTTAAGAACATTTTCTAAAGAGAGAAATAGAATCTCTTAGAAGGCCCTCCAAATGACCTCCTAAATCTCCTAACGTTACATGAGTATCCATGACAGAATACTTGTCATTTGTAGGGTCAATTATACTGTCATCCTCTTGTAGATTTTCAGCAACTATAGCAAGGCAGTAGTCCTCTCTCAAGTCAAACAGTTTCATGATATCATTAGGCATTACATAATGATGATCACTGATGGGGACGATAGGGAGCACATTTGTTGGCAAATCTCCCTCTGGAAATTGAACACCTTCTTAAACACACAAAGCACCACTTGGTGGTTGCACCAACTCGTCACCACTGACAAAATGGTGATTGCTCTTGGCCTCCTTTTTTGTGTCCTGTTGATCGTTCAGATTAACATTACAAAAGAGTATAAACCCAACATAGTATTCTGTAACTTGACGTTTTCGATTATGTATGGGAAATCTAATGTCATTCCTGCGAGACTACAGTGGCAACTTGTGGCTCCTTTTTAAAAAAAAATCTTTCTTTAAAGGATCCAAACTGATATCCTTCATATGAACATATTGACAACCCTCAAGCTTAAATGTGCTGGGCTGATTGTCTGTTGCTTGTATGTTTGATGAAACTTTGCAAGGAAATGTGACGCAAAGGCCAAAAACTCTTACAATGAGAAGGTAGGGTTGAAAATAGGCTTGAATTCTTGTTCCCGCTACTATGAAGCCTAATTATTTAGAGAAATTGGTACAACTTGTTTTTGGGTGCCTCGTTAGAGCAAGGTAGCTCCTCCTCTATCTTGATTTGAAAGGGATCCATTTGTGGAGAGAGGTAAGAAAACTTGGGTTGTTGGTTAGGGTAAAGGTAGGAAGGCACTAGCTTACATTAGGGAGTACAAGGGGGGGATTGACGGGCCTTCTATATATAGACTCCTCAGGACTTTGACCATGTCATTACATCCACCCTTATGATTGCATTAGTAACAGTGCAATGAATGCAACACAAAGACCAAGGCAAGCTCAACCATCCCTATGACACGTGTCCTAGTTGGGTGAGTACCCTAGCTATATAAAGCACCTTGACTGCACACTCCAAAACTTGCTCACATCTACACAATGCAGGTATGGAGGACAAGAAGAGAGGAAAGGTGAAGCTTTTCCAAAAGATGATGGCGGAAATGAAGGAGGTCAAGAAAACGATAGCTGGGGCAAAAGCTCTTCAAAAGGAGCTTAAGAAGAAAAAAAAAGGAAACCAGAAGGCAAAGGCTGGGGAAACCAGCACGGCAAAGACCGAGGATAAGAAACCACCAATGATAAAGTAGGAAGAAGAATAATTGTAATGGACAAACAAGATAGTGCATCAATCACCTCTTAGTCTTGTTTAATGGAGTCCTTGAATGATGTAAATCCTAAAACTTGTCCACATATTTGTGGATAGACTCATGGGAGAGAAGCTTCAAACTCTGCCATTCGATAAGCACTTTGTCCTTTGCATCACTTGCAAGGAATTGCTTCATGATGGAAACTCGTAGATTTTTCCATGTTCTTTGCGCTTTGCCATTGCTACGAAGTCTAGCCCACCATTGCCGACCAGATTTCTAGAAGTGCATAGCTACATGGCATAGATTGGAGGACGAGCCGTGAAGCCCTTGTCTCCAAAGGCCGCATCAAATTGCTGGATAAAGGCCAGTACTTTGCCGGTAGAATAAAAGGTGCCATCATAGGTGAGAAAAGAGATACTCTTTCCTCACTCTTTGAAATTCTTGAGCTTTTGGGCCCCTTTTCCATGCACGGTAAGATTTGCAATGTCCTCCCCTCTTGTATTCTCTAGGAAAATAGCTATTGCATTCATCGAAGAGGAGGAAGGTGAAGAAGAAGGAGAAAAGGGTGACCTCTTCTTACCCTTTTCTTCCTTTGTTTCCTATCTTCCCTTTTGGAGTGACAAGGGGAAGGATTGTGGGTTGACCGTTTCCTCTTGGGAGGAGTTGGCGATCATCTAGACCGCCATCTTTGTGGAGCCACATCTTCAAAGGAACTTAAGGATTTTATTCTTTCTCGTTCTTTGGATTCGACCTCTCTTATGGGAGAGAGTGGGTCTCATAAGGAGGCCTCCTAAGCTCTCTCTCCTTTTGGAGAGGAAAGAAAATTCATAAGCACAAAGTTGTTGAGTAACTTTGGCTTGCAAAGCACGGTTGCCCATAGCTTGTTTCATCCTAGTAACAAAGATAGTTGACAAACATGGGGGCATCATCATTAGCACCTTCATGTGCAAAATGAAAGTTATCAATGTTCATTCTTCTCTCTTGGTTATTTTCAGCCATGCTAATTAAACGTATGTATAGATTACATTGTGCTTTGGTACCCTCAAAAACTCTAGCTGCTACTCTTCCTTACCTTTGAAAATCAGTCCTCAATTAGCCACACTCGTGGTTTAGACACTATTGATTGTAAAGATTACTAAACAGGGTCTAACATTGCTCCATTGATTATGGTCCTGTTGAGCTTGCTCATAGCTCAACAATGGTTAAGGCAAAGGCAAGCCCTGACAGGCGCCATTATTAAGACTATAGTTCCCAACAGTGTACCTTGAACTAAGGCCTTCTCAACCAAGATAATAGATCCCTTCTCAACTACCCTATTGCAATAAACAGGCCCAACATTTCATGGACAACTTAAGGACCTCTCTTCTTAAGCAAGAAAAGAGAAACCAGTAGCTCTGATACCACTGTAATGGAAACGGCCTATGAACTTTGAGAATAGCGGAATTAGGAGAATTGGAGTGAGCTTTTTTGTGAGACTACTTTGAGAACAAACAGGGTGAACTTAATTAGCAGTAGCATCATAACCATAATATTTAATTAACTTGGCATGAACAATACTTTTGCAAGAGAGAGAGTTTAGAGAACTTTACAAGCAATTGAGGACCGGATTAATGTGGAGATGGTCCCCCCTAAAATAGGCATTTGTGTTATATATACTTGCATCAAGAGCGACTTGGTACAATACAATCTTTGTGTTCCTTGTGACCTAGGTGATGCAATGAATATGGAAAGATACATGCATCATGAGCATAACATAGACTTTGTAAAAAGCATTAACCAGAATGAGGACATGGAAGAGGAAGAAGAAACATTCATAGGAGAAAGAAATAGTTTCTTACTTATCTTCACTCTTCTTGTGTAGTATACATAATAGCATAGTAAAATGAAGATGAAAAGCTTAAGCATAGAGTGTTGGTGTAGGCTCTCAACTTCTCTACAAGCTTGGAGAAGGAGATAGAGCTCTTGCACTTTGCAACTCACACAATGAGAGAGAGTGTGTGGGGAGGAGAGTATACCCCCCCAAGCTAGCCCCTCCTTGCTTTGCTCAACCCCCTCTTTCAGCACTAGCTTGCACTCGATTGGACCTCCTCTAGCTTGGCCAATCACATGCATAGTACATATCAAGCAACAAGAGTAGCATTGGGACAAGTGGCCCCGTTTCTCCTTTGGGAGAGAGGACTTAATAAATACAAAACAATTAAATAAATTATTATTGGACCCCTTGGGAGGCCAGCCAATAGGCTTTAGGCACACTATGAGGGAAACATGAAGAGGAGCTTTAAAAGTGTCCTAGTTACTTTCTTTGTACCAATCTTGCCTTGTGTGAGGGGTTGTGTGTTCTCTCTCTAGATCCTACAAAGAGGGATATGCTTTGACTTGTTGAACACCTTAAGGTCCCTTCAAGCACCTTCGTCATCAAGAACCTTAGTCATTAAGCACCTCAAGAATATCCAGAACCTTAAGCACCTTACTTAGCAAGAATGACAAGTACCTCATGTACCTTAGTTAGCAATCATGACAAGCACCTCCAAGCACCTTAGTCAGCAAGCAGCACAAGCACCTTAGTGAGCAAGCAGCACAAGCAGCTCAAGCACCTTAGTCAGCAAGCACGACAAGCACCTCAAGCCTGGGTCGGGTTCACACATCAAGCACAACCCTAGCTTACCTAAGTTCAATGGATTTTTAACCCTAACCTTTGGAGTTATTTAATGAAGCTAACTCTAAGGTCTTTAATCTTCATTAGCTAGCCTTGCTCTTTGACAAACCATCTCTCATTTGGTCCAATTTACCATTGGGCCCGTGTTGAGATAGATATGTAAGCACATGTCTATATTCTAACCCTTGTTCCAGTTTCTTCTCCCACATTAAATGATTAGTTAATATAAGAAAATCATTTGGGTAGATTAGATATTAGATTGTATGACATATGTAGCATCACATGCTCACCGATTCTAAATTTAGGAGAGTGCACGCGTGATTTAGAAGGTTTATGCCCACGTAGAAACTCAACGATAGAGGGGATGGTAGCCAAGATCTTCACCAAGCCATGGAGGAGAATTAGGAGATCCACTTACATGGCATGCCTAGTGTACATATTGGTATAGTTAATCAATTCCTTATACCCAGTGCATGCTACATGACATTTAGTCATGAAAAGTTTTGTAATAATGCAATTAAAGAACCTAATTTTATAAGAAAGGTGAGGGTGGTGTACTTTTTAATTGATGTTTTCTCCATGAATAATACGTTATTCATTTGCCTAAACTAATGGTACATAATGGTAGGTTCTCTATTATACTCATTTAGTGGCTAGATTCCTTCAGTTGAATAACGACTTCCTCCATGGGTTGCGATATTTTGTATAAACCAAAATATCCTCTATTCAATGTGAATCAATTCCACACCCTTTAGGGGTTTAATCTTGCAATCGAAGATCTATACCAAGAGAGCTTGTAATGGAAATGGCCCATGAACTTTGAGAATAGCGGCATTCGGAGAATTAGAGTGAGCATTTTTGTGAGGCTACTTTGAGAACATAGAGGGTGAACTTAATTAGCAGTAGCAACATAACCATGATACTTAATTAACTTGGCATGAAGAATACTTTTGCAAGAGAGACACTTTAGAGAACTTGACAACAGTTGACGACTGGATTTATGTGGAGCGGGTCCCCCCTCCAATAGGCTTTTGTATAATAGATTATCCCATCAAGAGAGACTTGGTACAATACAATATTTGGGTTTCTTGTGACCTGCGTGAGGAAAGCTTCATGCATCACAAGCATAACATAGAATTTGTAGAAAGCATTAACCATGCTTGGTCTCAATCCCAAGGCTTCAAACACCTTCAAAGGTGGAGAGAGCTAGCGGGGAATGAGGGTAGGGAAGAGGAAGGAAAAACATTCATAGCAAAAAGAAGTAATTTATCACTTATATTCACTCTTCTTGCTTAGCATACATAATAGCATAGTAATGAAGATGGAGAATATGGAAAGCTTAACACTAGGTTGGTAACCTAACAGGACATAAAAGTGTCCTTTCAGGGTTTTGAAAAAAACCTCCAAAACCATAGTAGATCCACTCATTTTGTAAAATCCTTTCATGAGGTTATAGTTCAAGGCCTAGTACACATGGAGAAAATAAGAAACTTGTAAAATTTCTCATCTTTTGGTCACACCAAGCCTCCAAAGTTGATGGACCAGTACATTTTCATCAAAACAGTCATGTCTTACGTTTTGTTGCATAAAAATAAGATTAGGGATTTTTGTAGGACTTGAGATAAATTCCCTAGTTAACTTCAATGGGTTGGTGATCAAAACATATGATTGCTTCTCACTCACTATTTTTTTTTCTCCCAAAAGAAATAGGTACAAAAAAGTTGAATTTTTACCATTCTGCAGACCTATCATCAAAGTTTCTATAGCCACGCTCAATACAAATAATATATGCATATTTTCTTAGTTCCCTATTGTCCTTTAGGTTCATAAGGAGCCATGGAGCATGTCAAAAGAATAATACATCTCTTACCAAGGGGAATGTTGGGGACAAAGATGAAGTGCTAAATACAATAAACATGAAAAAACTGAGTTCAACATTATGAGTTGTAGAATCCCATAGAAAGTATTTAGTATCTAGCCAAATTTGATCCTTATGACTAGATATGGTTACTACCTACAAAATGCATGTAGTTGTCACAAGAAACTAACAATATTGAAAAAGCTATACTTGATATACTAGAATGTTTCGTTTTCTTCTATAATTGGAAAAATCAACCATCGTTGTCTACTATGCAAAATAGGGTATTAGGTGCCCCAAAACTCAAGGAATATTAGCTTTATGTTACAATATGCGACATAGAAAATCAAAACTGCATTTGGATATCATGAAAGCCACCAAAAAAATCATAGAAGAGCTAAAATTGGCTAAAAAACAGGATTTGACAATTTTTGTAATTTGGTCATAACTTACAACTTTAACATTTATTTCTCCCTAGAAGCATCACGACATGTTGAGGACTACTAAAGATAGTTATCTAGCATTATAGACCTCACAAACATGAATTCTAGAGTGGTATAGTTGCAAAAAGCCAAAAACAGGACCCGTTTTTTCACACGGTTTAGGTTGTGAAATGTTGTGCAAGGACAAGGTTAAAGATGGAATTGATATTCCAAAAAAATGTCGAGTTTTTTTCAGCTCATGAGACAACTTTCTAGACAGATAGAACCTCAAAATCCATTTTGAAACTCTTGACATAATTCAAGGAAAATGGTCACTTAACAGGACATAAAAGTGTCCCATTACCAACCTAGTGTTAAGCATTGGAGCATGGCTCTTGGTTGGATTTACATTCCATAGCCAAGAGTGTTGGTGTAGGCTCTCATGTTCTCTACAAGCTTGGAGAAGGAGATGGAGTTCTTGCACTGTAACTCACACAATGAGAGTGAGTGTGTGTGTGTGGGAGAGTATACACCCCAAGCTAGCCCCCTCTATGCTTTGATCGACCCCCTCTTCTAGAACTATCTTGCATTTGATTGGATCTCCTCTAGTGCTGCCAATCACATGCTTAGTGCATATTGGTTGGACCCCTTGGGAGGCCAACCAACAGGCTTTAGGCACACTATGAGGGTAACACAAAGAGGAGCTTGACAAGTGTCCTAGTTGCTTTCGTTGTACCAATCTTGCCTTGTGTGAGGGTGTGTGTGTTCTCTCTCTAGCTCCTTCAAAGAGGGATCGCCCCCTCATGAGTAGGAATATGCTTTGACTTGTTGAACACCTTAGCCCCTCAGGTACCTTAATCATGGAGCACCTTATCACCTTAGTCATTAAGCACCTCAAGCACCTTAATCACCTTAGTCAACAAAACCGACAAGCACCTCAAGCACCTTAGTCAGCACGCACGACAAGCACCTCAAGCTTGGGTGGGTTCCCACCTCAGGCATAGCCCTAGCTTGACTAACATCAAAGGAATTTTAACACTAACCTTTGGAGGTCTTTAATGAAGCTAACCCTAAGGTCTTTGAGCTCCATTAGCTAGCCTTTCTCTTTGACAAACCATTTCTCACTTGGACCCCTTTACCATTGGCCCCGTGTCGAGATAGATCTATAAGCACATGTTTATGTTCTAACCCTTGTTCCCATTTATTCTCTCACATTAAATGATAATTTTCATATTGGAAAATCATTTGGGTAGATTAGATATTAGATTTTATAACATTAACTCTCTCTTGAAATCATAGTCGTCCTTGACTAGAAGGTAGAAGAGATAAAGCCTTATTCATTAGACAATGTTTCTTAGCGGATAGAGGAACCCTTTTTACCCTAAGACATCATTCCAATATGGATGACTAACCTTTTGGTGCTTGGGAGATATATCTGCTCTTTAGTCCATTTCATTCTCGCAAGTAGAGTGACAAATTCTACTTGGTGTTTGAGAGACGTTGTCATCGCAAACATGATTCTAAGCATGCATACTACTTAAATTTATGCACAATAAAAACAGAATTAGTCTTATAAGACAAAAACATTGGTCATTTAAAATAAAAATGTACATTTGCTTACTCTAATGTAGCATTGTAAGCATTGACAAGGTTCATATTATCCTTAAGTTGTATTCCTTACATCCATCTAGCATCTTCAAAAGGATGATTTTTGAACTTAATAAGATACCGTAAGATAATCTTACCATGTCATAGTACCTTGTCTTCATGCCGAACGATAGCTTTGGGTTGTAGAACCTCTTCTTGGTCTTTGATTTTGGGAGGGTCTTTGCTAATTGGTTCACTTGGTGGCTCTCCTTTGTAGGGCTTAAGTAGGCTCACATGAAAAGCATCGTGTATAAGCCAATGGCTGGGTAGCTTAAGTTGATAAGTCATCTCGATGATTGGCTTCGAGATTTGAAATGGACCATGGTATCTTTTTGCTAGTTTAGCATAATACTTTTGATGGCCCGTAGGATTTTTGCCCGTTGTTTGTCTCAATCAAGCCTTGGGAAACTTAAGTAAGACCCAATCATTTTCTTTGAACATTAAGGCCCTTCTGTACTTGTTAGCACCAACTTTTTACCTTTTTTGAGAGATGGATATATCCTCCTTAATCTTTTGAAAAGATACTTGTAGGTCACGGTGTGAGCGGGATGAAAACACACACAGCGCCTCTATAACGACCCGACACACACTCTTGGGAAGATACACACACACACTATGGGTCACCACTTGGCTTAGACAACACACCTGGCCGAGACAGGGAACACACCTCTGGAGTGAGAGGAGAGAGACTATCCCCTTGCCCACTCCACACACACACACACACACACACACACACACACACCCAAAAAACTCAGCTCAAAAGAGGATAATTTCTGATGTTTAGATACAATTGAGCTTGGGCCAACACCAATGGGGCAAATAGCTCACACAATATGGGTAAAATAAGCCAGATACAATCACAAACTAGAGCAGAAACTTCGCTCATAGGAGAAACTTACACAGAAAAACAGCAGGAAAAGAGTGAGAAATTTGGCAAAATGGGCAGAACCATCGCGTTCGAAACGGCCCAAAACCCCAGTCTACAATGTCAAAGTACTCAAATCCGACCTCGGATGAGCAGTTTACGGCCAGAACAAGCTTCAAAATGAGCAAAAACACACTTGCGGTTGTTCCTCCTCTCTTCTCCACGTTTTTTCTGGTCTTCTCTCTGTTTTTTCAGTTCCCACACTTACCTTTATTATTTGGGCACCCTTGGCCTTTTAGATGACCTCAAACGGACCCCGAACAGGCCAAAAACTGAACAGCTCCCTGTCTTTCCATAGAGGCTAATCGTACCATATCGCCAATCTTGAACAGCTCCCACTGCACGTAACCATGGTCAGCCTAGTATAATAGGATATGCTCCCAACCCTGATGGCATCACATGAAAATCAACCACTGCCTTTTCATCATATGCCTCCACTTCTAAGCTCTTTAGAACACCCAAGCAGTTTACTTTTTGATGGTTTCCCAATCTGATCCGAAAACCTGACACCCCAGCCACTGTGAGACCCATCTTCTCAACGCATGAGTGTGTTATGACGCATATTTGGGCTCCGTCATCCACATAACCTTGTCCCAAATTTTTCCTTTTATGCCACACATCTACTATTGGACAAATGTTTGGTAGCTCATCCATTGCCAACACCTTTACTGAACCTCTCTCTGGCTCTTTCTCCATTGGGTTAACCATCCTCTTCCACTGTCGCTTTAGCTTAAGCACCATCTCTATAAGCTTCCCAAAAGTAACATCTGCCTTCCTGCTCGTCAGATCCTCCTTCAAGTCATAGCTTAATTGCCCATCCCCTAGTGGAAAATCTAAAACATGAAACTTTCGACGAGCTCTCCTTTTCCTCTTGGCCTTGACATCCTCGCCTTCACGGCTCTTTCCTTTCTTCTTACTAGGACCTGGGGCACTTCTTCCTTCCTTATCCTCTTTGGTCCTCGTCCCAATAGGCATCACTAATGTATCCTCTAGCTTTGATGCCTTCTCCAAGGTGACTACACTTAGCACTTTTGTCTTTCCCTTTTCCTCCTGGGTCAGTCCACTGGTTCGTTCGTCTCCCTTAATTTCGATGCCATAATCATTTGACCTAGTTAGCACCTATCTTGGCAATGGATACATGTCTCCCCCCATCCTTGGTGGCTTATCACATTGCGGGCTGATGTGACCCAGCTCTCCACAATTATAACATGTGGGTGTCTGCCTCCAAAACCTACCATTGTTTGTCCAACACCATTCCTAGGCCTTTCTTCACCTCCTGGCTGATTTGCAAATCTCCCTCGACCTCGATTATTGCCTACTTGACCTAGCATGTTTAGGCTGATATTCTTCATCAAATCTACCATTTGCCTCATGTCTTGCCTTAGCCCATCATCTTGCATTGCTGTAGTGACCACTGCTGGCATAACCTGAGTAGTAACAGGAACCACTGGTTCATGATGAACCCCTGACATGCGACCTTGTAAAGACTCTATAGGCTGAAATTCAGACCTCATGGGCAAAGACTCCACCCCTAACTGGCTTATTTTCCTCAACTTCCACTCTTTGTTCCTTGATACCTCTAGTGAATCTTCATATGTCCTAGGCTTCTTTAGCTCCACTCTCCAACATATATTCTCCCAAAGACCAACTAAGAACCTGTCCTTCTTCATCATGTCAGGCGGGGGTACCTGTGGTGCTAAGGCCTTGCACATTCGCTCCCATGCCAATGAAAACTTACGTATGTATGCATCTACTGGCTCACCTTCCTTTTGCACCAAAGCCTGTACTTCTTGCCACACTTTGTCAGGGTCTTCTATCTTCACAAACTCCACTTCCAACCCATGTCGTAGATTGTCTCAACTCAACCTTACAGGTGGATCAGCCACACGCAACTCCTCTTCAAATGCTTTAGAAAAAACTCGTGCATCACTCTTCAAAAAAATTTGGAGAAGGCGTAACATCTTCGCAGGGTCATGAATCTGGTTGCTAATGCAGGCAACCTCCATCTTTTCCAAAAATTCTTCCACTTCTTCCATTAAACTCCGGATAAGAGAAAGCCATGGCTACCCAAGTTTCAATGCTTTGAGAACCCCTTTGAACACACATGCAAGAACCCAAAAGTTTTGACTACCCAATCCCCAGAAACTTCAATGGAGCTCAACTTTAGATAAGGACAAACACATGCACATCAAATGAGTTTTCATAGTTCATCATCGGAATTACAACAGGCAAAGGACATTCCAAGATCTCTCGTAATATTCTTGGCCCGAACATAAAGACTATGCGCTGCTGGAAAAAAATCTTCCTGGACACATGAACATTTATCTGGATTCTTTGAGTTAAATGAGAATCCCCCAGCTCAATAAAAACCTCACGCTATCGACCCTCACACGAAGGCTAATGAAAATCGCATATAGTCAAGTTTCAGAAATGACTATCTTCCAGACCAAGTCTCAGAAATGGCAGGGACTGCCAAATACAACCAAGTATGGCTCCACAAATGCGTACAATGGCAGTTTCCACAAGTAACGTACAATCCAATAGACAATGCGCTCAAATAGGCGCCAAGTGATGCCTACCCACAACAACTGCAAGTGACATCACTGCTAGTATATAATGACCCGAAACACACTCTTGGGAAGATACACACACACACCATATGGGGCACCACTCGGCTTAGATAACACACCTGGCCGAGACAGGCAACACACCTCTGGAGTGAGAGGAGAGAGACTATCCACTTGCGCACTCCACACAGACACACACACACACACACCCAAAAAACTTAGCTCAAAAGAGGATAATTTCTAATGTTTAGATACAATTGAGCTTGCGCCAACACCAATGGGGAAAATAGCTCACACAATATGGGTAAAATAAGCCAGATACAATCACAAACTAGAGCAGAAACTTCGCTCATAGGAGAAACTTACACAGAAAAACAGAAGGAAAAGAGTGAGAAATTTGGCAAAATGGACAGAACCATCACGTTCGGAACGGCCCAAAACCCCAGTCTACAATGTCAAAGTGCTCAAATCCAACCTCGGATGAGCAGTTTACGGTCAAAACAAGCTTCAAAATGAGCAAAAACACACCTGCGGCTGTTCCTCCTCTCTTCTCCACGTTTTTTCTGGTCTTCTCTCTGTTTTTTCAGTTCCCACACTTAGCTTTATTATTTGGGCACCCTTGGCCTTTTATATGACCTCAAACGGACCCCGAACAGGCCAAAAACTGACCTCGCAGTGCATAGTTGTCCCCTTTTTGCATCATCCGCACACTTGACACTCATTTCTTTTCAATAATGCGTCTCGCAACCACGTGAAGTGGCCTCAGAAATTGGTCCTAATGATGAACTTTCTGCATAACTCTCACAAGAAAACACCCACGTTGTGTCCGTCCTCATCCGGTGCAAATATTGACCCCGTTCGCCCTCTTGACGCCACTAGATGCCATCTGACGCACCTGCTTACCTCATGTCGTTGCCCCGTGGATAGCTTCCTCGAGAAGTTTTACGTGCTATAAACTCCTCATTATTGTAGAAAAAACATACTGGTACTGGTGATAATGAAAATCGATGCACTATGTACATGCTGTCCTACCTGTACACATGTGGGCCCCACGTAACCACTTGGCTCTGGAAAATGGGCAATTCTTTATTTGATGCACCATGCATGTGTATGTACATATGCGCAATCCCTTGCTCCAAAAAACTCCTGACAACGGCTATACTCTTTGGCAGTGAAGATCTTCCCATGTACTTTAAGTAGCTAGAGTATTTCAGGTCTTCCCTCTATGATTTCAGAAGGTGCTTTTCTCGTAGAAGTATGGACAATATTATTGTACACATACTCTACAAGGGGTAAGTACTTTTCCCATTGTGAACGTTGATCTATTGTAACATAAGTCTTTAGTAGATCGAGTATCATACGATTGGCTATCTCACATTGGTCATCAGTTTGTGGGTGATAGGCTGAAGAAATATTCAATCTTGTACCTAAAGAGACCTTTCCAAAAATTAATGGTCATTCTAGGATCTCTATCTGACATGATGAATTCTGGAAATCCATGGTGAAAATCTGTGATATTAAGAGAGTTTCCATTTGGTGTGCCTTAATAGTCTTTTTGACAGAAATAAAATGTGCTTGCTTGGTAAGCCTATCGACTAATGTCCATATTCTCTTATTCCCATGGATAGACTTGGGTAATCCAAAGATAAGTCCAAGGATATACTCTCCCATGGTGAATTAGGAATTGGCAATGGCTTGAGTAATCCAGGTTGCTTACCACACATTTTGAAACATACTCTTGTATGTCCACTTTCATGGTAGGCCAGTAGAAGTACGTCTCTACTCCTTGAAGAGTAGGTTGAATGCCTCTCTGCCCTGCATAGAGAGGAGCATGGGATTCATAAATAAATTTCTTACGAAGGGAGAGGGTAACACATAGCCTATTTCCATGAAGAAGATAACCATCCTGCAAGGTGAATGGTTCTTCTCTCTTCTGAAATGAAAGGGCTGACATTTTGTCTTTAAAGTGAGGGTCAATAGCATACTCATCTATCATAGAAGATAGATCATTGTCAGTTGCTATAGACACTGCATTAACTTTTGCTCGTCTCGTGAAAGTGCATCAGCCACCTGATTGTGCTTACCAACAATGTGAGCAATATGAAAATAAAATTGCGAAAGAAATTTTTCCACCTCGTTGTTTGTCGGTGTTGGAGCTATATATGGCTCACTCTACTCAACTTGGTCTCACCTATATATTTGTATCTTGTCCTCAATATGAATCAGTCTTTGGGAGCGTATATGGTGTGTATCTTGTCTCGTCTCTCTCTCTCTTTCTCTCTACATCTCAACATGGTATCAGAGCAGTAACGATCACGCACCGATTCCATTCATGGTGACAAAACAGTATGTGTATGCGATTTGCATGTTAGATTCAAAAATTGCTACAAATTTTATTTTTGAGCATTGATTCTTGTTAACTGTGGTTGTTTTGTGTTAAGAAGAATACGATTAGTGTTTTGTGTGGCATTTATTGCTAATCAATCTAATCGGGAAACGGGAAAAGCACAATGGAGCGTAGCGCAATGGCACTTTTCATCCAAAACTTGTTCGTCTCCTCGAGCTCTTCGATTTGAGTTCTAGGTTTGCGTCAATCGGAGTTCGCAGAAGAAAGTTATGCTGTTTTTACTGCAATTGAGCTTGATGCAGCTTTCTTCGTCCTACTTCTTCGTGAAGCGTCCGCGATCATTTTTCTTATTTTGGCGTTAACTTTTTCAAGAAGATTTAGCTTTTTGCTATTCGTATTGTGGCGGTCAATCTTGCGTCTCACACCACTCTATTTTGAGGACTCTTTTATTATTAACGTCTCCTTTACCCTGCCTTTTTTTGGGTGACTTCTCTCACATCTTTGGACGTTCCTTGAGCATCCTTCTTACGTTTATCGTTGACAGAACGCAGTCCTCATATCTCTCTCATTCTCAATTGCGGCCTTCACCATATATGGTGTGCAAATTCTGCGATCTTATCTTATACGTCTTCTCACAACAAGATATGGCTATGAATATTCTCGTCAACGGCTTTCCTTCTTGACAGCGTTCTGTTCCTCCTTTCCAAGGCCAAGGTTTTCCAGGCTGGAAAGCAAAGATGTTGTTAATTCTTGAAGGCGATGAACTCTCCGATTTTGTTCTTGGAAATTGTGTTTGTCCGCCTCAGCCCGTTGATACGGATAATGATAACGTGCTTATCACTGAAGGACCTATATTTGAAGATTGGAATGTTGCCTATACGGATTGGCAACGACGTGATAAAGCATCTCGTCGGTATATTCTTTCTGCTCTTACTGATTCCCTTTTGCTTGATATGTATGAACTTCCTACTTCCCACGACGTATGAAAGTACCTTATTGCAAACTTTCAGAAGAAATCTGTCACAGAAATACTTTATTTGAGAGGGTTTCTTAACAAGTTACAATATGAAGTTGGTACTACCATGACGGGACATATTGAATCTTTCAAATCTATTATTAATGAACTTGCTGCTGCCGGTGATCCTCTTCCACAAAAGCAACTGATTACACTTCTCCTTGATACGGTGAAGGACTCTTCTTATGATAACATTGTTACTATTCTCTCTAATAAAGATGGTCTTGATTTCGACCAAGCCTGCATGTCTTTAATTGAATACTCTCAACGTCAAGAACGTCGTAATGTTGGTCATGATACAGCTATGATTTCACAAGAGGAGACTAATTCACAATAGATGGAACGGGCTTTTTATGCTCGAAGGTGTCCATTTCAACGAGGAAACCACAGAGGTGACCGTCGCGGTAATATTTTCTCTCGTCTCAAATTTCCTAATAAGCAATGTTCTTACTGCAACAGAAATGGCCATACTGAAGATGATTGTTGGGCACGTCAATATGATGAAGAACACAATATTACCACAAAACAACCACGTTTATATAGAGACTCTTCTTCTTATTCTTGTGAATATTGTGGACAATCTGATCATCCCACTCATATGTGTTATAAGCGTCGATTTGACACAGATCGGAATAGAGCATATGCTATTGAACATCGAAACAGCATTGTACCAGAAACAAGCTCCCTCCTATGTTCAGTTGCTCCAGACAGAATACTTCATGTACGCTGTCAGGAGTTTTTTGGAGCAAGGGATTGCGCATATGTACATATACATGCATGGTGCATCAAATAAAGGATTGCCCATTTTCCTTAGCCAGGTGGTTATGTGGGGCCCACATGTGTACAGGTAGGACAGTATATACATAGTGCATCGATTTTCACTATTACCAGTACCAGTATGTTTTTTCTACAATAATGAGGAGTTTATAGCGCGTAAAACTTCTCGAGGAAGCTATCCGCGGGCCGACGACATGAGGTAAGCAGGTGCGTCAGATGGCATCTAGTGGCGTCAGGAGGGCGAACGAGGTCAATATTTGCACGCGGATGAGGACGGACACAACGTGGGTGTTTTCTTGTGAGAGTTATGCAGAAAGTTCATCATTAGGACCACTTTTTGGGGCCTCTTCACGTGGTGGCGAAGATGCATTATTGGAAAAAGCTGAGTGCCAGGTGTGCAAATGATGCAAAAAGGTGACAACTATGCACTGCGAGGTCAGTTTTTGGCCTGTTCGGGGTCCGTTTGAGGTCAT
This sequence comes from Adiantum capillus-veneris, assembly GCF_014529385.1. Classification (NCBI taxonomy): domain Eukaryota; kingdom Viridiplantae; phylum Streptophyta; class Polypodiopsida; order Polypodiales; family Pteridaceae; genus Adiantum; species Adiantum capillus-veneris. The sequence continues at coordinate 108,614,512 of NC_140941.1, forward strand.
CTAAAAGGCCAAGGGTGCCCAACTAAAAAAGCTAAGTGTGGGAACTGAAAAAATAGAGAGAAGACCAGAAAAAACGTGGAGAAGAGAGGAGGAACAGCCGAAGCTGTGTTTTTGCTCATTTTGGAGCCTGTTTTGGCCGTAAACTGCTCATCCGAGGTCGGATTTGAGCACTTTGACATTGTAGACTGGGGTTTTGGGCCGTTCCGGACGCGATGGCACTGTCTATTTTGCCAAATTCTTCACTCTTTTCCTGCTGTTTTTCTGTGTAAGTTTCTCCTATGAGCGAAGTTTCTGCTCTAGTTTGTGATTGTATCTGGCTTATTTTACCCATATTGTGTGAGCTATTTTCCCCATTGGTGTTGGCCCAAGCTCATTTGTATCTAAAAATCAGAAATTCTTCTCTTTTGAGCTGAGTTTTTTAGGTGTGTGTGTGTGTGTGTGTGTGTGTGTGTGTGGAGTGGGCAAGTGGATAGTCTCTCTCCTCTCACTCCATAGGTGTGTTCCCTGTCTCGGCCAGGTGTGTTGTGTAAGCCGAGTGGTGCCCCATAGTGTGTGTGTGTATCATCCCAAGAGTGTGTGTCGGGTCGATATATAGGTGTTGTGTGTATTTTCATCCCGCTCACATTCTTTTGGCGCCCCCACGGAGGATCTTCTTCGAGTACCTTCTGCTTCGAGCTTCGAGCTTCGAGATTCGGGATTACAGGGTGCAGATTACAGGTTATAGATTACAGGTTACAGGTTACAGGTTACAGGTTACAGGTACAGGTACAGGTACAGGTGATTCACACAGGTATAGGTAGCTGGAGTACAGTGATATACTAGCAGTGCTGTCACTTGCAGTTGTTGTGGGAATGCATCACTTGGCACCTATTTGAGCGCATTGTCTGCTGGATTGTACGTTACTTGTGGAAACTGCCATTGTACGCATTTGTGGAGCCATACTTGGTTGTATTTGGCAGTCCCAGCCATTTCTGAGACTTGGTCTGGAAGATAGTCATTTCTGAGACTTGACTATATGCGATTTGCATTAGCCTTCGTGTGAGGGTTGATAGCGTGAGGTTTTTATTGAGCTGGGGGATTCTCAAATGTGGAGATCCTTTCGGTGATACAGGTAGCTGGAGCACCCTTTTTGTGACCTCGCCATAGGCTATATACTAGTGAGTCCTACTTGATGCTCGGGTTCTATTGTTGACAGTTTATGCATACATAGACAGTCTATATTTTGGGTTCCTACTGCTCTACTTCTAGGGAAACTCTGTCAAAATTTTCCCAAGTTATGATGGCTGGTTTTTTGGTATTTTGAGCCATTTATGCAGTTATGCTGCTGAAATTTTGGCAAAATCAGAGGTTGAGTCAGGTGTGCCTTCTTGGGAGCTTCATGGTTGGCTTTAATCGATGATCAAAATGACCCTCAGTTCACTCCTTTTCATTTAACTCAAAGAATTCAGATTAATGTTCATGTGTCCAGGAAGATCATTTTCCAGCAGCGCATAGTCTTTATGTTTGGGCCAAGAAGATTGAGAGAGATCCTGGAATGTCCTTTGCCTGTTGTCATTCCGATGATTAACTATGAAAACTCATTTGATGTGCATGTGTTTGTCCTTATCTAAAGCTGAGCTCCATTGAAGTTTCTGGGGATTGGGTAGTCAAAAGTTTTGGGTTCTTGCACGTGTGTTTGAAGGGGTTCTCTAGCCATGGCTTTCTCTTATCCGGGGTTTCATGGAAGAAGTGATGAAGATGTCGAAGAATTTTTGGAAAAGATGGAGGTTGCCTGCATTAGCAACCAGATTCATGACCCTGCGCAGATGTTACGCCTTCTCCAAATTTGTTTGAAGAGTGACGCACGAGTTTGGTCTAAAGCATTTGAAGAGGAGTTGCGTGTGGCTGATCCACCTATAAGATTGAGTTGGGACAATCTAAGGCATGGATTGGAAGTGGAGTTTGTGAAGATAGATGACCCTGACAAAGTGTGGCAAGAAGTACAGGCTTTAGTGCAAAAGGAAGGTGAGCCAGTAGATGCGTATATACGAAAGTTTTCATTGGCATGGGAGCGGATGTGCAAGGATTTAGCACCAGAGGTACCCCCGCCTGACATGATGAAGAAGGACAGGTTCTTGGCTGGTCTTTGGGAGAATATACGTTGGAGAGTGGAGCTAAAGAAGCCTAGGATATATGAGGATGCACTAGAGGTAGCAAGGAACAAAGAGTGGAAGCTGAGGAAAATGAGCCAGTTAGGGGTGGAGTCTTTGCCAATGAGGTCTGAATTTCAGCCTATAGAGTCTTTACAAGGTCGCATGTCAGGGGTTCATCACGAACCAGTGGTTCCTGTTACTACTCAGGTTATGCCAGCAGTGGTCACTACAGCAGTGCAAGATGATGGCCTAAGGCAAGACATGAGGCAAGTGGTTGATTTGATGAAGAATCTCAGCCTAAACATGCTAGGTCAAGTGGGAAATAATGGAGGTCGAGGGCGGTTTGCAAATCAGCCAGGAGGTGAAGAAAGACCTAGGAATGGTGTTGGACAAAGTAATAGTAGGTTTTGGAGGCAGACGCCCACATGTTATAATTGCGGAGAGTTGGGCCACATCAGCCCGCAATGTGATAAGCCACCAAGGATGGGGGGAGACATGTATCCATTGCCAAAACAGGTGCTAACTAGGTCGCATGATTATGGCATTGAAATTAAGGGAGACAAAGGAACCAGTGGACTGACACAGGAGGAAAAAGGGAAGACAAAAGTGCTAAGTGTAGTCACCTTGGAGAAGGCATCAAAGCTAGAGGATACATTAGTGATGCCTATTGGGAAGAGGACCACAGAGGAAAAGGAAGGAAGAAGTGCCCCAGGTCCTAGTAAGAAGAAAAGAAAGAGCCATGAAGGCGAGGATGTCAAGGCCAAGAGGAAAAGGAGAGCTCGTCGAAAGTTTTATGTTTCAGATTTTCCACTAGGGGATGGGCAATTAAGCTATGAGTTGAAGGAGGATATGACGAGTAGGAAGACAGATGTTACTTTTGGGAAGCTTATAGAGATGGTGCCTAAGCTAAAGCGACAGTGGAAGAGGATGGTTAACCCAATGGAGAAAGAGCCAGAGAGAGGTTCAGTGAAGGTGTTGGCAATGGACGAGCTACCAGACATTTGTCCAATAGTAGATGTGTGGCATAAAAGGAAAAATTTGGGACAAGGTTATGTGGATGGCGGAGCCCAAATATGCGTCATAACACACTCATGCGTTGAGAAGATGGGTCTCACAGTGGCTGGGGTGTCAGGGTTTCGAATCAGATTGGCAAACCATCAAAAAGTAAAATGCTTGGGTGTTGTAAAGAGCTTAGAAGTGGAGGCATATGATGCAAAGGCAGTGGTTGATTTTCATGTGATGACAGCAGGGTTGGGAGCATATCCTATTATACTGGGCAGACCATGGTTACGTGCAGTGGGAGTTGTTCAACATTGGCGACATGGTACGATTAGCCTCTATGGAAAGACAGGTACCAAGAAGCTTTATAATATGGACACAAGGAAATGATTAGAGGAGCTTTATAAAGATGAGGATGAGTCTAGTGATGAAGACTCTTCCACGGTGACAGATGAGGATAGTGATAGCACTACCAGCAGTGATGAGGATGCTGATGTTGCATTTCTTTTGATGGACAAAGAAATCCAGGAGATTGGTTTAGTTGCATTTGCGAATGAGGTTGAAGATGAAAGTGAAGGGCCTTATGAAGTGATTGAAGCGCTGATGCAAACCAAGGTTGAGTTGTCAAAGAAGCAGGAATTAATGACACAAATGATTAGTGGAGACCTCTCAGCTATGAAGAAGGATATATTTTTGCATATGCTAGCTAGTTTTCCTGATTTTTTCATTACTTCATATGAAGAGATCAGAGGGTTCAAGGGTGAAGAGATGCATATAGAGCTGAAAGAAGGTGCTAAGCCAGTGCGGCAAAGGCTAAGAAGGATGGGTCAAGAGCAAATGGAAGCCTTGCAAGAAGAGGTGGACAAGTTGTTGAAGGCAGGGTTCATAGTCCATGTGGAGACCACAGAATGGGTGAGTCCAGTTGTAGTCACTCCAAAGAAGGATGGGAAGTGGAGAATTTGTGTGGATTTTAAACCCTTAAACGCAGCCACTAAGAAGATCCCATATCCTCTTCCATTCATCGATCAGATCTTGGATTCAGTGGCAGGTTATGAGAGGTACACTGTGTGTGATGGTTTTTCGGGCTATTTTCAATTGAAGATTGCTCTTAAAGACCGCACAAAGATCACTTTTATTACGCCATGGGGCTGCTATTGCTACACAGTATTGCCATTTGGGTTGTCAAATGGACCTTCCTTCTATCAAGAGAGAGCGAATTGGGTGTTGGAACCATTCATTGGTAGTTGTGTTAAAGCTTTTATGGATGACTTCTGTGTTTATAGCAGTAGGGCTGAACACCATGAGAAGATGCAGATGGTATTGGCTCGATATGATGAATGTGGAGGACAACTAAATCCAAAGAAATGTCATCTAGCACAGCCAAGGGTGAAGTTATTGGGCCACATGGTGTCAGAAAATGGCATTGAGGCTGATCCAGACAAGGTTAAGTCTATTATTCTTCTTCCATCACCTACGAGTACGAAGCAATTGGCAACCTTTATACACAAAGTGAAGTACATGGCAAGGTTTATTCCATTGTCTTCTCAGATTCTTTATCCGTTACAGCAAGTGGCAAAGCATGATCCATTGCAATGGGATGACAAGTGTGAAGAACTATTTCAAGAGGTGAAAGAGGTGTTAGGGGGGTTGTCAGCCATGCAGGCTCCTGATTGGGAGAAAGTGTTTTATGTAAATCCATCAGTAGGGGATGATGCCATTGGAGCCATGCTATTGCATAAGGGGAAGGGCAGCCATTATATGAGGCCAGTGTATTGTGCAAGCTGAGTGAAGTTGGTAGTGGAGAGAAAGTTCTCGGAAGTAGAGCTAGTGATGGCCAGTGTAATATTTGCTTGTCGACAATTTCGTCATTACTTGCTACCACGGCCTTTTGTTTTCTTGACGAGTTATGCCTTTTTGCCACAGTTAATTAATGGTATTAACATGTCAAATGTGGTGAAGAAATGGGTAATTGAGGTGCAAGAGTTTGAGTTCTCTTTTCTAGTGGAAGATAGTACAAGGGCTACCCTAGCTGATTTGTTGACCTACAAGGAGAATCCTGTCACGGGAACCGAATAGTGTTTGATACAACAGAGGAGCAAAATATATATGGGCGCACTCCGTTGTACAGAGCTCGAACCTTCCGACCACCCCCGAGCTTCAATTCGCTTGCATGCAGCGTCTCACTCGCACTCGCACTCGCACTCTCACTCGCAGTCTCACTCGCACTCGCACTCGCACTCTCACTCGCACTCGCAGAAGAGAGAATGGTGAATCCCCCCAAAACGCACCACCCGTACTTCTATTCTCCTCCAAAAGCCTGCGACCTCTTAAAATAGCCGCTTTTCTATTTTTGGCGTTCGGTCGACTCGACTTGCGCGCCAATATACCTGCGAGAACAAGGTAAAAAAACGTGATCGCGAAGGGATCCGTAGAGGTCCACAATTTTTCAGCTGTCTTCAACTGAACATAACTCCCAAACGGAGCCAAAACAGCCCAAGTCCGTCTCGTACAATCTTGTTGCCCTCGCTGCGCTCTTCGACGGCTAGTTGATGGAAAATTTCCATAGCCTGATCCGATTTGCTGAAAATCGACCTGCAAAACAGCATTTTCTACAAAAACGATGCAAAAACAGCAAATCCAACTTTTTTCTTAATCTTTGGCCTTCAACGAGCATCAAAACATCAAAATCTCTAAAGACTCAAAGAACCAAAGTTGTTCCTTATAACGCAGGCTTGAATCGCTTCATACATCACTTTTTCAAAATCCCACGTTAACGCCTTCAAAAATTCCCCAGAAAGTGCCTTCCGGATCAAAAAATTTTATCGGACGAAAATAATCCACACATCCTTCTACACAGTGGACTAACTTTAAAATGACAAAAACTTTCTAGAAAACAAAATTTATTACTAAAACACCTCAAAATCAAGTCTTGTTACAAATCCCCTTATTGTTAAGGAAGAGGTGGTGAGAAAGGTAGTTGAAGAAGTGCCACAGATCAGCAATGCACATGTGTTGTTCTTTGATGGTTCATACAGAAAGAGCCACGATGCAGCTTCAGGGGGTATAGCACTTTATGATCCAGAGGGGAAGCTAGTATGCAAGAGAGGGTTCAAATTGGATGCGCATAGTAACAATGAGGCTGAATATGCTACATTAGAAGCCGGATTACACATTTGTTTGAAGCATGGGGTTCGAAGGTTGAGCATAAAAGGTGATGCCTTGTTAGTGGTGAAGCAAGTGCTGGGTGTGTGGAAGAGCAAGAACACCTCATTGAAGGAAATGTGCTTCAGAATTAAAGGCCTGTTAAAAAAGTTCGAAGCATGGAGCATCAGACACATTGAACGTGCTCGAAATGGAGAGGCACATGAAGAAGCTCAAGGCATGATCGTGTTGAGGACCAATTTACCTCTTTATCATGGCCGGGAAAGTTTGGCTCAAGAAGAGGAGTTTTTGCTAACAGGAATCATTCCAAAGGAGATTCAAAAGTCTAAGAAGTATGGCTTTGTGCGTAGAGCATATAGGTACAAATTGATTGGTGATGTCTTATACATGAAAGGGGCTGATCTCGTGTTGATACGTGTACCTTGGCGGGAGGAGCTTTACAGAGTGTTGGAAGAGAATCATGAAGGCACATGTGGTGGCCATTTTACTCTAAAGATCACCTTGCATAAGATCTTGCAAGAAGGGTATGTATGGCCTAGTCTGCACAAGGATGTTCACCATTGGTGTAGGTCTTGCAATAGGTGTCAAGCATTTGGGAAGAGAGTGTTGAAGCGAGAGCTACGAAAAACCATTATGGCATTTGATGTGTTTGAAAAGTGGGGGATTGATGCAATAGGCCCGTTACCTATCACAAGCCAGCAAAACAGAGGAAGAAATCTTTGTATTGATAGTGTTTGATACAACAGAAGAGCAAAATATATGGGCGCACTCCGTTGTACGGAGCTCGAACCTCCCGATCACCCCCGAGCTTCAGTTCGCTTGCGTGCAGCGTCTAACTCGCACTCGCACTCGCACTCGGACTCTCACTCTCACTCTCACTCTCACTCGCACTCGCACTTGCACTCGCAAAAGAAGAGATCGGTGAATGATCCCCAAACGCACCACCCGTCGTGCTTTTATCCTTCTTTTCCTCGAAAAGCCTCCATGATTTTCGTACCAAGTATACCTTCATAATCTCAATTTCCATACTCTACCATGAAGAAACAATCCACTTCTTGGTTGATAGCAGGGAGAACTGTATGATGTTGTATGTCTGTCTGTCCCTGTGTACAATACACTGCTGCTGCCTTCTGTTTGTTTTCATCATAACTTTTACAAACAAACTCAAAACAGAGCAATCGAGGTACTCAAAACGACGGGAATAGGTCTGGTCTACAAGGCATCGCGGGCAGAATTGCAAAAAACATCTCTGATTGTCTAAAAGCAAAACTTTTTGGTCGCGGCTCCTAAAACCTCTATTTTTGGGTCTCCACTACTTTTAAAACTTATTTTAAGCCTACCCATGCATTTTAAGCTAAAACACATAAATATAAAACATTGATATTAATAAAAATCTCAATTTTAATGTTCATAGACAGACTATCTGTTATTCATTAATCTTTATCAAATCCATCTTTAGTGTATTATTTTTTAAAAAAGAATATATGTTCTCTCTTAATATCTCAACTCATTCGTATAAGCTCTATTTAATAGACTATTCAACAATCTTTCAAATCGTGTTAACGAAAGATATGTCCTGCTACATTCTTTTTGACTTTAAGAACTTCAAAGACTAGTCCTATTACATTCTCCCCTTATCAAAATTAACTCTGTCCTCAAAGTTGGTCTAAAGAGAGGAAAATTCTCTTTGCAAAACACTAAGATCAACCCATGATGCATCCTCTACTGGATAGTTCTGCCACTTAACCAAAACTTCCACAATGTCTTTATTTCTCAGATGTTTAAAACGCCTATCTAGTACTAAGTCTGGTTCTACAGTCAATGGTCCGTCATCTTTCAACTTAGAGTTGTCCTCTAAAACATGATGCACATAAGGAACATACTTTTTCAATAAACTCACATAGAATACATGATGCACTTTAACATGAGAAGGCAATTCCAATTTGTAAGCTAATGAACCAATGCGCTTCAAAATTTTAAATGGACCAACAAATCGTGGAGACAATCTTCTATCATTTCCAAGAATCAAATGAGACTTCTTAGGAATAACCTTTAAAAAACCATATCACCAGTTTCGTACTCCACAACACGATGTTTCTTGTCATAATTCAGTTTATGTCTCTTTTGAGATTCTCTAATATTCCCCCTGATTTTGGCCAACTCGCTATCCATTTTCTCAAGCATCTCACGTGACAGTTCTACCTTATTCCTCGAATTAAGAAAATGAATAGGTGTAGGATAGTTATAGCCATACATTACCTCAAACGCAGTCATCCTAATAGATGAATGATATAAACTGTTATATGCAAATTCAACCACCAAAGGTAGATATTCATTCCAATTAGATTGGTTTTCATTGACATACATTTGTAACATATCTTCTAGAATACGATTCACTGTCTCCGTTTCCCCATCTGTTTGAGGATGAAAAGCAGTAGACATGCGTAACTGGGTACCTATAGAGTCAAAAGTCGCTCTCCACAAATGAGAAGTGAACTTAGAATCTCTGTCAGACACTATGCTCTTGGGCATGCCATGCAAACAAAATATCTCTTTCATAAACAAGCGTGCAATGGTCAAAGCAGTATCAGTTACTTTCACGGGAAAGAAGTGAGCCTGTTTTGTGAGTCTATCTACCACCACAAAGATCGAGTCATACCCTCCACGAGTAGTAGGAAGTCTAATAATAAAGTCCATGGATATAGACTCCCACTTCTGTAAAGGAATGTCTAAGGGTTGAAGGTCACCAAGTATCCTCTTATGTTGAATCTTAACTTGTTGACATTGAAAGCATTTACGCACATAATTCTTAACATCCAATTTCATATGCGGAAAAAGAATGAACTTTTAATATTTTCATGTGTCTTATTCAATCCAGGATGACCAGAAAAAGGTGAATTATGACACTCATGCAGAATTTGACTCTTAAAAGCAGAATTTGCAGGAATACACAAGCGGTCATAATAATACAGTTTTTTCTTATAGAAGTGATATCTGTTCTCATACCTCTCACCAATATTCTCATGCAAGAATTTTAAAATAGGCATAGAAAAAGAATCATTTTCAACTTCAACATGCATATCATCAATCAAATTGGACCGCACAACAGTCAACAGATTACACATGGACCTACGACTCAATGCATCTGCAACTTTATTTTCTTTTCCACACAAATACTTCAAATCAAAATCATACTCAGCCAGCAATTCAATCCATCATGTTTGTCTGTTGTTTAACAATGGTTGAGTGAAAATATACTTCAAGCTTTGATGATGAGTACGCAATTCAAATTTTACACCAAGCAAGAGATGACGTCAAAGCTTCAATGCATGAACAACAGCAAGCAATTCTAGATCATGTGTTGCATAGTTCAATTCATGTCGTCTTAATTCCCTAAACTCATATAGAACCACTCTTCCTTCTTGTGTCAAAACACAACCTAATTGTTCACCACTAGCGTCACAGGACACAACAAATGGTTTTCCTATCTCAGGAACTTTAAAACAAAATTTTCCGCTATTTTAGCCTTCAAGGTCTCAAAAGCAGTCTCACAGCTAGAAGTCCACACAAAACTGTTGTCTTTCTTAGTTAATTCGGTCAAAGGACTTGCTATCTTAGAGAAATCTTTAATGTGTGCTCTCTCATATTGTGCTAGACCCATAAAGCTTCTCACATCCCTTAATGACATTGGTGTTGGCCACTCCACAATAGTCTTAACTTTGTCAAGGTCAATGTGAATCCCCTCTTTAGAAATCACTCTTCCCAAATACACAATCTGATCCTTTGCAAAAGTACACTTACTTGCTTTGGCATACAATTTATGTTCACACAAAACCTCAAATGTTTTCTTTAAGTGCAATGCATGATCTTCTTCATTCTTAGAATACACAAAAATATCATCCAAGAATACCAGAATGAAGTCATCAAGATACGGGTGAAAAATATTATTCATTAAGCACATGAAAGTTGCTGGTGCATTAGTCAAACCAAAAGCAAGAACTGTAAATTCATAATGCGCATAACGTGTACGAAAAGAAGTCTTTGGAATGTCCTCGACCTTAATGCGGATTTGATGGTAGCCAGAACGAAGATCAACCTTTGAAAATATTGTGGCACCACTCAAATGGCTAAGCAATTCATCTATGTGAGGAAGAGGATATTTGTTCTTAATGGTCTGTTTGTTAACCCCCTGTAGTCAATGCATAACCTATATGTACCATCCTTTTTCTTTTGGAATAACACAGGACTACCCCAAGGAGATACACTAGGTTTAATGAAACCCTTTTTCAAAAGGTCATCAAGTTGTATCTTGAGCTCTTTAAGCTCATCAATATTGAACCTGTATGGAGATCTGGAATAAGGTGTCGCTTCTGGATATAGATCTATTGCATGGTCTACCGCTCTAGGTGGAGGTATACCAGGAAGATCGTCCGGAACACATCCTTAACTTCATGTAAGAGATCCTCTATAAATTCTCGATTTGTCTCTTTATGTTTATCCCCAGATTCTCTTTAATCTCATTAGCAAACACAAGCAACGTCTTACAAAAGCAAACACAAGCAACGTCTCACACTCTTATCTAAGTCACCTTATCAATTCCATTGCCAAAACTAGATTTAGAATCTCTTTCTTTCCACAAAGAGTGTGACTTATCATCATCAAATGATTAAAGATATATTTTTCTCACTACAAGAGGTTGTGTGCTCTTGTGACGCTGTTAGCGACGGAAATACATTGGGTTTTTATAACCCCCGACGTCGCTAAAACCGTCGCTACGAGCGTCGCTACGAGAGCGTCGCTATAAGTGTCACTATATGCGTCGCTATAAGCGTCGTTATATAGAGACGCTCATAGCGACGCTCATAGCGACGCTGAAAGCGACGTTTACACTGCAGACTATAGCGACGCTCATAGCGACGCTACAGAGCCATAAATAGCGACGGTTATAGCGACGCCCGATAGAAATTTTTTTTGGTGGCAGGGCATTGAATGCCCTGCCACCCATCAACCATATTGTACTTGATTCACTTTTTAAAAAAAGTGCAAGGGTAGATAATAGACCCAAAATAGTCACCCACAAGACGCATTGTTTGCAAAACTGACAATTGTACACATCATAGGCAAAATGAATTGATTGGCAAATGTAATAATGACAATTGTACAACATCATAGGCATAAAGAATTGATTGGCAAAAGGAACCGCGGTGACAAATGTAATAATATACATGGTTCAAAAAGACGTATAAAATCCGTCTCATGATACGTAAGCTATGAGAAACCCTAAACTAATGCTATCTAGCTACGGCTAAACTGACGTCGTCTAGTCAGACGTCTCATCGCGTCCAAGCGGCGTATCTGTCAGATTCTGCAAAAAAAGACAATAAGACAGCTTTCAGTAAGTATAAACATATAACGACATTTATAAAACAATACAAAAAATAAAAAAGAGTAAACCCTAATACTAACCATGCCGCCGCGAGAACTGAGAATGTCCATCAGGGCGTTTAAGCCCCACCTGCCTGCGTACTCGCGCTCGTACGGTGTGGGATCACGTCCTGTCATCGACCACTGTCAAAACATACAAAGATTTCATTATGTTAGAATTAAAAAACTCATAAACCCTAAACTATCGAACATAAAGAGCAATGTGAAAACACTTACAAAATCGGCCTCAAATGATGCCCATCCACCGCTCCCCAAGTGGTGCGAGCTCCCTGCCTCTACTCACGCTCTGGCAGCATCCTTTTGTTGCTTCCACTTGTCGGGATTCTCGCGCGCTGCTTTCTTCGCATTCTTTCAATCTTCTTTGGCCAACCAATCTGGCCTGTTCCACCCATTCTTGATTGCTTTTTGCACTTCGGAACGCTTGTGTTTGCAGTATTCGTGCATTCGAATCTTCATCAGGTCTTCATTGAAGCGCTGATCCCGTGTTGGAACGGGAAACTCATCATGAAGTATGCTGATGACTCTGTTTTTTAAATCACTTGGTACTTCACTCCATTTGTTTAGTATGTAGTGTCTAAACACCTGAGAGCAAAGACCATGCATGCGCGAGATCACCTTCTTGCCGTCATAATCCATGATGATGCCGCCGCTGAAGTCGATGGAGTAAGACAAGCCCTCTGGCCGGTGACGCGTGAGCCTGGGTGTCCCGGCAGGGGTCTCTAGCGGCGTGTCGATGGGGGTACGGACGTCAGGTGTCTCCACAAGCGTGTGGGCCCCGAAGCGAGGAGTGTCGAGTGGGGTGGCTCCTGGCGGAGTAGGTAGAGGTGTGTAGCTTCTAGGAACAGTCAGTCGTGCAAAACCTGGCGTAGATGGCGATGCTGTGGCTGGTGTGGGGGCGGGCAAAGAAGGGGAGGGTAAGGAGCCTCGTCGAACACGAGGCGGTGTGGAGGCATCGGTGGCGGAATCCCCACAACAACCGCCACCGCCACCACTAGAGCGCCGGTGTCTAGACGAGTGTGAAGCTCGTCTCGTCGAAGCCGAAGCTTCGGAGCGCGCCGAATGCTCCGAAAGAGAGGGAGATGTGGATGGAGTAGGAAAGCGCGATGATGCGCCAGAGCGATGACGCTCCACGTACCACTGTCTCTGCTGCGGTGACAAAGAAGAAAGAAACTCCTCATCATCCATACCTGCATTAAACATACGAATATTTAAACTTAATATTGAATGAATAGAGTAGACAATGACGCAAAGACCATTAAATACAATGACGTAATGACGCATATAAATACAATGACGCAATGAATTGAGTGATAGAAGAGGCAAGTCGAAAACTCAGAATTTTCAATCAAAAGATGTGAGCGCGAGTAGAAAAGATCGTTATACACCATGGAAGGTACTTAGAGAGCCAGAGCTTTTACAACACGGAGCAAAATTGTTCAAATACAATATTTGTGGCTTTGAGAGATCTCTCTCTCATCCTCGCATAACTCAGCATAACTTCCTATATCTATATAGAGCTCTCCGTTTAAACACATATCCTCTGTTTCATTTTGTAGCTCCTCTGCATGCACCCCATATAGAGTAGTAGCATCTTGATGCTCGTCTGGCACCACCGCAGCGGCTTCTGATTGAGCATCTTCTCTGATCTCCTCCATTGATGCCGTTGTGATTGGCACATGGTAGCCTTCATACGTCCTTGCACTACGAGGGGCTACCTCTATTATGTACCACCAGTTTGATGTAGACTTTGTAGGATGAAATATTACCTGCCAGAGCCACATAACTTACATGAGAGCTTTCAAGCACATAACTTGTAAAAGGGGGATGTTAACTATTTACATACTTACTTGTTCACAATGCTCGGGTAGTATGAAAGTGTCTCTTAGGTCAGTCCATTTCTTAGTAGAATCCACCTCAAGAAAACCAGACTCTCCTCTACGCACAGTAGCGTTGCGACCCTCCATGATTATCTTGAACCATTGCACGTCGAACAAGTCGACAAAAAATCCTCTGTAATCGATCCTCAAAATCTCTTGCAGCGTGCCGAAGTAAGTGAGTTCCGCCACCACAGGATCTGCATCAGGGGAACGTCGTCGACTAGACTGTTCAAATTTTGCCATGATTCCACAATCTTGAGTAAAACGCTTTTTGTCGATTCGTTCCACCCTAAAATGTCGACCTTTACACCATGCTGCTGTGTATGACTTATACTACAACGAACAAAGATTATGAGTGGCCGTTCAAGCGTTTATAAATAAAGTCACTTGCTAGTCGTACATTGCAAACTTACCTTGGTCGCGCAACCCCGAGAGTACTCCCACTCTTCCTCAGTCACTTCGTCACCGCATTGTTGTGCGCTTTTCAATTGGTTGTGCAACCATCTTAAGCTCATGAAGGTTGGTAGGCTCTCCAGAACCGTTGGATAGTGCATCGGTGGTCGTCTTCCCCGTCTCCACTCGATTCGTGCCCTTTGTCACTCTTGCTTTGCATCCTCATATTGTGAAATCCACTTTTGCATCACTGGATTGTGAAGCATGCAAAATCGGTTGATTTTAGCCTCTAGATCTTCTGTCATCTTCTTCTCAACACCGAGATTGCACATGACAATCCCAGATATGCGCTCATCATCTATGGTTCGCCATAGCGTGTCCCGGGCTTTATCAAATCCGTCTAGCCACTCTCCAATGTACACTAGGGACTCTGATACCAACCAACCTTCTGCCATGCTACCCTCCGGACGTGCCTTTTGACGCACATATCCCTTAAGCGTTTTCATGAAACGTTCTAAGAAGAACATCCATCTGGAATGAACTGTGCCAGCTATTTCCACCTCATCAACTATGTGAACAAGAAGATGCACCTGAATGGTTAGCATTGTAGTAGGAAAATGTTTCTCAAACATGCACACAAGCTCCGCAGCATTTAGTTTGGCGAATGGTATCAAAATCCGACCATGTTCCATCTATATGTTTCCAGGCTACGCAATCTGCAGGAATTCGTAGCACACCATCCGAAGATTTATTCTCCTCATGCCATGATGCTAGGGCGGCCATGGACTTACATTCGAAGAAATTCTTGATGCGAGGAAGCAGAGGGAAATGTCGCAAAACCTTTTGTGGAATTTTTGTCCCATGGAGATCTACTCGATATCTTTCCGAATCACATTTCGGACACTTCTCCATGTCTATGTATTCCCCTCTGAAAAGAATGCAGTCATTAGGACAAGCGTGGATAGAATTGTAATCCATCCCCAAGTTTCGCAAAATCTTTCTTGCTTCATCTCGGGAATGTGGCATCACATTGTCAGCTGGTAGTATGTGCTCTTTCAGCAATCTACACAACATAAAAATATGATACAGTCGTGTAAAAATCTATCAGATCATTATACATTTAGAGTTTTATTAAAGTAAACTAATTGTAATAGATCACCTGAAAAGCGCTGTGATGCTAGTGTCACTCCATCCAAACTTTGCCTGCATGTTGAGAAGAACCAGGAGTGCTTTCAATCTAGACATACGTGCTCCATTATACAATGGCGTATCGGCTTCACTTTTCATATCATCATAGATAAGCCTTTCTGAATCCATGATCGTCTCGATCATTTCATCAATCTCGGGCTCAAACATTGCCTCGTTGGGAATGTGCTCTGCATGATCATCCCCCGAGCTGTCAGAGGCTACATCTTGTGGCCTCACATATGCTGCTTGACCAAAGCGCCTGCGAACACGTCTATTGGGTTGCAAGATTTCTGCTTGTTGGCCAGCGTCAGAGTCCGACGACTTATAATTGGCAACAACTCGATCTATAATAGATGGATCGAACTCGCCAAATTCGCGAACGTGCTGCAAAGAAACACGTCTTGTCCGTCGCACAGCATGCTTGCATTGATTACAAGGACATAAGACCCTCGTTGAGAGATAGGTGTTTCGGTTGGACGGTCCCACATCCTCGTCACTACTCATAATGAGGATAAAAAACTTATAACCTGGACAACAAATTTATTATTCTATTGGCATTCTTCGTCTTATCTCTCCCTCTCTCTCTCTCTCTCTCTCTCTCTCTCTCTCTCTCTCTCTCTCTCACTCTCTTTACCTCACATTCTCTAGACATGTCCAATCCCCGCACACCTCGGTCTAGAGGTGCACGGAGATCAGAACCACCGGGTTATAATCTCGTCTTTATTGGTCAATACCTATATTTGTGGGTACAAGAAATCTACACACCCACGTCTACATGATACTGCATGTAGTGAACAAAACCCCTTTGCCTCTTCTCTAGCTATAGCACTTCACATCATCTTAACATCTTTACACAGTAGATCTTTTCACTGTTCGTCTAACTCTAAACCCTAAACCGTAAGTAATTCTTGCGTGGACTCGATCTAACGTAAATAAGCGTAAATCTAAATAAACGTAAATCTAAATAAACGTAAATCTAACTATAAATAAACCTAAATCTAATTTAACGTAAGTCTACATCTAACCTAATCTTTAACGTCTTTTGGGATAGTTTCCTACGACGTTAAAACTCTCTTCTTCTTGTGTGTGTGTGTGTGTGTGTGGGTAAACCTAAATAAACCTAAGTCTAATCTAATATAACATAAATCTAAATCTAACGTAAATTATGTTATATTAAAAACAAAGAACTAAACTAACAGGGATTATAAGAACCTTAAAACTGATTTAACACATAATTTTTCCCTAAACTCGGCAAGAGTTGGCATTCTCATCACTAAAGATGTGAGAGTTAACTTCCGGCGGTGACGCTGCCTCATCTCCATCCACATCTGACGACAGTAATTGGCCCTTTAGACCGTTCTTGCTCTTGTTACTAACTTTGAAGTTGTTGTTGAATGACTAGAGGTTGTCTAGATGGTCATTGTGTCGGGGATGTAGTGACTCTTGCCGCCCTGAAGATCCACCTTCTTCCCTATCTTCTGAAGACATTTCACCAGTACTTTTGGATCGACGGAGCCCACCATGAGTGAAGGCAGCAATACCCTATATTCCATTGAGGGCTTTCTTCACCCGCTTCATGCAGGCATCGCAGTCTATGGAGACCTAAATCTAATCTAATATAACGTAAATCTAAATCTAGCGTAAATAAACGTAAATCTAGTTAAAAATAAACCTAAATCTAATTTAATGTAAGTCTACATATAACCTAATCTTTAACGTCTTTTAAGATAGTTTCCTACGACGTTATAACTCTCTTCTTCTTGTTTGTGTGCGCGTGTGTGGATGTGTGTGCCAATAAAAGGAGGTAAATGGTATAACCTTTCTATCACCCATGCCAAGTATGATAGATTGATTATGCCATTTCCCTCTTGAATAATAGGTCTTGAGTTCAACTCCTCGTCGACTAGATCTTTAGGTCTTTTAATTTTAATTAGTTTCCTACGACGTTAAATTAGTTTCTCTCTCTTTCTCTCTCAATGTGTGTGCGTTTTTTGGATCGTATGCATGTTTTCTCTCTCTTTTCCTCTCTCAATGTGTGCGTTTTTTGTTTATGCATGTTCTCTCTCTCTTTTCCTCTCTCAATGCGTACGTTTTCTGTTCATGCATGCTCTTTCTCTCTTTTCCTCTCTCAATGTGTGTGTGCATTCTTTGTTTATGTATGTGTGTGTGCGTTTTTGTTTTTGTTTGTACTCTCTCTCTCTCTCTCTCTCTCTCTCTCTCTCTCTCTCTCTCAAAAACACTATGTGTGTGTGTGTATGTGTGTGTGTGAGAGAGAGAGAGAGGGAGAGAGAAAGAGGGGAAGGGAACATGAGAATGAGGAGAGGGAAGGAGCATACCTGGCTCTCCTTCCTCTCCTCGTGTGTGTGTGTGTGTGTGTGTGTGTGTGTGTGTGTGTGTGTGAGAAGAAAGAGAGAGAGAGAGAGAGAGAGAGAGAGGGATAGCGTTACCTGCTCCTTGCTTGAGGGCACCAAAAAACTCAGATCTGAGATCTGAGTTTTTGGGCGCGCTCGGTTATTTTTTTAGCCCAGCCGGCGTGGCTATGAGCGTCCCTATGAGCGTCGCAAATTTACAAAGAAAGTTGCGACGCTCATAGCGACGCCGAGAATTTTTTTTTTGAGCGTCGCTGTGTGAGCGTCGCTAATATGAATAGCCTCTTGTAGTGTCTTTCTTAACAATCAATCAAAACATGATTTTCAATGATCTAATTGATACCAATGATAACATCATGCATATCAATGTTTATGTTATAGAAATCATCTTTATGATTTCGACTCTTCAAAGAAAAAAAAATAAAAAAATTTCTACTAACTCTTTCGTGAAACTATTATTACCACTAGTTAAGTCCATAAGTCTTTTAATTTCTCGATTTAATTTCAAGTTTAATTTCTCAATCAATTTAGACGATAAGAAGCAATGAATACTATCCAAATCAATTAAGAAATTCAAATTTTAATCTCAACTTCTACGCATAAATTCGATCTCACAGAAGCTTTCAAAGGACGTATCAAAGACATAAAACATCACAAAGTAGGGGTAGATGACTTACCTTTATTGTACGCATCGCCAAAAGTCTCCAATTGAGCCATCTTGGTACGTATTGTCTCATCGGTCACCTTGCTCGAGCATTCGAAAGTCTCGTGGTCGTGTTCTCGATATTGAAAGTATAATCCAAATCTTTGAGTTCTTCAATCCACGCTTCTAAATCTTCGCATATCTTTCTTATGCCATCAAACTCTTTAAGCTTAGCCTTCGTTAAGAATGATTTGGTTGTCGCTTCTCCCATATCGTCATCGTTTCTTTTGGCGGTACCCCAGCGCCACAACGATGATTATTGTTTCCACGTGGATTAGCATGGTTTTCACCTTCATGTTGGCCATCAAGTCTACATAGATATCAAGCTCTCGTGCTGCTTTGCCCCGCAGAGCCTCAGCACGCTCCCGATTTGCAATTTTCAGATCTTCTCATCCTCGCCGAATCAGGTCTTCTTGCTTCTTCATCCTCCTCTCGTATCCTTCCATGTCCAGAATCAACCGCTTGCTCTGATACCAATTGTCACGGGAACCGAATAATAGAGATAGCCAGCAAAACAGAGGAAGAAATCTTTGTATTGATAGTGTTTGATACAACAGAGGAGCAAAATATATGGGCGCACTCCGTTGTACGGAGCTCGAACCTCCCGATCACCCCCGAGCTTCAGTTCGCTTGCATGCAGCATCTCACTCGCACTCGCACTCGCACTCTCACTCTCACTCTCACTCGCACTCGCACTTGCACTCGCAAAAGAAGAGATCGGTGAATGATCCCCAAACGCACCACCCGTCGTGATTTTATCCTTCTTTTCCTCGAAAAGCCTGCACGATTTTCGTACCAAGTATACCTTCATAATCTCAATTGCCATACTCTACCATGAAGAAACAATCCACTTCTTGGTTGATAGCAGGGAGAAGTGTATGATGTTGTATGTCTATCTGTCCCTGTGTACACTACACTGCTGCTCCCTTCTATTTGTTTTCATCATAACTTTTACAAACAAACTCAGAACAGAGCAATCCAGGTACTCAAAACGACGGGAATAGGTCTGGTCTACAAGGCATCGCGGGCAGAATTGCGAAAAACATCTTTGATTGGCTAAAAACGCAACTTTTTGGTCGCAACTCCTAAAACCTCTATTTTTGGATCTCCACTACTTTTACAACTTATTTTAAGCCTACCCATGCATTTTAAGCTAAAACACATAAATATAAAACATTGATATTAATAAAAATCTCAATTTTACTGTTCATAGACAGACTATCTGTTATTCATTAATCTTTATCAAATCCATCTTTAGTGTATTATTTTTAAAAAAAGAATATATGTTCTCTCTTAATATCTCAACTCATTCGTATAAGCTCTATTTAATAGACTATTCAAAAATCTTTCAAATCGTGTTAACGAAAGATATGTCCTGCTACATTCTTTTTGACTTTAAGAACTTCAAAGACTAATCCTATTACATTCAAGCATCTCACGTGACAGTTCTACCTTATTCCTTGAGCTAAGAAAATTTATAGGTGTGGGACAGTTATAGCCATACATTGCTTCAAACGGGGTCATCCTAATAGATGAATGATATGAACTGTTGTATGCAAATTCGACCAAAGGCAAATATTCATTCCAATTATATTGGTTTTCATTGACATACATTCGTAACATATCTTCTAAAATACGATTCACTCTCTCCGTTTCCCCATCGGTTTGAGGATGAAAAGCAGTAGACATGCGTAACTGGGTACCTATAGAGTCAAAAGTCGCTCTCCAGAAATGTGAAGTGAACTTAGAATCTCTGTCAGACACTATGCTCTTGGGCATGCCATGCAAACGAAATATCTCTTTCACAAACAAGGGTGCAATGGTCAAAGCAGTATCAGTTATTTTCACGGGAAGGAAGTGAGCCTGTTTTGTGAGTCTATCTACTATCACAAAGATCGAGTCATACCCTCCACGAGTAGGAGGAAGTCTAATAATAAAGTCTATGCATATAGACTCCCACTTCTGTAAAGGATTGTCTAAGGGTTGAAGGTCACCAGGCATCCTCTTATGTTCAATTTTAACTTGTTGACATTGAAAGCATTCACGCACATAATTCTTAACATCCAATTTCATACGTGGCCAAAAGAATGAACTTTTAATCTTTTTATATATCTTACTCAATCCAGGATGACCAGAAAAAGGTGAGTTATGACACTCATGCAGAATTTGACTCATGCAGAATTTGACACTCATGCAGAATTTGACTCTTAAAAGCAGAATTTGCAGGAATACACAAGCGGTCATAATACTACAGATTTCCCTTATACAAGTGATATCTGTTCTCATATATCTCACCAATATTCTCACGCAAGAATTTCAAAATAGGCATGTAAAAAGAATCGTTTTCAACTTCGGCATGTATCTCATCAACCAAATTGGATCGCACAACAGTCAACAAATTATACATGGGCCTACGACTCAATGCATCTGCAACTTTATTTTCTTTCCCACACAAATACTTCAAGTCAAAATCATACTCAGCCAACAATTCAATCCATCTCCTTTGTCTGTTGTTTAACAATGGATGCGTGAAAATATACTTCAAACTTTGATGATCAGTACGCAATTCAAATTTGACACCAAGCAAAAGATGACGCGAATGTTTCAATGCATGAACAACAGCAAGCAATTCTAGATCATGTGTTGCATAGTTCAATTCATGTCGTCTTAATTTTCTAGACTCATATGCAACCACTCTTCCTTCTTGTGTCAAAACACACCCTAGTTGTTCACCACTAGCATCACATGACACAACAAATGGTTTGCCCATCTCAGGAACTTGCAAAACACATTTCTGCTATTTTAGCCTTCAAGGTCTCAAAAGCAATCTCACAGGTAGAAGTCCACACAAAACCCTTGTCTTTCTTGGTCAATTCGGTCAAAGGACTTGCTATCTTAGAGAAATCTTTAATGTGTGCTCTCTCATATTGTGCTAGACCCATAAAGCTTCTCACATCCCTTAATGACATTGGTGTTGGCCACTCCACAATAGTCTTAACTTTGTCAAGGTCAATGTGAATCCCCTCTTTAGAAATCACTCTTCCCAAATACACAATCTGATCCTTTGCAAAAGTACACTTACTTGCTTTGGCATACAATTTATGTTCACGCAAAACCTCAAATGTTTTCTTTAAGTGCAATGCATGATCTTCTTCATTCTTAGAATAGACAAAAATATCATCCAAGAATACTAGAATGAAGTCATCAAGATACGGGTGAAAAATATTATTCATTAAGCACATGAAAGTTGCTGGTGCATTAGTCAAACCAAAAGCAAGAACTGTAAATTCATAATGCCCATAACGTGTACGAAAAGCAGTCTTTGGAATGTCCTCGACCTTAATGCGGATTTGATGGTAGCCAGAACGAAGATCAACCTTTGAAAATATTGTGGCACCACTCAAATGGCTAAGCAATTCATCTATGTGAGGAAGAGGATATTTGTTCCTAATGGTCTGTTTGTTTAACCCCCTGTAGTCAATGCATAACCTATATGTACCATCCTTTTTCTTTTGGAATAACACAGGACTGCCCCAAGGAGATACACTAGGTTTAATGAAACCCTTTTTCAAAAGGTCATCAAGTTGTATCTTGAGCTCTTTAAGCTCATCAATATTGAACCTGTATGGAGCCCTTGAATAAGGTGTTGCTCCTGGATATAGATCTATGGCGTGGTCTACCGCTCTAGGCGGAGGCATACCAGGAAGATCGTCCGGGAACACATCCTGAAATTCATGTAAGAGATCCTCTAAAAATTCTAGATTTTCCCCTTTCTGTTTATTCCCAGAATCCTCTTTAATCTCGTTAGCAACCACAAGAAACGTCTCACACCCTTGTCTCACCCCCCTCAAAAGTTTCATGGCAGAAATCAGAAGTGATTTAGTATTTCTCTCCTTAGCTTTAATCGCATGACCATCTCTGTTTTTAAAAACCAACTCACACCTCTCACAATCAATCAATGCATGGTTCGCAGCCAACCAATCCATTCCCAAAATTACATCCCGTTCACCCATGCTAATAACATAAAATTCTCCCGAATGTTTCTCTTTGTTCAGCAAAAAAGGTAAGTTTTGAATATGACCCTGTGTATAATGTTTCTTCCCATTGGCCAATTCTACAGGTTTCCTAATCTGGGAATCAGAATTCAATTTCAAAGTCTGCGCAAGCTTGTTAGACATAAAACAATGCGTACTACCTGAATCAATGAGAAAATTCACAATTTCAGTTCCTATCTTACCCCGAATTCTTATAACGGATGCCCTTAAATGATGGACAGACGTTGTCATGCATTTCATAGGAATTTCAGAGCACTTACCTTCCTCGCTCGCTTCCTCAATCGTGGTGTCCATCGCATTCATATTGGCTTCCATTCGTGCAAGAACAGCCTGATCGATCTCCTTATTTGGACATTCGAACGTCTTGTGACCTTGCTCACCGCAACGAAAACATAACCCAAATCTCCTTGCTCGTTCTAGAAAAGCAGGATCATGTTGCCACCGCAGCGGTTGTCGTCTTCTTTGATTCTGATTTGCATCATTTTGACCCAAATTTTGATTGCGGTTGTTTACAACATTCCGATTTGTACTCTGATTTCGATTGAAATTCTGATTCTGATTTGAAAAATTATTGGGTGGTCTTCTCGGATTATTTGTAAAATTCCTTCGGGGAAACTCAGTGTTTGTCTGAAAAGGCCTATTCTGCATTCTATGCCTGGTAGGTATAATTCTGCTTGGAGTAGGGTTGCGGCTCTCATACTTTACCTTCTTCTCATAATTTTCGACCTTCGCAATAGCATCCAGAAAATCGGTAGACCCCGCACCCTTTACTTGATAATACAGATCTTTACGCAGTCCTTCGATAAATTTGTTTGTCAACGCCTCTCCTTCTACTTCCGGTGCATACTTGTGAAGTCGCAAAAACTTCTCCTTATACTCATGTACAGTAAGACTTGGCTCGTCCTCAGGTTGCTGCTGAAACTTGTAAAACTCCATCTTTTTATCCATCTCATAGTGTGGAGAACAGTACCTTTTATACGCTTGCATTTTAAATTCTTCCCAAGTGATTGGAGTAACCTTTGTTCGCTGTTTAAGGTATGCTTTCCACCAAAGCTTTGCGGTTTGTCGAAGATGAACAACTGCAACCTTTGCTTTTGCCTCTTCAGAGAACTTCTTCAATGCAAAATAATCTTCTAACTCTTCAATCCATGCTTCGGGATCTTCACCAGTTTTCTCGATGCCATTAAACTCGTTAATCTTTGCCTTCTTGAAGACTTGCTGCAAAGCTGCCCTTTCAGAATCTTCATCTGCATCTTCTTCATCACGTTCCCTTCTTCGTCCTCTCCTTTCCTTAGTTTCCGCTTCGCCGTCATTCCGCTCTCTTTCGTGTGGACGACCGCGACGTCCATCACCACCGATCCCATCATCATCATCTCCATCATCACCACCATCACCACCGCCCGGTGCCCCAGCGCCCACTCGTTGATTATTGTTTCCTGGTGGAATAGCATGGTTTCCGTCTTCCTGTTCACCATTAATTTCCACATAGATATCAGGGTCTCGTGTTGCTTTGCCTCGCAGAGCCTCAGCATGCTCCTGATTTGAAATTTCCAGATCCTCTCATAGTCGTCGAATCAGGTATTCTTGCTCCTTTATCTTCTTCTCGTATCCGTCCATGTCCAGAATCAACCGCTTGCTCTGATACCAATTGTCATGGGAATCGAATAATAGAGATAGACAGCAAAACAGAGGAAGAAATCTTTGTATTGATAGTGTTTGATACAACAGAGGAGCAAAATATATATGGGCGCAATCCGTTGTATTGAGCTCGAATCTCCCGACCACCCCCGAGCTTCAATTCGCTTGCATGCAGCGTCTCACTCGCACTCGCACTCTCACTCGCACTCGCACTCGTACTCGCAGAAGAGAGAATGGTGAATCCCCCCAAAATGCACCACCCGTCCTTCTATTCTCCTCCAAAAGCCTGCGACCTCTTAAAATAGCCGCTTTTCTATTTTTGGCGTTCGGTCGACTCGACTTGCGTGCCAATATACCTGCGAGAACAAGGTAAAAAAAACGTGATCGCGAAGCGATCCGTAGAGGGAAAATTATATCAGGAGTTTTTTGGAGCAAGGGATTGCGCATATGTACATATACATGCATGGTGCATCAAATAAAGGATTGCCCATTTTCCTTAGCCAGGTGGTTATGTGGGGCCCACATGTGTACAGGTAGGACAGTATGTACATAGTGCATCGATTTTCACTATCACCAGTACTAGTATGTTTTTTCTACAATAATGAGGAGTTTATAGCGCGTAAAACTTCTCGAGGAAGCTATCCGCGGGACGACGACATGAGGTAAGCAGGTGCGTCAGATGGCATCTAGTGGCGTCAGGAGGGCGAACGAGGTCAATATTTGCACGCGGATGAGGACGGACACAACGTGGGTGTTTTCTTGTGAGAGTTATGCAGAAAGGTCATCATTAGGACCACTTTTTGGGGCCACTTCACGTGGTGGCGAGATGCATTATTGGAAAAAGCTGAGTGCCAGGTGTGCAAATGATGCAAAAAGGTGACAACTATGCACTGCGAGGTCAGTTTTTGGCCTGTTCGGGGTCCGTTTGAGGTCATCTAAAAGGCCAAGGGTGCCCAACTAAAAAAGCTAAGTGTGGGAACTGAAAAAACAGAGAGAAGACCAGAAAAAACATGGAGAAGAGAGGAGGAACAGCCGAAGCTGTGTTTTTGCTCATTTTGGAGCCTGTTTTGGCCTTAAACTGCTCATCCGAGGTCGGATTTGAGCACTTTGACATTGTAGACTGGGGTTTTGGGCCGTTCCGGACGCGATGGCGCTGTCCATTTTTTCAAATTCCTCACTCTTTTCCTGCTTTTTTTCTGTGTAAGTTTCTCCTATGAGCGAAGTTTCTGCTCTAGTTTGTGATTGTATCTGGCTTATTTTACCCATATTGTGTGAGCTATTTGCCCCATTGGTGTTGGCCCAAGCTCATTTGTATCTAAAAATCAGAAATTCTTCTCTTTTGAGTTGAGTTTTTTGGGTGTGTGTGTGTGTGTGTGTCTGTGTGGAGTGGGCAAGTGGATAGTCTCTCTCCTCTCACTCCATAGGTGTGTTCCTTGTCTCGGCCAGGTGTGTTGTGTAAGCCGAGTGGTGCCCCATAGTGTGTGTGTGTGTATCATCCCAAGAGTGTGTGTCGGGTCGATATAGAGGCGCTGTGTGTATTTTCATCCCGCTCACAATGCGATGGGTCACTTTTTATTGTAGATTCTGGTGCTACAGGAAATATGACATATCAGTCTAAGTGGCTCCATAACTATCATCCACTGCCAGTTCAACGTGTTGTTTATCTTGTTGATGATACTACTTGTCAAGTAAAGGGTATTGGAGACTTATATCTTGGTACCTTATCTTCTTCCACTCGAATTTTGCGAGGAGTATTACATGTACCAGATCTTCAACGTAATCTTCTTTCAGTTGCTAGACTTGTTGATCTTGGTCTTTTTGTTGGATTTGATCATACCAAATGCCGAATTGAGAAAGATGGACAGACTATAGCTATTGCTCCTCAAAATGGTAATTTGTTTGAACTCTCTCTCAACGATGCTGTAGCAAATGTTGTCACTGCTCCAGGTGATCATGATTGCAAAGTATGGCATCATCGTTTTGTTCATGCTGATTTCTCAAAACTCCTTGATCTTCAACGTCGTGATCTTGTTCATGGCATGGATCCTAAAGACCATCCCCATATGGGAATTTGTGAATTTTGTGCTCTTGGGAAACACAATCGTAAACCCTTTCCTCTTTCAAATACAACTGATTCTCATGACATATTGGATCTTGTTCATACTGATATATGTGGACCTCTACCTTCTTCGAGATCACAATATCGCTACTTCATTACTTTCATTGATGATTTCTCAAGGTATACGATTGTATTTCTACTTAGACAAAAATCTGAAGCCTTATCTATTTTCAAACAATTCCACAAGGCTGCGGAACTTCAAACTGGTCGTCGCCTTAAGAAGCTTCGTAGTGACAATGGAGGGGAATATGTTCCTCGAGAGTTTGTGAGTTACTGTGCTGACAGTGGAATTCATCATGAACACACTATTCCATATTCTCCTCAACAAAACGGTGTTGCTGAACGAAAGAATCGCACTATTCTCAATGCTGTAAGATGTATGTAGATTCATTCCGGCTTATCTCGTGTTTTCTGGGCTGAAGCTACTTTGACAGCAATATTTATTCAGAATCATCTTCCTACTACTGCACCCTCTAGTAAGATACCCATCACAGCATGGACAGGTGACATTCCTTCTGTATCTCATTTTCGAACCTTTGGATGTATTGCTTATATTCATGTTCCCAAAGAAACACGAACAAAGCTTGATGCTCCTGGTCTTAAAGTTATTTTTATTGGATTTTCTAACACTTCCAAAGGCTACAAATTCTATGACCCTTCCTCCAAGAAAGTAATTGTGAATCGTGATGCTACTTTTAACGAACAGCTTATGGGAGGCTCATGGTCCATGGATGATTTTGATGATACTAAATCATTGCTTCAAGCTTTTCCATTTCTTTCAGAAGATGAAACTCTTCCTATAGAGCAACTTTTCTCTTCACAACCATCCATTCCGAATGTTTCCAATGATGATATTGATATTTTTGTTGATCTGCCTATTGATTTTGAACATGACGATATTGCTGATAATGCTTTTTCTACTTCCAAAGATCCCATTACTTATGATGAAGCTATCTCTTCACCACAAAAGGATCAATGGCAAGAGGCTATGGACGCAGAGTACGATTCTCTTATCTCTAAAGATACATGGATACTAACTGAATTACCTCCTGGTCGTATAGCTATTAAATGTAAGTGGGTGTATAAGACAAAAGTAAAAGCAGATGGATATTTTGACAAGTTCAAGGCACGTTTAGTTGCAAAAGGTTACTCCCAAGTAGTTGGTGTTGATTATCAAGAGACTTTTTCACCAGTTGTTCGCATTACAAGTGTTCGAGTTTTATTGGCATTTGTTGTTCAATTTGATTTAGAAGCTCATCAAATGGATGTGCGAACTGCTTTTCTTAATGGTGACTTGGAAGAGGAAATTTATATGGAACAACCAGAAGGGTTTGTTATTCCAGGTACAGAAGACCTTGTTGCTCAACTCCATAAGGCACTATATGGTCTCAAACAAGCTTCGCGAGCTTGGTATACAAAATTTGATCTTTTTCTCACCTCTAAAGGATTCATCTCTTACTCGTCAGACCCCAACTTATATGTAAAACGCCAAGGGAGCAGTTTTGTGATTCCCACTCTTTATGTGGATGATACCATCCTTGTTTCCAATGATTTGGGATTTCTTCAGCAAGTGAAAAAGTTATTGTCTTCTGCATTTGATATGGTGGATCTTGGAGAGATTCACTCGTGTCTTGGCATTCGAATCCAACGGAACCGTACAAAAGGTATTTTATTCCTTCGACAGTCAAAGTTTATTGCAGATACTATTCAAAAATTTGGTATGGAATCTGCACATTCAGCCAACACACCTTGTCTTGCGAGCTCTACGAAGAACACTTGTTACAATGGCGGTCAACTTGTCACAAATCAACCTTATGCTAACTTGATTGGATGTCTTCAGTTTGTTGGCATGAACACTCGTCCTGATATTCTGTTTGTTGCTAATTATCTTGGACAACATCTTGCATGTCCTGCTCTTAAGCATTGGTCTGCTGCAAAGCATGTGTTGAACTACTTGAAAGGCACTACAGATTTTGGTTTAGTCTATCGACGACAACTCACATCGGATTCTATACAATATCTTTCTCTTTTGGGTTACACAGATGCAGACTGGTCAAGCTCACATTTATCTATACGATCTACTAGTGGAAATTTCTTCTTTATAAATGGTTGTCTTGTTTCTTGGACCAGCAAGAAACAATGTTGTGTTGCAGTTTCTATGACTGAGTCAGAATATGTTGCGGCATCACTTGCAGCTCGTGAGTTGATTTGGCTCCGACAAATGTTGGTTGATATTGGTCACTCTCCTCTTTCTAGCACACCCTTGCGGTGTGACAACCAAAGTGCTATTAGTCTTGCAAAAGACTATGTTCAACATAATAAGTCAAAGCACATTGTTGTTCATTATCATTATGTCAGGTATGAAGTACGCAAAGGAACCATTATGGTTGAACATTGTCCAAGTGACCAGATGATTGCAGACATTTTGACCAAAGGCCTCAACGAGTCACGTTTCATCCTCTTGCGCTCGGAGCTTGGAGTTGCTTCGACGTCACTCTTTCTAGATTAGCTTCTTTGCTATTGTAATAACTTTGTACATATGACATTGTAATCTTTTAGGTACCATGCACTATGCACACTCCACATTTGCACATTGTGATCTCTAATTCACAGGAATATTTGTACATAGATGCACAATTCACTTTCACATCATCATCACTGGTTCATATTTTCACATTGTATAGGGGCTTGGGTTTTTCCCTTGAACTCCCCAAGGGTTTTTTCATCCAAAGCTAGAGACCTTTGTTTGAGTGTGGGTGTTGGAGCTATATATGGCTCACTCTACTCAACTTGGTCTCACCTATATATTTGTATCTTGTCCTTAATATGAATCAGTCTTTGAGAGAGTATATGGTGTGTATCTTGTCTCGTCTCTCTCTCTTTCTCTCTACATCTCAACAGTCGGAAAGCTTGGTTTGCGTCATGAAGTACTTGAGACTTTGGTGGTCTGTTCGTAAAATAAATGGAGTCCTCAATAGATAGTGCTTCTATGTGTCTAGGGCATGGAAGTACTTGAGAATTTGGTGGTCTGTTCGTAAAATAAATGGAGTCCCCAATAGATAGTGCTTCCATGTGTCTAGGGCATATAGAATAGCTAAAATCTCTTTTTCATATATGTCCAAGACTCGTTCATCGTCATTGAGCCTTCAGCTCTCATATTCTATAGCATGTCCTTCTTGAATCAAGACTGCTCCAAGGCAATCACCTCAAGCATCACATTGGACTGGTTGGGGGATAAGCTTCTCCTTGAGCTTGTCAAAAGCATTTTGATCCTTAGCAGTCCATGAGTACTTGACATTCTTTTTTGTTAAGTCATGTAATGGTCCTACTATTTGAGATAATTTTTCTATGAAGCATCTATAGTATGCACACATACCAATAAAGCTTCTTAGCTCAAGTAGATTCCTTGAGTTCGGCCTTGCTTTTATTACCTCCAAATTTGATGGTTGGATCCATATGGATACCATCTTGAGAGATAATATGACCTTAGTATTGAATATCTTGAAGGAAAAATTTACTTTTCTTTTGATTGATAAAAAGCTTGTTTTCCATCAATGCTTGAAAAATCACCTGCAGATGTTGCTTGTGTTCCTCCAAGGACTTGGAGTAGATGATGATATCATCACACTTCAGTGAATTTGTGGTAGGGTCTAAAGATTTTCTCCATTGAATGATTGAACGTGGTTGGTGCATTAGTCAAGCCAAAAGGCATGACTAGATATTCATAAAGACTAACCGTTGTACGAAACGTGGTCTTTAGGATATCTTCATTCAAATAGATATTCTACCTGAGCTACGAGAAACCTGTTTTTGATAGTGATATGGTTTAGTGCTCGATAGTCACACACATGCGGTATGTACCATCTTTCTTTTGCACTAAAAGGACTGAAGAACAAAAGGGGGAGGATCTTGGGAAACTCAACAAGGAGGCTTGTTAGGCGGTGATCTTCCTGGAAGGAGCTCAATTTGATGGTCATCATCCCCTTGTTTTGGAGGTAAGTCCTGTGAGGTCCCCACCCCACCGTTTCCTATGGCGGATCTGATGGTGAACCCGATGGCCACTAGATCTATTGCGGAAGCAAACAAAATGGTTCAGGTTTCGACTAGCGGACGATCCCTCATCACAAAGTGAGTCGAGTTCGAGCCTACTAGCAGGGAGATCTAGCTCCACCTCGCAGGGAAAGCGTACTCGAACTATCTAGCGATCCTAAGACCCACCTTTTAAGAGGAGAGAAACCCCGAGCGCCTTTCTCCCCATGTTTCAGAGCCACGTACACTCGAGATTTCACCGCTCTAGGGGCAATGAGTATTACTAATATCGAAGTAAGCACAATGGGGACAGAGAGTTCGCGACCAATCGGGACCACCCATCTCGTAGGCATTGGCAACCTGAGCCAAGCCCCCACTTTCCACCCCCACACTCACACTTCCTTGTGTGACCTAATTACTACCACAAAGGTTGTTCAACATAGATATTCCTTGTTTAATTCCGAATCACATTGTTCGTTAATACAGCCCTTCAACCAGTATTGCAAACAGCACCAAGACAGAATTCTAGTAAAAATTCTACTCAAACTTATTCATAAAAGTTCCAATGTTCTGGAGGTACAACATCTCCCCTCCAACGAGAGTTCACTCCTCCCATTGTCGCCTAGATGCCCATACAACTAGGTATGTCCACCGCATAGTAAGCACGTCATGGACATCCCACCGCATAGAAAGCAAGACGTGGGTTCCCACCGCATAGAAAGCAAGTCATGGGTATCCACCGCATAGAAAGCAAGTCGTGGATTCAAGAGCCCTTAACGAGGAACTCTGCCCCCTCTGATCAGTAGGGGAGTCAGGACTGATTCAACAATATTGGAAATAAAATGAACATGTCGAGCTAAATTTTCCCTAGCAAACATTCTTTCCTAATTGCAACCAGCATACCCATCAATCATTTCGTTCCTACTTTAGAACTTAATGTACAATGAATTCAATGCCGAGGTTTCTGTCGGATTTTGATGCCGAGAATTGCTATAGCAAGCTCTAACTAAGGCATACTGGCCTGAGTACCTGCCATATTTAGCAGCCCTCGGGGTCCGAAAATGCATTTTTTTGAAATTCGGGGTACGGGTGTAATTTTTCGAGACGATCAAAACTGGACAAGTTGGGAGACCAAAAACTTACTATGTTTGGAATTTTTTTACAAAAATTATTTTAATTCGCATTTCGGAGATTTAAAACATTCTAAACATCATGGCATTGACAGAATCTGGAAAACTGTTGAAAATAGTAACTTATTCCATTATATTCAGTTCATGGTACAAGGGTGCTCTTTTTGATCGGGGTCAGAGACCTTACAACCTTTCCAACGTGAAAAATTAATTTGTCCTCATCTCAAGAATGTGTTTGGGTAATCCTTTATGAGCGTTGGTTCGTCCTCCCAAGTTGCATCTTTTTCAGGGTAATCATTCCACTTTACCAGATACTCCGTGATGGTTCTGTTGCATAATTTCCTTTCCCTTGTTTCAAGTACATAGTCAGGTTGGAGTTCGAGAACTCCTTGTGCTGGCATGACTATTTGATCTGAGTCCAAAAATTGATAAGGGCTAGGAATATAGGGTTTGAGTAAGTTGACGTGGAACACATCATGAACCTTCAACTTTGCAGGTAACTTTAGCTTATAGGCTTGGTCACTTACAACCTTAACGATCTCAAATGGTCCACAATACCTTGGGCTTAGCTTCTTATATCTGCCTAGTGATAAGTTGATTTTCTTTGGTCGGACTCGCAGAAAAATCTTATCTCCTTCTTTGAAAGTTCTTTCCGAACGGTTCTTATCTGCATAGTGCTTCTGTCTACCTTGAGTGGCCTGAATGTCCTGGCAAATAGCTCTAGTCTGTGCTTCCATATCTTCTAACATCTTTCTAGAGGCTTCTACCCTGTTGGTTGGATCTGAGAAGTTCAGTGGTGCTAAGCAGTCCTGTCCATAAAGAGCTTTGAAAGGTGACATTCCAATGCTTCTGTGTTCGGAAGAATTATAAGCATACTCCACCAAAGGTAGATATTGTAACCACTTGTTTGGCTCTTGTGAACAATAGGCTCTGAGAATGTCCTCGATGACTTGATTAACTCTCTCAGTTTGCCCATCTGTCTGCGGATGATACGCTGTACTGAAGGCTAATTGTGACCCAATATATTGAAAAAGAGAAGTCCAAAATTTTGATGTAAACTTGGCATATCTATCACTGACGATACGCTTGGGCAGACCATGCAACCTAAAAATCTCCTTGATGAATACCGGACTAACATCTGAAGCAGTAAAGGTTGTCTTTACGGGTATTAGATGAGCCACTTTTGTGAGCATATCAACAACCACGAAAACAGAATCATAACCTCCTGTAGAAGGTAATCCTATAACAAATCCCATACTGATGCATTCCCATTTCATCTGGGGTATGTCAAGAGGTTGAAGTTGCCCTGGTAACTTGATTCTTTCGGCCTTTATCCGGTGACAAGAAAGACATTGCTTCACATAGCGAAGTATGTCCCCTTTCATTCTAGACCAAAAATAACTCCTCCTAACAGCATGAAGAGTCTTAGCATAGCCTGGATGTCCGGATGTAGGGCTATCGTGTGATTCATACAAAATGGACTTCTTTAAAGCTGGATCTCTGGGTACACAGAGTCTATGTCTGTAGTAAAGACATCCTCCCATAAGAGAGTAATGTTTAGCTTCAGGCATCTTATTCTGCTGGACTAGAGATACTATACGTTCGTACTCTGGATCTACCAAAGATGCTTCTTTGATTCTATCCCAGATAGGGTTATTTGGAATAGAGATAGCTCCGAGAAAGGATTTTCGACTAAGACCATATGCAACTGCATTTTCCTTTCCTGGTCTATACTTTATGTCAATTTCATATTCCTGTAATAGCTCTATCCATCGCCGTTGTCACATAATGAGAATAGGTTGAGTAAAAATCCATTTTAAGCTCTTGTGGTCTGTAACCAGCTGAAACTTGCGCCCAAGAAGATAATGTCTCCATAACTTCAACGCATGAATAACTGCTAAAAGTTCCAAATCATGGGTAGGATAATTCTTCTCATGATCCCATAGCTTTCGCGAAGTATACACCACTTGTCTTCCTTCTTGAGTAAGAACTCCACCTAGAGCAAATTTGCTAGCAGCGGTCGCTACTTCAAATTCCTTGCTGAAATCTAGAAGCTTTAAAATAAGAGCCGAGACCAAGAACTCTTTTAACTTAGCAAAGCTAGACTCGTGCTCGGTCTTCCATTCGATCCTCATCCCTTTCTTCAGCAGTTCCGTCAAAGGTGCAGCAATACGAGCATAATCCTTGACAAAAATCCTGTACCATCCCGTTATTCCAAGAAATCCTCTTACTTCGCTGACGGTGGATGGTTGAGGCCAATCAACGATGTCCTTGACCTTGTATGGGTCCACTG
The DNA here is from genome assembly GCF_014529385.1 of Adiantum capillus-veneris. Classification (NCBI taxonomy): domain Eukaryota; kingdom Viridiplantae; phylum Streptophyta; class Polypodiopsida; order Polypodiales; family Pteridaceae; genus Adiantum; species Adiantum capillus-veneris. The sequence continues at coordinate 108,648,044 of NC_140941.1, forward strand.
AAATCCCTTAAGCCGATATGACAAATCCAAGATAGTTGACTTTTGGTGAGCAAAAAGTGCACTTGCTCTCTTTAGCGTAAAGTTGGTGTTCCCGAAGAAGATCAAGTACTTTGCGAACATGTTCTTCGTGATCTGCCTCGTTCTTAGAATAGATCAGAATGTCATCAAAGAAAACCAAGACAAAATCATCCAGGTAAGGTCTGAAAATATCTTGCATAAGTCGATTGAAGCTTGTAGGAGCGTTTGTTAGACCAAAAGACAGTACTGTGAACTCGTAGTGCCCATACCTAGTATTGAAAGCTGTCTTTGGAATATCTGATTCCTTGATCCTGATTTGGTAATATCTTGACCTTAGATCTATCTTTGTAAATATTTTGGCACCGTGGAGTCTGTCTAAAAGTTCGTCAATCCTTGGAATTGGATACTTGTTTTTGAGAGTTACCTGGTTCAGTCCCCGGTAGTCTATGCATAGTCTTAAGGTCCCATCCTTCTTTTTTTGAAAAAGAACTGGAGAACCCCAAGGAGAAGTACTGGGTCGAATGAATCCTTGCTCAATGAGTTGCCTAAGATGTTCTTTGAGTTCGATGGCCTCTGGAAGTGACATTTTATAAGGTCTTTTTGAGATAGGTTCACACCCAGGGATAATCTCAATCTCATGATCCACCTCTCTGTGAGGTGGAAGATTCGTAAGGTCTTCAGGGAATACATCATCATACTCCCTCAACCAGTTTGGCGGAAGTGAGTTATCTGATTGGTCCACCTTGTTGAGTTTAACCGCATAAATTTGCTGTCCTTTTCTTAATCCCTTCAAAAGTCTGCTGGCCTTAGCTAGAGTATCCCTAGGTCTCCCATTTTCCCCGTGGATTAAGGCTTCATTACCCAAGTTATCTGTAAAAGTAAAGTTCCCTTGTGCACAATGTATGTGGGCCCTATTTTGCTTTAGCTAGCCCATCCCTAGTATCCCATCAAAGAATCCTAAGGGTAGGGTTCGAAATTGGGCAGAAGTTGGGTGTCCCCCTAAATCAAAGTCGATTTTTCCTACAAAATGTTGAGATACTACTTCCTTGCCGTTTGCTAACTCTACAGCTAGCTTGCTTGTTGGATACTTATTTAGCTTTAGCTTCCTCATGCATCAGGGTGAAAGAAATGAAAGAGTACTACCACAATCTATAAGGAAGTTAACTCGTTCACCTCTGAGAGATCCTGACGTATGAATGACTATGTATTGCTCGCAACCACTGGCATTGTCAATTGCAACATGTAAGGTTGCTCTCTCCACCTCTTCGTCACCCACAGTTGGTTGTACCACTGTGGCATTCACTCTGGCAATAGCTCCACGCCCTCGCCTTCTGTTCATCCTTCCTCGTCCTCCTCTTCCATTAGCTTGGCCACGCCCACGGGTATTCAAGGGTATGGCATTGGCGTTGGTTGCCTGAGTGTTCCTGAAGCAATTGGATCTGTAATGTCCATGCTCGCCGCAACCATAGCATCGAACATCGGGGAATTCCATGGTTGTGGTGGTAGCCACAATAGGGTGCTGGTTATATGCTTGGTTGGCTGGTCTATTATCCCAAACAGTGGTCCTTGCCCTCTTTGCCCAATGATTACCCATTTTCTGATTAGCCTTTTGTACTTCGAGAGCTAGAGGTTTGGTCCTCAACAAGGCATCCTGTAGCATTGTCGGCCTGAGGGCTTCCAACCGAGTATTCAGGGGCTCGATTAGTCCTTGGCAGAACCTTGCCACCTGTTGTTCCAAGGTCATCTTAGGAGCATATCTCCAAAGAGTAACAAACTTTGCATAGTATTCTTCGACAGATGAATTCAGCTGCCGAAGTGAAAAGAATTCATTTATCCTCAAGGTTCTATAGGCAGGCGGTAAATAACACCCCATTATCGCAACTTTAATGTCTTCCGAGGACTGGGAAGATCCCTTAATATCCATGTCCCTGCAATTTTGCTTCCACCATATCTTGGCATCGCCAGTCAAGCGGAACATCGCAAGCATGGTCTGATTTACGGGTTGGGTCCCCGCAGCTTCAAAGTAGTCGTCCATGGCTTCCATCCATACTTCCGCATCTCTCTCCACATTTGCCCCCTCGCCCTTAAAGATCGAAGGTTGGGATTGCTTAAGGAGAAGCTTCTTCTCTTGCGCTGTCGAGTACAGAGCAACAGGCGGTACCTACATGGATTATACGAATTGTTGATACATTGCTTGGATTTCAAAATAGACACGAGACTTTAAATAAAATTCAAGATTCTACTTTATCAAGAGACAGAGATTCAGAGACAAAAAGCACTTGATTGATGAAAATTTATTACAATTGAAACCCCTCAAGGATTAGGATAACTGATAATCACCTTATTACATGGCTTTATGGATTGCGTATGACATACGCCTAGGAGATGGTATTGACATGATGCACTACTTCATTCGTGTAATAGTTCCTATACTCATTCTTAAGTGGATAATAAGCTAAGATATCAAGCCGGAGTTCCGCTTTGAGTAACCCAAAGGTTTTGACTCGGTTCGCTGGGATCACGTTGGTGACCTTCTCCAAGAGCCAGTCATTGATGGTTTGATTGGAGTTGTCTAAAACAGTCTGGTCCAATCGTGTAGGCACCAAGTAGAATATCTCTATTACTCTCAACTCTTCTCCCCAACATATCTTCTTCAAGTCGGTAGCCGGGCATCCTAGCTTCCGAGCGTTGATGTAGTAAACCCCTCTTGGAAATGTCCAATCAAGTTCCCATCCTCTATCAATGCGACTGGAGTGTGGTGTATAAGCCTTCAACAGTATCTCCATGACATCTCGCCTGAACTGGTCAAATGGGGATCCTCGAGCTTGCTCATAAATAAGCTCAAACACTTGGAACTTCCGATATTCGAGCATGGGGTCTTCCTGCAACACCAATGCAAGGAATTCGGATCAACTACCTATATACTTTTAGTTCCTTTTAAATGTTCAAACAATACGACTTTATTTCCCAGCCTAACCTAGGCTCTGATACCAAGTGTGAGGTCCCCACCCCGCCGTTTTCAATGGCGGATCTGATGGTGAACCCGGTGGCCACTAGATCTATTGCGGAAGCAAACAAAATGGTTCAGGGTTCAACTAGCGGACGATATCTCATCACAAAGTGAGTCGAGTTGGAGCCTACTAGCAGGGAGATCTAGCTCCACATCGCAGGGGAAGAGTACTCGAACTATCTAGCGATCCTAAGACCCACCTTCCAAGAGGAGATAAACCCCGAGTGCCTTTTTCCCCATGTTTCAGAGGCATGTACACTCGAGATTTCACCGCTCTAGGGGCAATGAGTATTACTAATATCAAAGTAATCACAATGGGGACAGAGAGTTCCCAACCAAAAGGGACCACCCATCTCGTAGGCATTGGCAACCTGAGCCAAGCCCCCCCTTTCCACCCCCACACTCACACTTCCTTGTGTGACCTAATTACTACCACAAAGGTTGTTCAACATAGATATTCCTTGTTTAATTCCGAATCACATTGTTCATTAATACAGCCCTTCAACCAGTATTGCAAACAGCACCAAGACAGAATTCTAATAAAAATTCTACTCAAACTTATTCATAAAAGTTCCAATGTTCTTGAGGTACAACATCCCCCCTCCAGTGACAGTTCACTCCTCCCATTGTCGCCTAACTACCCATACAACTAGGTATGTCCACCGCATAGAAAGCACGTCATGGACACTCCCACCGCATAGAAAGCAAGATGTGGATTCCCACCGCATAGATCATGGGTATCCACCGCATAGAAAGCAAGTCGTGGATTCAAGAGCCCTTAACAAGGAACTCTGCCCCCTCTGATCAGTAGGGGGGTCAGGACCGATTCAACATTGGAAATAAAATAAACATGTCGAGCTAAATTTTCCCTAGCAGACATTCTTTCCTAATTGCAACCAGCATACCCATCAATCATTTCCTTCCTACTTTAGAACTTAATGTACAATGAATTCAATGCCGAGGTTTCCGTCGGATTTCTCCAACATGTCTAGGGATATTTTCATTCCTAACTAAACGTGTGCAATGTTAAATTAAACAACTTGAATGAAATTATGATCTACCTCTTCCATTTCTTCGTCGATGGCCCGTGAGATGGCCGGTATTTGTTCCTCCATGGGAGCTATTCCCTTCCCGTTCACCTTGCTCGTTCCTGCCTCGTGGTCGTGGGCTCCACCAAAGTGAGTCCTCTTAACCGGGGCCATTTTAAACTCACTACTTTAAATAATTAACTTGGGAAAAAGAGCTAATGTCCGTAAGCGTCATAACAAGACAAATGATATATTAGAAACATCAAACAATGCCTGCTACATGAGAGGTTTAGATTTTTCCATATAGCAATCATTATGGATGACACATAATCCTATGGGAACCGGCTCTAAAGATAATTACTCGGATTACATGATTAAGAATAATAGGATTTCACTAATGAAATTACCAGAGAGATGAATTAAGCACGATTAATCTCTTTCCTAGCAATTCGAGGGAGCAGAATCACTGTATGCATAGGTGTGAGAAAAACCACCTCTTAGAGACTTAATGACAGATTAATCTTACCTTAATTATATCTTAATGCATAACAAAGATGAATCTATATCGGCTACAATATTAATGCATGATAGAAAGAGAGATTCTCATCAATCTACACAATTACCAGCTTACCGATTAATTTCTATGCTACCTAGAGAGAGAAAATTCTAATAATCGTGTACTAATTATTAATTAAGAGTGATGAATGGCTGATAATTTAGCTATGGGATGATGATTACATAATAGAATATGGTTAAGGAGAATTTAGAGAGTAATTATAGAGAATTACGACTAGGAATAAGCATAATAGACGAGAAATTTAGATGGTAATGAAAAGGATTTGCAGAAAGCATTAATTAAACCGTGGTTACCGTGATTAAGGGCTGATAATCCTCTTGCTTCTTGAGGCGAGAATTTGACAGCACCTCCCTCCTTGCTTCTCCTTCAAAAGGTGTGTGTTCCGGCAGCACCTTCCCAGAGTGTGTGTAGGTGTGTGTGTGTGTGTGTGTGAGCATAAGTGTGTCTGTGTGTGTGTGTGTGTGCAGGTCTTTAAATAGGATCCTACAGGCTGAAAATCGATCTGGGTTGCTAAATGCATTTGGTAGCTTCTCCAGTTAAGCATGGCAAGTCCAATTCCCTGCCCACCAAGTGTCAGGTTGGCTTGGTTAACTGGTTCTAAGACTGAGTTGTTGGCTTGGCAGCTTTCCCAGGACTCCCACAAGGGAAGAGGCCGCCCCCTAGCTACTCAAGCTGATCTAGAGTGGGCTGGAACCTGTTCCCACACAGTCCTGGGCCCCCGGTACCCCCTCGGGCAATTTTGAGAAAATTTGATTCTAAGCTAAAACGGGTCATACGAGTCGGATTTTGATGCCAAAAATTGCTATAGCAAGCTCTAACTAAGGCATACTGGCCTGAGTACCTGCCATATTTAGCAGCCCTCGGGGTCCAAAAATGCATTTTTTTGAAATTCGGGGTACGGGTGTAATTTTTCGAGACGATCAAAACTGGACAGGTCGGGTGACCAAAAACTTACTATGTTTGGAATTTTTTTACAAAAATTATTTTAATTCACATTTCGGAGATTTAAAACATTCTAAACATCATGGCATTGACAGAATCTGGAAAACTGTTGAAAATAGTAACTTATTCCATTATATTCAGTTCATGGTACAAGGGTGCTCTTTTTGATCGGGGTCATAGACCTTACAAGTCCATAGGGATATCATTGATGAACACATCTTGGAATCCATTTAGAAAATTAGACAAGCCTAACTCTTCTTGATTCCTACCATTTACATTTGATGAAACATTACGACTTTTAGGGACACTTTGACAAAAATTATGTACACAAAAACTGAGCATTTCATTGATTTATCAAAAGCAGGAGGATTTACAAGTGGTTTATGACCAGACTCACTAGCATCTATATACATGCTCTTTTCCCTGTAGGTGAAGTAGATTCTCCTTTTAGGGAACTTCATGTTGGCAGCCATGCGGTTGAACCATGGTACCCCTAGGATAACATCCTCGTGTTGGAGAGGAGAGAAAAAAATTTCTCTTTGTTGATGTAGTTTTGGACATGAAGCCTCAAATTTTCAATCAAGGGAGTAGCGAAGGCTTGCTGTCCCTTGAAATCTCTATTGGTAGTTACAGTATCTCCTCTCTCAATGCTTGAATGCTCAACTTGCTGACCAACTCCGTTGATTTGAAGTTGTGAGTAGAGCCAAGGTCAAACAAGATGAAGGCATCATGCTCCCTTTCCTTTCCCCAAGCATAGGAGAGAGGTGATCCTTTGCAATATGCATCCTCTTTTGGAGCTTTGATAGTGGAAGCTCTAGGAGTCTCATTGCAGGCATTTCTCTTGGGACAAGAACGATAGCCATGTCCTTGCTCCCCACACTTAAAGCATTTGTGATCCTTGTGAAAATCTTCAAGCTCTTCACGAGAAAGTTTATTTTTACCTTTGTAAACCCGCTTCTCCTTGGACCAATTGTTGTTGTTGTTGTTATTGGAATTTCCTTGGGAAGAATTTTGGGAATTGGTTTTCCCCTTTGTATCAATTTTGTCTTTGCTTTCCATGGGCTTGACATTCCTTCTAGCCCCTTGTGGATTACTTCAGTGGTAGAACCAGGCCATGGGGAGTTGACGTACTTGGCCATCACTTAAGGTAATCCTGTACAAAATTGTTGCTTTTGCTTGGCAAAGTCTATTTTTTGAAAGACAGTAGCCTTGAAATGTAAACACCAAAACTTGTCCACATTTTGTGGATAGACTCGTGGGAGAGAAGCTTCAAACTCCTCCATTCGATAAGCACTTTGTCCTTTGCATCACTTGCAAGGAATTGCTTCATGACGGAAACTCATAGAATTTTCCATGTCTTTGAGTTTTTCTGTTTCCACAAAGTCTAGCCCACCATTGCCGACCAGATTTTTGAAAGTGCATAGCTACATGGTATAGCTTGGAGGACTCCGTGAAGCCCTTGTCTCCAAAGGCCACATCAAATTGCTGGATAAAGGCCACTACTTTGTCGATAGCACAAAAAGTGCCATCATAAGTGACAAAAGAGATACTCTTTCCTCCCTCTTTGAACTTCTTGATCTTTTGGGACCTTTGCCATGCAGGGTAAGATTTACGATGTCCTACCCTCTTGTATTCTCTAGGATAATAGCTATTGTTTTCATCGAAAGAGGAGGAAGGTGAAGAAGAAGGAGACGAGGGTGACCTCTTTCTTACCATTTTCTTCCTTTGTTTCCTCTATTTACTTTCAGAGTGACGGGGCTAAGGACTATGGGTTGACTGTTTCCTCTTGGGAGGAGTTGGCAATCGTCTAGACCACCATCTTTGTGGAGCCACATCTTCAAAGGAACTTAAGGATTAGCTTCTTTCTCCTTCTTTGGATTCCTCCTCTCTTATGGGAGAGAGTCTTCTTTTAGGGGTCTCATAAGGAGTCGTCCTAAGCTCTCTCTCCTCTTGGAGAGGAAAGGAAATCCCATAAGCACAAAGTTATTGAGTAACTTCGGCTTGCAAAGCAGGGTTGCCCATAGCTTGCTACAAAGATAGTTAACAAACATGGGGGCATCATCATTAGCACCTTCATGTGCAAAATCAAAGTTATCAATAGTCATTCTAATGGCTTGGTTATTTTCAGCCATGCTAATTAAACTTATGTATAGTGTCATAATAATCAATATCTAATTCTCCTAAATGATTTTCTCATATTAAACTGATCATTTAATGTGAGGAAGTGCCAAGGGAGAAAAAGCTAGAATATTGGTTAAGCTAGCAGACCAGCCACAGTAGGGATCCAAAGGAGGGAAAATAGGGATCCAAAGGGGGGGCCATCTGCAAAAGAGCCATGTGCAACAATGGGCTAAAAAGACCCTAAGGTTCAGCCCATTAAGACTTCCAAAATGCTAAGGTTCCAAAATTCAAAGGTTGTATCCAAAGGTCAACCCTAGGGAAAATTGGATGCTTTGTGTGTGCCCTAAAAGTCTTTGCACATCCCTACATGGGAGGGGGCGAACCCCAAAGGTAGGGGATGAGAGAGAAAGCCACACACACACACACAGGCTCCCTTTACACCAAGGGAATGAGGGACACATGTCAGTTCCCTAGGCCAGATGCCCACAAGGTGTGCCCAATTCGTATTGGAAGACCCTTGAAGTGGACCAATGAGAATTAATCTAGAGTAAATGTAGTTTAATTAATTTAAAAACATTTAATAAAAGAAACCAATGAGAATTAAGTCTCCTAGAAGACTATTGGGCAGTCTCCCAAAGGGTCCAATGAGCATTCAGAAGCCCCATGGCTTGCCTGATTTCTATTGGCCAGGAGACAAAGGGGTCCAATGAGAGTTTAATTTAATTATTTAATTACCTAAAGCTCTCACAAAAGGGGAAAGGGGGACACATGTCAGAAGGCTATCACTTATGCTGCTTAATACCTATTGGCTTGACCTGGGGAGGTCCAATGAGGCAAAAGCCAGACCTAATTAGCAGCTAGGGCTCGCCCAAGAGAGAGAGGGGGCTGATTTTTGCTTGGCATTGACACACACACACTCACACTTGACCATGTGTGAAGGAAGAATACTCTATCTCCTCCCAAGCTTTAATGGAGAGCTCATCACCTACTCCAAGCTTGTGAGATAGAAGCCTACATCAACACTCTCTTGGCATGTGGATGAAAATCCAACCAAGAGCCAAGCTTCAATGCATGCTCATCTCCTCTACCAAGCTAATTACTAAGCTAAGCTATGATAATATGAGTGATTATGTGAGGAGATGTACATCTTTCTCGTAAGATACTCCTTCTTCCTCTCAATCTACTCTCATACCCTACTAGCTCTCACCATCTTCGAAGGTGTGTGAGGTCTTGGGTCTGAGAACGGCAATAATTCAAGTTGTGTTTGATTAAATGTTTTGCTTGGTGTATGAAGCTTCCATCTTCATTGCGCTAGCTAGTCTTGAAGGAACACAAAGAATTGTATTGTACAATGTCTCTCTTGATGGGAGAAACCATAATACAAAGCCTTTTGGAGGGGGGACCGGCTCCATGCAAATCCGGTCCTCAACTGTTGTCAATAGCTTAATTTCTCTCTCTTTTGAAAGTATTGTGATGCTATCTAACTAGGTGTTATGCTTTTTGTTGCTCTCTCCACCCAAGCACTCTTGTAATTATCATTAGGAATCTATTCTAATGAAATTCCCACTATGTTCATGCTAATTTCCGCTACACATAAGTTATTAGGCCATTAAATGTTACATTGGTATCAGAGCTCAAGGTTTCTCTTTTCTTGCTTAGGAAGGGAGGTCCTCAAGCTAGCTACAAATGGTTGGTATTATTAATTGCCTGTGAGTAAGTAGAATAGGGATTTTTCAGCCTTGCAGTGCGCCTGCCTTTGTGCAGTTAACGGGGCATCACCGTCAAGAGCTATGGTCTTAATAGTGGAGTCCCACGGGGCTTGCCTATGGCTTAACCACTATTGAGCTATTAGAAGCTTGACAAGAGCCGGTGCTATTTTGGTGTCGAAAGACCCTCTCTTCTATTCCTTGCAATTAATGGTATTCGAGCCGCGGGTAAAGTAGCTTGAGTGCTTTTTCTAAAGGGGTAAAGAGGAGTAGCAACTAGGGCTTGAAGTGCCAAAGTATACCTAAAAAGTTTACACCTAAAAGTTGTTAGAATGGCTGACAATAGTAAAGAGAGTGAAATTAATGTTGATAACTTTGATTTTGCTCATGAGCAAGCTACTAATGATGCTTCAATGCTTGTTAACTATCTTGTTTCTAGGCTTCAACAAGCCATGGGCAATCCATCTCTCCAAAGTGAAGTGCAACGGCAGCTCCGTGCTCACGGGATTCTCCAAGCTCATCACCATGACGAGAGAACACCTAGGAAGCCTCCTTGTGAGACTACCAAAAGAGGTCTCTCTCCGATTCGGGAAGAAGAAGAGAATCCATATGAAGGGCTCAAGAATTTACTTTTTGATGATGCATATCCTTCCCAAAGGAGAACTCAAGAGCCTCCACCGAAGGAACGAGAAAGAAGCGAGTCTCCCGCCACCTCGGCGGAGATGGCTCCACGAAGACGGCGGGCTAAACGCTCTCCATCACCACCAAAGCGGAGAAGACCATCGTGTTCTTCTCCTCACAACAATTCAAAGAGGGATGATAAAAAGCAAGAGAAGAAAAAGGCGAGAAAGAGGACACCCTCTTCTCCATCTTCTTCATCCTCTTCCTCTTATGAAAGCTATGGTGAAGACCACAAAGATCAAGACAAGAAAAAGGCGAGAAAGAGGTCACCCTCTTCTCCACCTTCTTTAAATTCTTCACCTTCTGAAGAAAGTGATGGTGCAACTTTTGAACCATCAAAAAGAAGAGGCCATAGGAAATCCTATGCCGCATGGAAGAGGTCGTCCAAGCTGAAGAAATTCAAAGAGGGAGGGAAGAGCATCTCTTTCCTTACCTACGATGGCACCTTCGGTGCTGCGGACAAAGTCTTGGCCTTTATCCAGCAATTCGATGCGGAGTTTGGAGATGAGGGCTTCACGGAGTCCTCTAAGCTACGCCATGTAGCTATGCACTTTCAAAAGTCCGCTAGACAATGGTGGTCTAGCCTACGAGCCAACGGTGAAGCTCCACGAACATGGAAGGCTTTAAGAGCTTCCATTATGAAGCAGTTTTTGGCCACCGATGCCAAAGACAAAGTACTCACCGAATGGCGAAGCTTAAAGCTCTCTCCCAATGAATCCATCCACAAATATGTAGACAAGTTTTGGGACCTACAACTCAAAGCCACTGTCTTCAAAAGGTTGGATTTTGGAGAGCAAAAGCAACAATTTTGTGCGGGCTTAACCGAATAAATGGCGGAGTATGTCAACTCCCAAAGGCCACGTACCATATCGGCGGTAATACACCATACTATGGTGGCCTCTCAAATCAATTTCCAAACGGGGGGTAAAAGAAATAATAAGCCCCCGGAAAACAAGGGTTCCAATGAGCCTAAGGGGAAGGACAATGTCCAAAAGTCTCCTAAGGGCAATTCCAACAAAGCTAAAGAGAAGGGAGTTTACAAAGGAAAGAATAAACTCTCTCCTGAAGAGCTTGAGCGTTATCGTAAGGATAACCGGTGTTTCAAGTGCGGCGAACAAGGGCATGCGTACCGCGCTTGTCCCCAAAAGAACAACCACCAAGATCCTCCTAGAGCTTCTTTGGTTAAAATCCAAGAGGAGGAGATTCACCAAACTCACCACAAAGGATCTCCTCTATGCCATGCTTGGGGAAAGGTAAGAGAACATGATGCTTTATTCTCTTTGACCCTGGTTCTACTCACAATTTCATATCTGTGGAGTTAGCCACCAAGCTAGGCATACAATCCTACGAGATGGGAGATATCCTACCCGCAGACAGTGCCTTCAAGGGGCAAGAAGCTTCAGTCACTCCCTTAATCGGGAAATTGAGGCTTCATGTCCAAGGCTATGTGGACAAAGAGGACTTCTTTATCTCTCCTCTCAAGCATGAGGATGTAATCCTAGGGGCACCATGGTTTGACCGCTTGGCTGCCGATGTTAAATTTCCTGAAAGGAGAATCTCCTTTAAGTTCAGGGAAAAAGACATGTATATAGATGCTAAGGAGATGGGTAACACCATCTCCATTGTACATACACCAGCTTTCAACAAGTCAATAAAGAGCTCTATTTCCGTGTACATGATTTTTGTTAAAGATTCTCAAAATGAACCTAATGCTTTAGCAAAAGAAAATAAAAGCAACCAAAAGGAATTAGAGTTATCCAATTTTCTCAAGGGGTTTCAAGATGTTTTTATTGACGACATCCCTTGTGAGCTACCTCCTAAACGAGGTAATGATGACCATGCAATTGAACTTCTTCCAGGAAGTTCACCGCCTAACAAACCTCCTTATAGAGTTTCTCAAGCTCAACAAGAGGAGATTATGCGGCAAGTGCATGAGTTAGTTGAGAAGGGCATGGTTAGGCCTAGCTCATCTCCATTTTGCTCACCTGTGCTATTAGTGCAAAAGAAAGACGGCACATATCGTATGTGTGTCGACTATAGAGCACTAAATAAGATCACTATCAAAAATAGGTTTTCCGTTCCACGGGTAGAAGACCTATTTGATAAGCTACAAGGATCGACCTACTTCAGTAGGATTGACCTAAAAAGTGGCTATCATCAAATAAGGATAGTTGATCAAGACATTGTAAAGACCGCATTTCGTACTACATTTGGTCTTTACAAATACATTGTCATGCCTTTTGGCTTGACCAATGCACCAGCCACATTCAACCGCTTGATGGAGAAGCTGTTCAGGCCTCATCGAACCTTCACTGGAGTGTTCTTTGATGATATTATCATCTACTCTAATTCATTGGAGGAACACAAGCAACATCTCCAGGTAATATTTCAAGTTTTAAGAGAGAATAAACTTTATGTTAATCGAAAGAAAAGTGAATTTTTCTTGCAAGAGATTCAGTATTTAGGTCACATTATCTCTCAAGATGGCATCCAAATGGATCCATCCAAGTTAGAGGTAATAAAAGGATGGCCTAAACCAAGGAATCTTCATGAACTGAGAAGCTTTATAGGTATGTGTGCATACTATAGACGCTTCATAGAAAAGTTCTCACAAATTGCGGGACCATTGCATGACCTAACAAAGAAAAGCGTTAGGTATACATGGTCTGCTAAGGAGAACAATGCTTTCGAAAAGCTTATCTCTCAACCTGTGCTTACACTACCGGATCTCTCAAAACCATTTGAGGTCCAATGTGATGCTTGTGGTGATTGCCTTGGGGCTGTTTTGCTCCAAGAAGGGCACGCCATAGGCTATGAGAGTCGAAGTCTCGACCCTGTTGAGCAAGCTCTAGGCATATACGAAAAGGAACTCCTTGCAGTTCTACATGCCTTAGACTCATGGAAGCACTACTTATTGGGGACTCCTTTCATTCTGCGAACGGATCACCAAAGTCTTAAGTACTTCATGACGCAGACCAAGCTCTCTGACAAACAAATGAGGTGGGAAAATTTTCTTTCGCAATTTCATTTTCATATTGCTCACATTGCTGGCAAGCATAATCAAGTAGCCGATGCACTCTCAAGACGACCGAGAGTAAATGCGGTTTCCATAGAAATTCACAATGATCTATCTTCAATGATAGATGAGTATGCTATTGATCCCGATTTTAGAGATGTGATTTCAGCCCTTGCATTAGGGAAGAAAGAAGAACCATTTACTTTACAAGATGGTTATCTTCTCTATGGAAATAGACTATGCGTTACTAACTCACTACGTGAGAAAGTAATGTATGAATCTCATGCTCCCCCATATGCGGGGCATAGAGGGATTCAGTCTACCTTAAAGGGAATTGAAACATATTTCTATTGGCCTACCATGAAAGTGAACATACAACAGTATGTTTCCAAATGTGTGGTATGTCAAAAGACAAAATTTGATAGAGGGAAGCAACTTGGATTGCTTCAACCCTTGACAATTCCTAATTCACCTTGGGAGAGCATATCCATGGATTTTATCTTTGGATTGCCTAAGTCTATCCATGGGAATACGGGGATATGGACGATAGTAGACAGGTTCAGTAAACAAGCTCATTTTATACCTGTCAAAAAGACTATCAAAGCCCATCAAATGGCAACCCTCTTCATTTCACAAATTTTCAAGTACCATGGCTTGCCAATGTCCATAGTGTCGGATAGAGATCCTAGAATGACCAGTAATTTCTGGAAGGGTCTCTTTGAGAATTTAGGAACAAGGCTAAACTTCTCTTCGGCCTATCATCCACAAACTGATGGCCAAAGTGAAATAGCTAACCTAACCATTCTCGATCTACTAAAAGCCTATGTAACGGAAGTAGATCAAAGATCTCAATGGGAGAAGTACTTACCCTTAGTAGAGTATGCTTACAATAACACTGTACATACTTCCACAGGAAAAGCACCTTTCGAGGTAATTGAGGGAAGATCAAAAAGTCCCTTGCTACTTAAGGTACATGGGAAGATCTTCGCTGCAGATGAGTATAGCCGAGACCTACAAGAATCTTTCCAAAAGATTAAGGATGCTATCTCTATCTCACAGTAAAGGCAAAAGGCTGCTGCTGACAAGCACATAAGAGCCCAAGCCTTTAAAGAAAACGATTGGGTCTTGTTAAAGTTTCCCAAGGCTCGATTAAGGCACACGACAGGCAAGAATCCTATGGGCCACCAAAAGTACTATGCTAAACTAGCAAAAAGGTACTATGGTCCCTTCCAGATTCTTAGGCCAATCAATGAGATGGCCTATCAACTTAAGTTTCCCAATCATTGGCTCATACACAATGCTTTTCATGTGAGCCTATTAAAGCCTTACAAAGGAGAGCCACCTCAAGAACCAACTCTCATACCCTGCTAGCTCTCACCATCTTCGAAGGTGTGTGAGGTCTTGGGTCTGAGAACGGGGATGATTCAAGTTGTGTTTGATTAAGTGTTTTGCTTGGTGTATGAAGCTTCCATCTTCATTGCACTAGCTAGTCTTGAAGGAACACAAAGAATTGTATTGTACAATGTCTCTCTTGATGGGAGAAACCATAATACAAAGCCTTTTGGAGGGGGGACCGGCTCCATGCAAATCCGGTCCTCAACTGTTGTCAATAGCTTAATTTCTCTCTCTTTTGAAAGTATTGTGATGCTATCTAACTAGGTGTTATGCTTTTTGTTGCTCTCTCCACCCAAGCACTCTTGTAATTATCATTAGGAATCTATTCTAATGAAATGCCCACTATGTTCATGCTAATTTCCGCTACACATAAGTTATTAGGCCATTAAATGTTACATATAGATTACATTGTGCTTTGGTACCTTCAAAAACCTTAGCTGTTACTCTTCTTTACCTTTGAAAACTAGTCCTCAAGCAGCCACACCCATGGTTTAGGAACTGTTGATTGCAAAGACTACTGGAAAGGGTGTAACATTTCTTGGTTGATTATGGTTCCTATTGAGCTTGCTCGTAGCTCAATAATGGTTAATCCAAAGGAAAGACCTCAGAGGCTCCATTATTAAGACTATAGTTCCCAACGGTGTACCTAGAACTAAGTCCTTCTCAACCAAGATAATAGACCCCTGTCTCACTTACCTGATTGCAATAAACATGCCCAACCTTTCATGGACAACTTAAGGACCTCTCTTCTTAAGCAAGAAAAGAGAAACCAATAGCTCTGATACCAACGTAATGGAAAGGGCCTATGGACTTTGAGAATAACAGAATTAGGAGAATTGGAGTGAGCATTTTTGTGAGACTACTTTGAGAACATAGAGGGTGAACTTAATTAGCGGTAGCATCATAACCATAGTACTTGATATACATGGCATGAACAATAATTTTGCAAGAGAGAGAGTTTAGAGAACTTGACAACAATTCAGGCTCGGATTTATGTGGAGCCGGTCCCCCCTACAATAGGATTTCGTATTATAGATTCTTGCATCAAGAGAGACTTGGTACAGTACAATCTTTGTGTTACTTGTGACCAGGGTGAAGCAAAGAAGATGGAAAGCTTCATGCATCACGAGCATAACATACACTTTGTAAAAAGAATTAACCATGCCCAACCTCATTCCCAAGGCCTGAAACACCTTGAAAGGTGGAGCGAGCTAGCGGGGAATGAGAATAGGGAAGAGGAAGAAGAAACATTCATAGTAGAAATAAATAGTTTCTCACTTATCTTCAATCTTCTTGCTTAGCATACATAATACCATAGAAATGAAGATGGAGGAGATGGAAAGATTAAGCATAGAGTGTTGGTGTAGGCTCTCAACTTCTCTACAAGCTTGGAGAAGGAGATGAAGCTCTTGCACTTTGCAACTCACACAATGAGTGTGTGTGTGTGTGTGTGTGGGGGGGGGGGGGGGGGGGGGGGGGGGGGGGGGGGGGCTAGCCCCCTCCTTGCTTTGGTTGACCCCCTCTTCTAGCACTAGCTTGCACTTGATTGGACCTCCTCTAGCTTGGCCAATCACATGGTTAGTGCATATCAAGAAACAAGGGTAGCCTTGAGACAAGTGTCCCCCTTTCCCCTTTGAGAGAGAGGACTTGATAAAATACAAAAACAATTAATTAAACTAGCTAAATTATCATTGGACCCTTGGGAGGCCAACCAATAGGCTTTAGGCACACTATGAGGGAAACATGAAGAGAAGCTTGACAAGTGTCCTAGTTGCTTTCTTTGTACCAATCTTGCCTTGTGTGAGGGGGTGTGTGTTCTCTCTCTATCTCCTACAAAGAGGGATCGCCCCCTCATGATTAGGGATATGCTTTGACTTTTTGAACACCTTAACTCCTCAAACACCTTCGTCATAAATCACCTTAGTCACTAAGAACCTCAAGCATCTCAAGAACCTTAAGAACCTTCTTAGAATGAATGACAAGTACCTCAAGCACCTTAGTTAGCAATCATGATAAGCACCTCAAGAACCTTAGTCACAAATCACCACAAGCACCTTAGTCAACAAGCACGACAAGCACCTCAAGCCTGGGCCGGGTTCCCACCTCAAGAGTATCCCTAGCTTACCTAAGGTCAAAGTACTTTTAGCACTAACCTTTGGAGTTCTTTAATGAAGGTAACCCTAAGGTCTTTTACCTCCATTAGCTAGCCTTGATGTTTGAGAAACCATCTCTCATTTGGACCCCTTACCATTGGCCCCGTGTTGAGATAGATATGTAAGCACATGTCTATACTCTAACCCTTGTTCCAGTTTCTTCTCCCACATTAAATGATCAATGTAATATAAGAAAATCATTTGGGTAGGGTAGATATTAGATTTTATGACATATGTAGCATCACATGCTCACCGATTCTAAATTTACGAGAGTGCAGACGTGATTTAGAAGGTTTATGCCCACATAGAAACTTGACGATAGAGGGGAGGTAGCCAAGATCTTCACCAAGCCATGGAGGAGAATTAGGAGATCCACTTACATGGCATGCCTAGTGAACATATTGGCATAGTTAATCAGTTCCTTATACCCAGTGCATGCTACATGACATTTAGTCATGAAATTTTTTTCTACTAATGCAAGTGAAAGAACCTAATTAAAGAAATGTGAGGGGGGTGTACTTTTTAATTGATGTTTTCTCCATGAATAATACGTTATTCATTTGCCTAAATTAATGGTACATAATGGTAGGTTCTCTATTATATTTGTTATAATAACTAATATCTAATTCTCCTAAATGATTTTCTCATGTTAAACTAATCACTTAGTATGGGGAAGTGCCAGGGGAGAAAAAGCTAGAATATTGGTTAAGTTGGTAGACCAGCCACAATAGGTATCCAAAGGAGGGAAAATAGGGATCCAAAGGGGGGGCCATCTGCAAAAGAGAAATGTGCAATAATGGGCTTAAAGGACCCTAAGGTTTAGCCCATTAAGACTTCCAAAATGCTAAGGTTCGAAAATTCAAAGGTTGTGTCCAAAGATCAAACATTAGGAAAATGGGATGCTTAGTGTGTGTAAAAAAAGCCTTCATTCCCTACAATGAAAGGAGTGAGCCCTAGAAGTAGGGGATGAGAGAGAAACACACACACACACACACACACACACACACACACACACACACACACACACACACACACACACACACACACACACAAGCTCCCTTTACACAAAGGGGAAGAGGGACACATGTCAGCTCCCTAGGCAAGATGCCCACAAGGTGTACTCAAATCCTATTGGATGGCCACCTCTCCAATAGGGTGTGAGCAAATAGCAAGAGGAGTCGACCAAGAGAGAGAGGGGGACTGATTTTCTCAAGGCATTATTTCATACACACTCACACTAGTCCAGGTGTGAAGTAAGATGATTCTCTTCTCCTTCTCAAGATTTAATGGAAATCTTACCACCTACTCCAAGCTTGTGAGAAGGGAGGCCTACACCAACAGCTCTTGGCTTTGTGATGCAAATCCAACCAAGAGCCAAGCTTCAATGCATGCTCATCTCCTCTACCATGCTAATAACTAAGCTAAGCTATGCTAATATGAGTGATTATGTGTGAGGAGATGTACATCTTTCTCATAAGACTACTCCTTCTTCCTCTTAATCTACTCTCATACCCCGCTAGCTCTCACCATCTTGGAAGGTGTGTGAGGTCTTGGGTCTGAGACCGTGAGGGAATTGATGTTGTGTTTTATAAGTGTTTTTCTTAGTGCTTGAAGTTTCCATCTTCATTGCACTAGCTAGTATTGAAGGAACACAAAGAATTGTATTGTAAAATGTCTCTCTTGATGAGAGAAACCATAATACAAATCCTTTTGGAGGGGGGACTCGCTCCATGTAAATCCAGTCCTCAACTGTTATCAATACTAGCTTAATTTCTCTCTCTTTTGAAGTATTGTTCATGCTATCTAACTAGGTGTTATACATTTTGTTTCTCTCTCCACCCAAGCACTCTTGTTATTCTCATAAGGAATCTATTCTAATGAAATGCTCACTATGTTCATGCTATTTTTCTCTACACACAAGTTACTACGCCATTAAATGTTACATTGGTATTAGAGCACAAGGTTTCTCTTTTCTTGCTCAAGAAGGGAGTTCATCAAGCTAGCTATAAATGGTTGGTACTATTAATTGCATCTGAGTAAGTAGAATAGGGATTTTTCATCCTTGCAGTGCGCTTGCCTTTGTGCGGATAACGGGACATCACCGTCAAGAGCTATGGTCTTAATAGTGGAGTCCTACGGGGCCTGTCTACAACTTAACCACTATTGAGCTATTAGAATATTGATAGGAGCCGATGTTTTTTTGGTGTTGAAAGACCCTCTCTTCCATTCCTTGCAATTAATGGTATTCGAGCCACGAGTACAGTAGCTTGAGTTCTTTTTCTAAAGGGGTAAAGAGGAGTAGCAACGAGGGATTGAAGTGCCAAAGTACACCTAAAAAGTTTACACCTAAAGGTTGCTAGAATGGCTGACAATAGCAAAGAGAGTGAAATTAATGTTGATAACTTTGATTTTGCTAATGAGAACGTTACTAATGATGCCCCTATGCTTGTTAACTACCTTGTTTCTAGGCTTCAACAAGCATGGGCAGTCCATCCCTCCAAAGTGAAGTGCAATGGCAGCTTCATGCCATGGGATTCTCCAAGCTCCCCACCATGACGAGAGAGTGCCTAGGAAGCCTCCTTGTGAGACTTCCAAAAGAAACCTCTCTCCGATTTGGGAAGAAGAAGAGGATCCATATGAAGGACTCAGAAATTTGCTTCTTGATGACGCATCTCCTTCTCAAAGGAGAACTCAAGAACGAGAAAGAAGTGAGTCTTCTACCACATTGGCGGAGGTGGCTCCACGAAGACGGGGGGCTAAACGCTCTCCATCACCTCCAAAACGGACAAGACCATCGCACACTTCTCCACACCATAATTCAAAGAGGGATGACAAAAAGCAAGAGAAGAAAAAGTCAAGAAAGAGGACACCCTCTTCTCCATCCTCTTCATCCCTTTTCTCTTATGAAAGTGATGGTGCAGACAAAGAAGATCAAGGAAAGAAAAAGGCGAGACAGAGGTCACCCTCTTCTCCATCTTCTTCATATTTAGAAGAAAGTGATGGTGAGTGGCATAAAATGGTAACCATCTTTTTGCAACATTTTTCAGCCTACTCAACGTCCTCTTCCTCATATGTGTATATATTTTTCTACGCTATTAAGTTATCTAGAGTAAATTCCCCCTCTTCGTTTAACCTTTGTGGCGACACATACATTGTACTCTTCTCAAAAATGTCACCTTAGTCATATATTTATATTACCACCCTTTTCTTTTTTGCTTTGTAAATAAAAGTAAGCATACAATAACCAATTATCTACCCCCAAACTTTCTTACCTCTTGTGAATTAGTAGTAGAAAAATAATATATCCATCTTCCATCCCATATAGATAAATTACCATGGAAAATCAACTCTCCACTTGTCTTTACCAAAGATTATGATCCATCTCTACAAGTCTTCTATGCCCCCTACATAGGTGGCCCAATATCTCTTAAGAATATACATATAGTTTTTCTCCTTTCAAAAAGACTCAAATTGTATATTATTTTCACAAGAAAATAATATTGGGCCCTCCTCTATTTGTTTAAGCATCATAGCCTTTTGAAAAAGCATGATTCCCCTTGGATGCATACAAGCAAAGGGCCCATACAAGAAGACTTGGAAGCAAAAGGTTCCCTAGCCTAGTGTGGACCTTCCAAACCGAATTCCTTGGTGCATGGGTGTGAATAATAGTCCAAATTCATATCAAACATGTTGAGAAGGTCAATTTTTCCTTTTGAAGCATGTCATTCCGAGCTACAGGTAAAAGGTTATGGTCAAAATAGTGTAAATCTGTTAGATTCGCAGCAGAAGGGAACTGTACATCAAGTAAATCAAGAGGGTGAGATCTTATTTTTTCCCTACTCATCTTCTAGAAGAACAATGAGTGTTCAAGGTCACTTGCATGTGATGGGACCAACCTAAAGATGCTTTCTAAATGCCAAGACAGACAAGTTGAGATACCTCGCAGGAGCCACCCGTAGGGCCTCATGGTGGGGCCCACCTACCATATGCACCCCTATGGAGCCTTCACGGTCTAAAATGATATTTTTGGTGAATAAATAGTCCTTTTTATGACCAATATTCAATGAGTGGTCAAAGGACACTTAATTAGGTCTAATCACTTACTCTAATTAAGTGTAGCATAATCCCACTCCTACACAACTATAAATAGCCCCCCTTGGAGAGACTCAAGGACACACACCTATATTTTCAACTTCATGTTGTTTCTTGATCAACAGTAGAGAAAACCCCAACTCTCCCTCTTTCACATCCTCCCTCCTAACCCTCCTCTTTGGAGGAAGTGCAACTCTATTCTCCACTCTTTCCATTCTACAATCTCTTACTCCATCAACCCAATAAATCATTTGTAGCACCTCAATAACTTGTAAATACATCATGATCTCTCTCATGGTTATGTTAATGATCATGAAATCATCTTCAAAACTTTCAAGTGTCGCAATTCGTGATGGTTAGCCAGCGTCTGTCCTCCCCTTAAAAGGTGTGTGAGAAATCAATTAAGTGTTCTATTCTCAATTTACCATTGGTTTGTTTCTCCACACTTATTCAATTGGTCTAAAGAAATTTTTCACTCCAACTCTCTTTTGCTTCATTACATGTGCATGTGGCTACCTCTCATGGTGATTTTATTTGTGTCACGGCATTGCATAGATGGAGATGAGCTCTCTATGCAAAGTGTGTTAGTTTGATGTAAGTGATTCTCTTGTGTGTTTGAGAGGCAAGTCTTGTGTGCATGATTTTTTGATGAGTGCTTGAGAGAGGAAGAGTTTGGATGTATTATGGGTATTCTTATGGGGAGAAGGTGAATGCTATTCCACAAATTGCATATTTCATTTTGATGCACGACATTGGGTTGCATAATCGTTGATGGTGTTCAAGTGTCCAAAGTGTATATAGAGTAAGGGGGTTTTCAAAGTGTGTTGCTTGAGTGGGTGAGTGCAAGTGTTATTTTGATTGGTTTCCTTCTCCACTCCCAAAAGAAGGTGGTGCCCCAAGTAGTGTGCGTACCTCTTTACGAACATTTTGTGAGGGTAGGCCCATTGGTTTGGGTTTAGAGGCCCCATTTCAAAAAGCTCGCCCTCATAAAGTGGTGCCCCCACTGAGGAACATATTTCCAAGTTACCTTCAAATTTTTTAGTGATGAACAATGGAGTTCCCATCTATCCATTTCATTTTGCACAACACATTAGAGTAAATGTTCACATAGATAGAAAAGTCTTTTTTCAGCAACGCATTGTTTTTATGTTTGGTGCAGAAAGACTTAGAGAAATACTGGCATCACCCAATCCAATTATAGTTCCAATCATCAATTATGAAACTTCTTTTGATGTTCACGTTTTCATTTTGTTTTAAAGGCAGGAACAAGGAGTGGTGAAGGGGTGCTCAAGGGCCATATGAAGGAACGAGGTCTTCAAACCAACAACGAGGAGTAACACATGAATCACGATCAAAACAATGAACCTTTTAGGCCTATTGCTCTGCAATCCATTCATATAATCATTGCAACTAAGTTTAGGTTTCAATCTATCATAAGGAGGATATTTGGATCCACTCGCCTCAATAAAATCAATGCTTCAATTAATCCATTTATTCTACATATGATAAAGTACGAATTAACAATGGATGTGTACATCTTCATTTTAATGTAATCAGATTTATAGTGTCAACAATCTTGTGCGGCCCATAAGAGAAAAGTTTCTTTAAAAAAAAGAAATTTCAAAAAGTCTAAACAAAATGTCAAGTTATTTTCCCACGTTCTATGCAAGAAGTGGGGAAGATGCGCAAGAGTTTCTTGACAACTTGGAGATGGCATATCTCATGTCCCGGATAGATGAAGAGGAAGTAAAGCTACGAGCCTTCCCGTTGGTTCTAAAAGCAGAAGCTAAAGCATGGTATGAGACCTTGCAACCCCAAATCAAGTCCAATTGGGAGAGACTTCGAGCAAGCTTCCTCTCCAAGTTCGAGCAAGGTGATACTTTTGAAGGATTATAAAAATGTCTTATTGGACATAAGCAGGTATCACTTGTGAAGGAGTATGAGCGGAAGTGCGACGCAAGAGAGAGTGCGAGAAGAAGAGCACGGCGATATGGTGAACTCCCTCTACTGTAATGTGTAGAGCATAGTTAGTTCTTATTAGGTTTTTACAAAAGAATATGTGTACATACCTGGTGGCCCGCCCACTTACCTGGGCGACCACATTGGGCTTTATACCCCAACAACCTCCCACTTAAAGTCCAATGTGGTACTTTAAGTGTGAGATAAGCTACTATACAAGCTAATATACAAGAGATGTAGAGAAGTGATGTACTACCCTAACTGCTTGTGAAAATGCGCAAAGCTCTCTGAGGGAAGTCCTTTTGTAAGTAGATCAGTAGGATTTTCTATGGTGTGAACTTTGACAAGCTGAAGTTTCTTATCCTCGAGCATTTCCCTGATGAAATGATACTTCACATCCACATGCTTTGTCTTTGAGTGATAAACTACATTGCGAGCCAATTGTATAGCACTTTGACTATCACAATATAACACAGGCATCTCTTTTTTGATTCCCAAATCTGCTACTAGTCGATTAAGACAAATTGATTCTTTGCATGCCTCTGATGTTGCAACATATTCAGCCTCTGTAGTAGACTAAGTAACACAATCTTGTAATCTAGAACGCCATGATACTGCTCCACCAGCCAATGTAAAAACATACCTTGACGTAGACCTTCTGTTGTCTAAGTCACCTGCATAATCTGAGTCTGTAAAACCCTTTACACTTAGCTCCTGACTCCCATAGCATATACGCATACTCTTTGTAGCTTTCAGGTATCTCAATATTCCTTTCACTGCCTCCCAATGTTTTTTGCCTGGGTTTGACATGTATCGACTTACTACTCCCACTGCAAATGCAATGTCTGGGCGAGTAGCAATCATTGCATACATCAAACTACCCATTGCAGACGCATATGGAATCTTATCCATTTCAGCCTTGAGAAAGCATAAACTTGTGGAATTTTTGGTACCATGCCCTCGGTGATTGTTTTAAGCCATAAAGACTCTTTAACAATTGGCATACCCAATCTTCCTTGCCTTTCTCAACAAACCCTTCTGGCTGCTGCATGTAAATTTCCACATCTAAATCACCATGCAAGAACGTCGTCTTGACATCCATTTGATGCAACACCAAATCTAATGTGGCAACCAATGCAAGAAAGCATCTCAATGTAGTCATCTTGACCACCGGAGAGAAGACTTCATCAAAGTCAATGCCTTGTTCTTGCTCAAAGCCCTTGGCAACAAGCCTTGCTTTGTACTTTGGCTATACCTGTAAACCCATTTACAGGGTAGAGCCTTTTTGCCCCGTGGTAATTTAACTAGCTTCCATGTCTGGTTTTTATGCAGAGATGTCATCTTTGACTGCATGGCCAATTGCCAATTCCCTGAGTCCTTCATTTTCACTGCTTCCTTGTAACATGAAGGCTCATTGCAATCAGTCAACATGACATAGTTCATAGATGGAACAAACCTATCAGGAGGTCGCGTGACACGTCCAGATCTACGCACAATAGGTGGCTCAGGCTCAGCCACAACCTGTGGCTCCACTCTATCCTGTCCTTGCTCATCTTGAGCCCTGACATTTTGTCTTGCACGTGCAGGTCCATCTTCTTGGAAGACAACTCTTCTAATCTCCTCAACCATCTCTGGTTTAGAATGATATTTGGATTCATAAAGTGAACATCATTGTTGCGGACAACCTTTCTGGATTCGGGATCCCAAAGTCTGTACCCCATCTCACCAGAATTACCATAGCCTAGAAAGATGCACTTTCTACTCTTTGGCTCAAGTTTGTTCCTAAATTCTTTTGGAACGTGAGTATATGCCTCACAGCCAAAGACTCTGAGATGCTTGTATGAGGGCATTTTGCCTAACCATACCATCTCCTGCACTGAATCCTTCTGCAAAACCTTGCTAGGAGATCTATTTACAAGATGAACAGCTAGTTATACAGCTTCAGCCCAACTCCCATTTGGCAGCTGTGCATTAGAAAACATACTTCTGACCTTCTCTTGTATGGTCCTATTCATCCTCTCAGCAACACCATTTTGAGGAGGATTGTAAGGAGCAGTAAGTTTACGTTTTATACCTTTTGACTCACAAAAGTCCTGAAAGGCCTTTGAAACATACTCTTCACCATTGTCAGTGCGTAAGCATTTAAGCTTCTTGCCACTCTGATTCTCCACAAGTGTCACAAACGTTTTGAAAACACTAAACACTTCATCCTTGTGCTTGAGAAAGTAAACCCATACTTTCCTCGAGTAATCATCTATAAATGTCATAAAGTAAGAAGCTCCCCCTAGAGATAGGTTAGGCATAGGTCCACACAAATCACTATGAACAAGTGCCAACTGTGTATCTCTTCTACTCCTTCTATGCTTATGTGGCTGTTGTGTTTGCTTACCATACACACAATGTTCACAGAATTCAAAATCATTAAATGAAAATCCAGGCAAATAACCAGAACGAGACAAGATTTCCATTCCCGTCTTGGACATATATCCTAATCGGCTATGCCACAAAGAAACGTTTGGCTGCTCGGTTACATTGATTACATTTTTAGAGACATTTGATACATAAATCATGTAAAGTCCTCCAAACTTTACTCCATGTGCTACTGTCATAAAACCCTTGGATATCTTCCACATGTTCTGTCCAAAAGTGGTGACGTAGCCAGCATCATCAAGTAAACCTGTGCTAATCAAGCTCTTTGTAATTGCGGGAACATGTCTCACATTCTTCAGCGTGAAAGAAGAGCCATTCTGAAACTTCAATTGAACATCTCCAACACCTAAGATCTCACATGTCTGCCCATTGTCTAGCCAAACATGATCTTTAGTGATCACATAAGAGGTAAACCACTCCTTGTTTGGAGACACATGAAGTGATGCCCCTGAGTCTATAATCCAGTCACTCAGTGCATTTCCATCAGATGCTATAAGAAGAGCTGAGTCCATTGTATTCTTCAAGAAGTAGATGTCTCCTGACACTAGACTGTCATCCTCTGCAACAATGTTTGTCACATTTATTTCTTGAATCTTCACTGAGGACTTGTTCTTCTCACCATGGTCTTCAGATTTCTCTTTGCCTTTTTCTGCTTTCCATTCTTTGCAGTCTCTTTTCATGTGACCCTTCTTGCCACAATGGTAGCATTCTATGTCACTCTTGCCTTTAGCACTGCGGGACTTGCTATGAGACTGATTCCTCTTTCCACCTTTGTACTTTTCTTTGTTCCTTCCCCTGACAACTAAGGTTGTTCCTTTGCCTTTGTCCATTGTCTTTCTATTGGTTTCTTCAGTAAGCAGACTTCCTTCTACACCTGCTATGTTCAAACCATCTGGAGGTGAAGAATTACTCAAAGCTGTGCGAAAAGTGCCCCAACTTTTCGGCAATGTGATCAACAAGAACATAGCTCTAACAGGTTCATCAAACTTGACACCTTGAGCTGACAACTGACTGTAGATTGTGTTGAATACATTCAGATGATTGGACATAGATGTCCCTTCTTTCATCTTCAAGTCAACAAGCTTCTTAAGCCAGTATACCTGTGAAGCTGCACTCTGCTTCTCATAAAGATCACTCAGCTTTAACCATGCTTGATAAGACGACATCTCGTCTGCTACATTGACGTAAACGCTTTCTGCCAAAGTCAGCATAATGGTAGAAAGTGCCAATTCATCCATTTCGCTCCATTCATCTTCGTCCATATCTTCTGGTTTTATCCCCTTGAGCTTTATAGGTTTTATCTGCTTCTTTTGTACCAACACGTGCCAAATCTGCTTCTTCCACAATGGGAAATTGGTTCCATCCAGCTTCTTGATATTGTAAAGAGTAGTGTCCTGTGATCTAGCCCTAGCTACGCTTCACAGTAGTTTACTTTTCTGGGAAAAATTCGGCAGAGTTTCCCTTGTAAACTGACCTCTGAACCAATATCAACCTCTTAAATGAACCAAGAAAGCTTCAGATTCTGCAGAAATTTTGGCAGAGTCTCCTTTGTAAAATGGCTCTCGTGTACTAAAAACAGACCAAAAAACAGCTCAAAAAACACTGTCTCTCTGACACTGTAAGCTACGGGTAAACCTATCGTGCACTTGTACTGTCTCTCACTGTCATGTCACTGTCCTATAAGCATAGACTGCGACAATGCCTCAACGGTAGTAAAGCAAAGATGCAATCCCAACTGTCTAACTCAGAGTCAATACATCCTAGCTGCCTATCTAAGGGTGCTCGAGGGATCGCTCCAAGACCTGTATCACCGAAAGGATCTCAACATTCGAGAATCCCCCAGCTCAATAAAACCTCACTCAACCCTCAACAAAGGCTGCAGTAAATCTGATAGTACATAGACTTTCCACAAAGTCATACATCCACAAATTTCCCACTGTATGTTGTAACCGCTGCGGCGGTTGTTTGTTGCGTGACTCACAGTCAGCAAACCCTCAACAGACATACATCATCTCTGACAATACATCCCATGTGGAAGTACCTGCAATGTCAGGATGAAATCTGGAATATCAAGCAGCAAACACAAGCTACCCTATGAACTAGTGGATATTGCCTACAGTCTGTGTGTAGATGCGCCCGTGTCGTATGTGACACGCCTCCAAGAATTGTGAGCCGTCCTTCGATGTGTAGACAGCCACAAATCAACACTCTGGGAGTGTCGATATCCTCAGCACCTGCAGTCGTAGGCCGAAAACCCCAAATTTGCAGAGTCGGATCTGCACCCGTCGAGACCACGTAGTCAAAAATGGCCTACGCAGACCTTTGTCGAAGCCGAACGATGGCCGAGATGACCTCAGAATGAAATTCTGACAACACCGAGCCCTTCGGGCTCACCCACAAGTTTTGGGCCATGTCTTCGCCTGTCGAATTTCACTCCAATCTGAGCTGGTGACTCTAGCCTCTTGCAGTGCTGCCCTGAGCCTCGATTTGAGCTCTGATACCAGTTGAAGGAGTACGAGCGGAAGTGCGACGCGAGAGAGAGTGTGAGAAGAGGAGCACGACGATATGGTGAACTCGCTCTACTGTAATGTGTAGAGCATAGTGAGTTCTTATTAGGTTTTTACAACAGAATATGTGTACATACCTGGCGGCACGCCCACTTACCTGGACGACCACATTGGGCTTTATACCCCAACACTTCCTCCCCATGCCCTTCTTGGAACTATGATCAATGCACTCCCGGAGATGTCGTTCCAGACTGGAAGCCCCTGAAGAAAGTTTTTCCATTAAGCGTAGATGTCGCCCAATGAATTCCCAAAAAAAACATACGTGATTGCATTTGGAGGAGGACACTTGCTTTGCATCCACTAAAAGAAGCCCACAACTTCTTGGCCTTGCACCTCTTGGACATATGCCGCAATCAATGTGTACCGATGGGTGGACGATGATCCAGACACCAAGCTCCTCAAGCATAGGTAATTGCATCTAGAGGTATTGTTGGGAGAAGAGGGGGAGATCGACCGCTTAGAATATTCAACATAAGCTTTCAAGCCATCACCATCAAATTGTCCACCTCTTCTTCCAATTTCCAAGCACACACACTCACCTAGACTATGACACACACACACACACACAGAGTAAACATAGAATTGACATAGACAAGCTTGTAAGAGATGTGTAAGAGATGTAGACTAGATTAGAGAGTACACAACAAATAACCATAGCTCAAGAGAGTGTAGAGAAGAGAATCTGCAAGAGAAAGGCCTAAATCTAGCCCCAAACTCCACGGCACCTCTCTTGTGGAGTTGGTATTTAATATATTACTTTGAGTTTAAGATGCCAAAAATTGAGGCCCCTCTTTTACAATCACTTCACTTTTGCAAATGAGTGAAGCTCATTAGTTCTTGCATGACCCATAAGGGGAGTTCCCACTACCACTATTTACAGAGCCATAGTGGCTTATTGAAATGATGTTCTAAGATACTGTGCAAATATAAAATGGCCAAGAGTAATTGTCGTTGCCTCTCCATCAACTCCCCGCATTCCACTCTACAAAATCATCATCAAATCAATTAGTAAAATAAATAGACAGCACATAATTAGCCATTACGCCCAGCTATCCCAATTGCAGCTAACCACTACAACAAGAGGGTGCCCAGTCTCGTAACATCCCTCCCACCAGAGATAGCAACTATCCTCAGTTGCTCAATAGAGAAATCAACTGGACAGTGAGTGATGGAAAGTGTGGAGAAGGTCGGGAAAGTTGCGAAAAAACTTTTCAGGCATCCATTTGGCATCCTCTCTAGGGTGGCCCTTAAAAGTCAAAAGGTAACGGTTATAAACCATTCCAATGCGTGTAGTGGTGGTTTCATGGTCAACTATTTTGTCAGGGATGAGTTGCTCTTCTTGGTCTACAAGTGAAGGTGGGTCTTCATAAATGTGGTGTGTAGGTAGGGGTCCTCGGAATGGGCGTAAAAGACTAATGTGAAAGGCATTGTGAATGTGCCAATGTGCAGGTAGGTCTAAACGAAAAGGGACATCATTAATGACAACTGAAATTTTGAAAGGTCCATAAAAACGAGGAGCAAGCTTAACAAAGACATTAGTATCAACACTTTTGATCCTTCGTTTTTCGATGCGAAGTAAACCATGATCACCTTCTTTGAATTGGTGTGCATTGCGGTGCTTGCTAGCATGCTTGGTGTAAAGTTCTTGTGAGTGTTTAATGGCAGAATGCACACTTGCATAAATATCATGAAAGTCAGTAGTCAAATCATCAGCGGCAGGTACAACATTAGAAAGACGTGAAGCAGGAGTAGGAAGTGAGTGACCATATACAATTTCAAATGGATATTTACCCATGGCAGTGTGAGTGGTGTTGTTGTATGTGAATTGCAAAATATGTAGGTAATCATCCGCCTTTAACAAGTCAATAATAGTACGGTTGGTGACTTCAGTTTGACCATTAGATTCAGGATGAAATGCAGAAGTGAAGTCAAGTGTAGTGCCAAGATTTTCAAATACAGTAGTCCAAAAAGCACTACAAAATTTTGAGTCTCTATCAGAAATAATCACTTTAGGCAAACCATGATGTGGAAAAACAGTCTTAAGAAACAAAAGTGCAGCTTGATGTGCTGTGAGTGTTTTCTTACATGGAACAAAGTACGCTTGTTTAGAGAAACAATCAATAATAGTCCATATCATGTCATGTTTGTGTGTTGTGAGTGGGAAACCAGTAACAAAATCCATGGAAATATGTTCCCAAGGTCTTTCAGGAATGGGGGGAGGGTGTAAAAGTCCCAATTTCTTACCTACAGCTCCTTTGATTTTTTGACAAATCAAACAAGTTGACACATACTGTTTAACATCCATTCTCATATTAGGCCAATAGAAATCATGACATAAATTTTGAAAAGTTGCAGCAAATCCTCTATGTCCAGCATAAGGTGGTTTGTGCAATTCTTTAATAATTAATTTACGAAAGGTTTAGTGACACACAATTTTTGTTTGAAATAAAGGAAGTTTTCTTGAATAGTGTATTCGAGAAATATGTGTACACAATTATCAAGCATGTGCAACCATGTCATTTTGAAGTCATCATCATGTGCATAAGTGTCAAAGGACGTTCCCATAATAGTTGATAGATGATTAAGTGAGGGTCGTCTACTCAAAGCATCAGCTACAACATTTTCTTTACCAGGTTGGTATTGAATGTTGGGTTGAAAACTTTGAATAAAAGCGGCCCACTTAATATTTCTATCATCTATTAAGGGCTGAGAAAGTAAATATTTGATACTTTGTTGATCAGTTTTAATGATCAAGTCGGTACCCATTACATAGTGTTTCCAAAATTTCAATGCATGTACCACAGCAGTCAACTCTTTATCATAAGTACTGAACTTTGTTTCAGACGGTTTGAATTTACGACTTTCGAAATAAATTGGATGGTTATCTTGCATAAGGACTGCACCGATACCTTTCCCACTTGCATCAATGACTACCACAAAGAATGGTCTTTCAAAATCAGGCAATTGCAATACAGGTGCACTAGTCAAAGCACGTTTAAGTGCATTGAATGAGCTTTCTTGAAAATCAGTCCATTCATAAGGCGTGTTTTTCTTCAGTAAGAGAGTCAAATAATGTGCTTTCTAAGCAAAATTACGAACAAATTTCTTGTAATAGCTACAAAGACCAATAAAAGATCGTAGCTCATGCAAGTTTTTGGGTCTAGGCCAAGATTGAATGGATTCAATTTTCTTTGGATCGACATGTATTCCCTTACCCGATACAATATGTCCCAAATATTCAATTTCAGATTGGAAAATTGAACTCTTTTCAGGATTCAAATACAAGTGATTTTGTGCAAGTAGATCAAATACACGTGTTAAATGCTGTTTATGCTCTTCTTCAGATTTACTGAATACCAAAATGTCATAAAAAAATACAATCACAAAATCTTGATGGTCAATGAAAATTCTATTCATCATGCGTGTGAATGTAGCTGGTGCATTTGTCAAACCAAATGGCATGACAAGAAATTCATAGTGCCCAGTTTGTGTTCTGAAAGCAGTTTTGCAGACATCATGTTCAAACATTTTGACTTGGTGATATCCTGATTTAAGGTCAATTTTTCTAAAGATGTGTGCCCCTTTCACTTTGTCTTATAGGTCATCCACTCTAGGAATTGGAAACCTATTCTTAATGGTGATCTTGTTTAAAGCCCTGTAGTCGATACACATACGAAAGGTTCCATTTTTCTTCTTGACAAGAAGTACTGGAGCTCCGTATGGTGAACTACTAGGTCGGATTAAGCCTCGGTCAAGTAAATCAGTGATTTGAGTTTGTATTTCGCTGTGTGCGGTAGGATTTACACGATAAGGTGCTCTACAAGGAGGTTCACTACCTGGTATGATGTCAATTTTGTGGTCTTCGGGGCGTGATGGTGGAATTCCAGGTGGCAGATCATGCATGAAACAATCTTTAAACTGTGAGAGAAATTCATCGTGTGTGGAATGACGTGAAGTTTCAGTTTCAGCAGAAATTTGATTTACCAATACTAGATATGTTTTCCCCTGTTTTCGAATTGCTCACTTGGCTTGAGTGTGAGAGAGAAGTGGAAATTTTTGTTGTGCCAATGTTGCTTCGATGGAGAAAGTTTTATTATTATGAGTGAGAGACATTGTACGTGTTTTATAATTAATCAACGGATCAAATTCGTGACTAAATGGCATTCCCAAAATCATATAAAGACCATGCAATGGTGCTACCAAAAATGTACGTGCTTGTGTGAATTCACCAATGCAACCTTCAACAGTGACTTGAGTTTTACAATTAAAACGTTGATTATTAAAAACAGTTTTGACCTTATGAGGTGATGAAATTTCAGAGAGTGATAGTTGCTGTGCCAATCGTGTGGAAATGAAATCATGGCTACTACCATCATCTGAGGATGGGTTGTCATCGTTATCATAATCAGGATCACATCTCTCATCGTAATTAGCTTCCACTTCATTGTCGTCGGGAGTAGCATCTTCGATGAGGTTAAGAGTAGCTCCATTGGGGCGGTTGTTGTTGAAGGGGTTTTGACTTGAATTTCTGTTGACTCCATTGGAATGGCCATTGGATTGACCATTGCCCTTAGCATGACCATTTGGGCACTTATCTGCATAGTGACCACATTGAAAGCATTTAAAACACTTCACCTTTTTGTTACCATTAGAATTTGGAGGAGAACACTGGTTGAAAGGATGTTGGTTACCTCATTGCTGAGTGTTGTTGTGGTTGTTGCTTGTATGAGGTTGAGCAGTGGTAGGAGGATTGTCAAATCTTTGTCTTTTGAAAAAGGTACGGCTTTGGTGTTTGCTTCTGTCAAAGTTAGGAGAAAAAAGAGGTCTCTTGTTGCGGTTAGTGTTAGCAGGTTGATCAGTGTTAGAGGAATGTCCACCTTTCTTCTTTTTTGCATTGAGATCCAAATTAATGGCCTTTGACAGAGAATCTAGTTCGAACATATCTACCTCAGCACTAATTTGTAGTGCCAAGCTTGATATGTACTTTCGCTTCAATTTCCTGCGACTAACATGTTCAATAGCTTGCAATTGAATTAGACAATTCCAAAAACGGTCAGTGTAACCCTGTACATCTTCATTTCTATCCTGTCGAATTAAATCCCATTGACGTCGTGCTTTAGCTTTGTACTGTGTGGGCAAAAATTGGGGTAAAAAAACTTTTTTAAATGCATTTCATGTGCGTGGTCTTCTTCCATGTTGTTTGGTGGTGTTCCACCACAATGCAGCGCTGCTAGTGAGATGATTGGATGCACACTTTACCATTTCACGCTCGGGAAAGTCTTCATCATGAAAGTAGTCATCTAACTGACTAACCCATGCTAGAACCGTGCTTGTTATAGAATTGATATTTTATTATCTATTGCAGCTGACAGGTGGCAAAAGCATCACCAGATAATGGATTATGCAGAAGGATGTTACATTTTATGTATATTTGATTATTCAAGTGCTCTTTATGATCTTTGGCCAATTATGTCTGGCCGGCCAGTTTGTAACCAATTTGACCATTCAAGACATCTATATGACAAATACGTGCAAGAGGGAAATGGTCACTCTTGCACGGGGGGAGATTGCATCTAGTGTCTGTGTACTTCCCCTCTTCTCTCTCGCCGTGCCGGCGTAGCACTCCGCTCTAGGAGGTGCGCCTGCACGTGCTCTCTCGTTCTATCAAGCCCTCGCTCTCTCTCTGTTTGAGTACGATTTGATTATATGCTCACACGCTTTGTCAGGTATGCATATTTGCGGTGTTTTTTTGTTTCTATCATGCTATTCCAGGTATTTTGCAGGGCCGGGACGCTACGTCTTCCGCTTGTAGCAGTGGTATCAGAGCAGAGATCACCGCTCCTAGTGGCACATGGATCTCTATGCACAATTTACATGAAGATAAGTTTTGTCTTTCATGATTATTCTAATTATATTTAATGATTCTTCTCTTTAGAGATATGAAGAGGTCTTTCTTGTTATTGAGTAATTCATGTTAAAGGAGTTTGAGAAGTTTTATTGCATGAGAATCAAAGAAATTTTAATGCCCTACAAAGAGAGACCTAGAAGAAGTTTGAAGAAGAAGAAAGGTTGTAGGAAAAGGCAAAGTAGAGAAGGAATTCCTCATTGTCGTCATTGCACGCAGCATGGTCCTTACAGCCATTGGAATCACTCGAAAAACTGTATCTTCCTCAGTCCCCACTTCAGCTTTGTGAGAAGCACCCTCAAGCTAATTGTATTTTTTTATAGTAATATTTTATCCTAATGAAAAAGAAGAAGAAGAAGAAAATAAGGCGGGAGCAGTAGTGCTCGCTTTGAGAATTCACAGTAGTCGATGATGTAAGCAGGCAAAGCATGCAAGATTGTAGAGAGTGTGGGGATGGTTTGCGCAAAACTATACTCGTCGGTTGGGGGTCAACCCATCACCCCTCAGATCACCACAATCGCCATCAAACTGTCGGGCGCATACGCCACTATCCAGCCATTAACGCCTACTACTCACGGGACACAATAGCTGCAGCGGCTCGTGCAACTCAACAGTCAGTGCATGGTGCATGCAATCCACAGCTCCAAAAGACTACAACTCACCGTACCCACTATTCTTGCGCTTGACGGTTTCCACCCACTAAATACTGCGCACCTTGAGAATTTTCCTTCTTTACCCTTTGCATGCACCACCTAAGGCTCCTGAATGCTTCTCACCCTCCAGCGGACGACCTCATGCAGCCGCAACAGTAAGGACCACAAGCGCGCAAGAGGTGGTGAGAATCTGCAGTCCGACTGTATCTCACTCGCTCTCTGCCCCACGTTGCTACAGTACAGTGCACACAAATCCAGTCCAACCGCCACCGACCTGCATGCAAACTACAAGCGCTCGTGGCACGACCGGGCTGCACCATGACTCTTTCTCTCTCTATTCAGCCATCACACACACCTCTAACGTCATCTCTCACCCAAGCAGTCACAACCGTAGGACTTTCTAGCTCTCGTTGTTGTTCCCTCTCATAGAAGTGGCAATTCAACAACTATCTCTCTCTCTGTCTCTCACTCATTGACAATCGAAGCCCAAAAAAGAAGTGGCAGTTCAACAACTATCTCTCTCTCTCTCACTCACTCATCGACAATCAAAGCCCAAAAAAGATGGCCTAGAAAGCACAGGCACTTGCAGCCTCCCAAGCCTCAGTCGGCTGACAAATTGCAACGTTTCAACTTTTTCTCTCTCTTCAATGACCATCCGAAAAACTCTCTCCCACTCTCACTCGCACTACAGCGCCTGCGAACCCAATATGCAGCACCCACCAATCCTTTGCATGCATTGGATTTTAATGAGGGCCACCAACGACGTGAGTCGTGACTCTCTCTCTCTCTCTCTCTCTCTTTCTCTCTCTCTCTCTCTCTCTCTCTCTCTCTCTCTCTCTCTCTCTCTCTCTCTCTCTCTCTCTCTCTCTCTCTCTCTCTCTCTCTCTCTCTCTCTCTCTCTCTCTCTCTCTCTCTCTCTCTCTCTCTCTCTCTCTCTCTCTCTCTCGGCGCAGCCCGCCATGCACGACTGGAGCTGTAAAGCCATTAGTGGCATCAACCTCTTCAGGCTCTCAGTGCGTGATAATTTTTTTTCCCTGAATGCACTGGTTTTGCCAAAAAAAACGACCACACACAACCCAGAACCTCTTCATCCTCCCTCTCTCGCATGCTGTGATGGACCCCCCCCCCCCCCCCCCCCCCCCCCCCCCCCCCTCTACTTATAGAGGCTTCTCGACCATCATCGAGACACCCACACACACCAGACACACTAGCACAATATGCAACAGCCACCTACTCGTAACTGTAGGTGACAAGGGCTAATACTGTTATAGCTGGTAAAAATCATGTGTTGGCGGCACTGTTTGTAGCTGATGCAGGGCAAGAAAAGCCAACAAGGGCATATGGTTCTTTGGAAGGTGCAACTGGCAGTAATATTCCAGCCAGCCTTTCTCTCTCCGTCGCATGACTATCTACAGAGGTGAATATTGACGCAGCTCTACAACGACCGCTGCAATAGTTTCTGCGACACTGCCCACTGTGGAGCACCATCGAGCATTCACGACAATGCTGATGATGATTTTAGCATGCAGATTTTAGGCTTTTGACCTAGTTTTACACTTCACTTCATTTTATTCTATATTGTATTAGATCCTTATGACATTAAATTAGATCATTAAGGATTGTATCAACAATATGGTCTCCTAGGCTCTTGAACACAAGTAATTTTTCATTTAATTTCATTTCGCTCTCTTTCTCCAGTACGCCTACATATAGGGGTGGACATTAACGACGCTCTTCAGTGCTTGCTGTAATATTCTATCCGATTACTGAGCATTCTCATGCATTGGCGATGATGATACTGATTTTCATCACGATATTAAGCTCTAGGTTTTATGCTTTCAATGGTACTTCAATTTGTTTTATTTTTATTTGTACCGAGGCATCGAAATAGATACACAAAGACTGTAGCAGTTGTTCTCACACTTAATTTTTACATTTTTAAGACGGTTAATATAACATATATATATATATATAGATAGATAGATAGAAATTTATTATATATATAAATATATATAAACTTGGCATAGTGTTTCACGATCGTCATTCATTTCCTGGGAACATAGTACAACTCTTCCTTGATCTCAGCCATATGGTGAGAAAGCTGCAGACACTGAATGGCATCATCAAAACTAGGCCACAATGCCTGTTGTCGAGCATTCTCAAGCATTGACAATGCTCATGATGATTTTTCCAGTCTTTTACTTTATGACATTTTATTTTTTTACCTAGGCATTAGATTAGATCAACAAGGATTGTAATTTTGGTATTTTTAAGACTGTTAATATAAACATTTCCTTTCATTTTTTTTCTCTTTCCCCCCAGACATTGAGGAAGCTCTTAGGAGACCACTGCAATACTTTCTTAGACAAACGCTTGATGCCGAGCATCCACGGGAATTGACAACGAGGACGACGATTTTAGTCCATTTTTTTGGTATTAGATTCACAAGGATTTCCTCACTCTGTTTTCGTAGGTAATTTTGGCATTTTAAAGACAGTACTATAACATTTCATTTCTCTCTCTCTCTCTCTCTCTCTCTCTCTCTCTCTCTCTCTCTCTCTTCTCTCTCTCTCTCTCTCTCTCTCTCTCTCTCTCTCTCTCTCTCTCTCTTCACAACCCCCGCCATATCCCCTATTGTTACGTTTTAGTAATTGACGTCAATCATGTTATATTTTTGGACACGTACGCAATGTATAATAATCCACTAATTGCTCATTCGAGTTGAACAGGGTTACTGTGTTAACAATAGTTTTTCGATGCAACTTTAAACCAAGAATAGGTGCTTCACAACTGCCTAGCACAAGTTGCCTTGCAACAACTCGCACTTCATTCTTGTAACTTTTTTGGTTAATGGCACTAGTTGATCTACGCTACTTAATTAGAACTGCAAAAATTTTCTTTCCGTTCAGTTGTCTCACATTTGTATCGGTTATATACCTATCCCTTCTGCAGTTTTCATTGCAAGTTCATGACCCCTTATTAACCCCACGCTAATACAATTTGGATCTATTAGCTTTTTGGTGTAAGTTTGCTAGTTGCAACACTTGTACCTCTCTCATTGTACCAACAATGGTATATATATTTTCAACTACAATATACCCTCCTGGTATGTCCATCAATTATGTCATTCCTCTTTTCACATTTTATTTCTCTGCATTATGTTCTAACTTGAATACTCAAACACTGCTAATTATATAAGCTCATCACTTCTAATTATATTGAAAGGAATTTTTATTGAGGTGATTTGTCTATCAGCTATGCAACTCCTTTGGGACACTGAACAACGGTTTGTAAGTCCCCTCCTATGTGATAAATGTTATATTTTTATGTATCGTCTAGTCCATTGGTCACGTACACACAGATTCGCCGATCTAGGCAGTGTGTAGCTACTCATCTTGGTGCGGATCCGCCGATTTAGGCAGCACATTAATAAACTTCAAATTTATGATGTTTAAACAATATCCAATGCAGATCCGCTGATTTAGGCAGCATTAGTGCAGATTCTCTGATTTAGGCAGCACGCTTTATTGGTGTAGACTTGCCGGAGGAGGCAACACAGATCACAAAATCATGCTGCAGTGGCTGGCCACCACTGTAACTGGTATGATTTTGTTACCAGGGTACATAATGAAAGTGATTTGGATTTGGACTTATATTGTGGAATTGGAATTGGATTCATATTTGGTATCTGGTGATTATTATGGCACTGTTTATGTGATGAGACTTAACATTATGAGATTGATGATGAGTGTGATCGATGATATCCTGATTCATCAGGGTATGACATATATTGCTTATTCTAGTGGTATGGGACACTAGAATAGGTAGTATGTGGATGACGGCAGGCATAAGCAATATTGTCTGATTTTATGAATTTTTTTACTATTTGATACAGATTTCTAATCATTGTTTTTGACAAGTATTGTTTGCAGATTTTTTAATCTTTGCAACTGAGGACAGTTGCTTTCCAACGGAGAGGTATGTTATAGAATTGATATTTTATTATCTATTGCAGCTGACAGGTGGCAAAAGCATCACCAGATAATGGATTATGCAGAAGGATGTTACATTTTATGTATATTTGATTATTCAAGTGCTCTTTATGATCTTTGGCCAATTATGTCCGGTCGGCCAGTTTGTAACCAATTTGACCATTCAAGAAATCTATATAACAAATACGTGCAAGAGGGAAATGGTCACTCTTGCACGGGGGGAGATTGCACCCATTGTCTGTGTACTTCCCCTCTTCTCTCTCGCCGTACCCGCATAGCACTGCGCTCTAGGAGGTGCACCTGCACGTGCTCTCTCGTTCTATCACGCCCTCGCTCTCTCTTTGTTTGAGTACGATTTGATTATATGCTCACACGCTTTGTCAGGTATGCATATTTGCATGTTTTGTTGTTTCTATCATGCTATTCGAGGTATTTTGTAGCGACGCTACGTCTTCCGCTTGTAGCAGTGCTAGAATCTTTGGTGCCATCAAAATCTTTGAAAGTGAAGGCTTTTCTGCTAATTTTGTTTTTCTTGGGTGCCGGTGCAAATTCGGTGCGTGCAGAATGCAATAATTTATCTTCAAGTTCTTGCCTTCTCATGCGTTCATATGTGAGTGACTGTTGCAAATTTTGAAGTTGCTCTGCAATCGTGGGAGCATGAGGAAGATGTGCCATGATTGCGTGTTTTTTTTAAAAATAAATAATTAAATGGTAATGCTTAAAAAGGCTATTTGGTGATATTCATAGATGCAATATACAGAATAAAATAAAATAAATAAGAGAAATGTAATGTACTTAGCTGAGAAAGAGCAGTGGCATCCAGTCCAGAATGGCGATGCGCTAGGAAATTGCCAGAGAGTAGACAGTCCGATGGTGCATCACCGAGCCAGGTGAATTTTGTAGCGTCCGGTCTCCCTTACCCCCAAAATAATAATACACTGATAATTTTACGATATGGTCACTTCCTGATTTGTGCCCTGTGTCGTGGCGGGTGGTCGTTAATTATATCCGGCCTTTGATCGCCTCCTGTTTTGAACTTAAGATGCGATTTATTCAATTTTGCCTTGTTCAAATCGACAACTTTGACTGTTCAATGGCCGAGTAATGATGATGTGGGGGTGCCCTCTTGAACTATCAAGAATGGTTGAATTTTAAAAAGCTTGGGGGGATTTTGCAGTGGGCGGCCAAGTAGAAAAATGGGCGGCCGAATAACAAAGGCAATGCTGCAGACAGTATGACGAGTTGATTGGCTCAACATCCTTGATTCATGTCGTGTTCGAGTTCGAATTTCAAAGGGTCTCTTTTGAAGTTTTATGATGGAAAAATAATAATTTGGTAAATATTATGGGCGGCCCTGGACATCTAGTGGGAAATCACTTTACATGCATGACTTAACTTTAGAGCATAAAGTATGTAAAGCTTGGAAGACTGCTGCAAGCAGCGAGGATGACAGCGCGCCGAAGTTGATGGCGATTGTGCGGTGTGCAGGAGCCGTTTGAGGCTGTGAGGAAGAAGGAAAAAATACCCAGCAGTCCAAGGCGCCCCTACTGGGGTTAACTGGGTGCACTTTGGTGAAGGTCGATAGATGAGGTATTGGCGAAGCTAGGGACGGTTCCCACTGCAGTTTGTCATCTTCAAGGCGGGATTGTTTGAGTATATTGGAAAAAGGGGTATCGTCGATCCAAGCGGATGCAGCTTGAGAATTTTTTTATTTTATTTTTTTGGAAATCATGTAGCCCAAGCTGCTTCCTAAATGTTCCTTCCTTCTTATTCTTGCTAAACCGAGACCGAGATTCTCTCTAGTTTATGCCACCCGATGTCGTTGATCATGACAAAACAATTACTCGCTCGAAGTCAAAAATCTTCCGATTCTCCAAGCTTTTATGCTTTCTTCTTGCCTTCACAATCCTCAATAATTATGCATTAGAATTGAAAGTGAACGCCCGACATATCATATTTTGGATCGTTATGAAGCCGAATTGGAAATCAGTCGTCGCTGAATAGCCAACAATTAACAAGCGAGTTTTCTTCTGCAAATTCGATCAATTATACTTCGAATTTCCACGAGTCCTTGAATCCTGAAGCTCTGATACCACTGTTGGGAGAAGAGGGGGAGATCGACCGCTTAGAATATTCAACATAAGCTTTCAAGCCATCACCACCAAACTCTCCACCTCTTCTTCCAATTTCCAAGCACACACACTCACCTAGACTATGACACACACACACACACACACACACAGTAAACATAGAATTGACATAGACAAGCTTGTAAGAGAGTGTAAGAGATGTGTAAGAGATGTAGACTAGATTAGAGAGTACACAAAAAATAACCATAGCTCAAGAGAGTGTAGAGAAGAGAATCTGCAAGAGAAAGGCCTAAATCTAGCCCCAAACTCCACGGCACCTCTCTTGTGCAGTTGGTATTTAATATATTACTTTGAGTTTAAGGTGCCAAAAATTGAGGCCCCTCTTTTACAACCACTTTACTTTTGCAAATGAGCGAAGCTCATTAGTTCTTGCATGACCCATAAGGGGAGTTCCCACTACAACTATTTACAGAGCCATAGTGGCTTATTGAAATGATGTTCTAAGATACTGTGCAAATATAAAATGGCCAAGAGTAATTGCCGTCGCCTCTCCATCAACTCCCCGTATTCCACTCTACAAAATCATCATCAACTCAATTAGTAAAATAAATAGATAGCACATAATTAACCATTACGCCCAGCTATCCCAATTGCAGCTAACCACTACAACAGGAGGGTGCCCAGTCTCGTAACAGGTATTCCCTTGCTTTGGACCCACTGCAAGCAGCCTATTGCTTCCTTGCCCTACCTTTCATGGACATATGCCACAATCAATGCACTCAAGGAGATGACATTCTTGACTAATAAATCCTAAAGAGCTTGTTGTGCTTTCTCAAGTCCATCATGTTTCGCGTACATGCACTT
The DNA here is from genome assembly GCF_014529385.1 of Adiantum capillus-veneris. NCBI lineage: Eukaryota > Viridiplantae > Streptophyta > Polypodiopsida > Polypodiales > Pteridaceae > Adiantum > Adiantum capillus-veneris. Next base: position 108,689,243 of record NC_140941.1, read on the forward strand.
GCTTTGCATCCATTTTGAAAACAGCCCACAACTTCCTCCCCGTGCCCTTCTTGGAACTATGCCACAATCAATGCACTCCAAGATATGACATTCCAGGCTACAAGCTCCTCAAGAAACTTTTTCCCTTGAGTGTAGATGTCCACAAATGCATTCCCAAAAACAACATAGATGATTGCATTTAAGAGATTCCTTTTCTCTACATTTGTTGAAAATAGCCCAGAGTTGACTCTTGCCCTCAAGATGACCCTTGCCTTCAAGATGCAAGCAATTGTAATTGCATGTGGAGAGACACCCTTGCTTCACATCCGTCAGAAACAACCCAGAGCTTCTTGGACATACCCAAGTTCGGAATATCCGGCAAACGACTTCCTTCCCCTTGCCTGCTTGGAACTATGTCACAATGAATTCACTCAAGAAGTGACGTTTTAGACTCGAAACTCCTCAAGCATCTTTTTCCCTTAAGCCTAGATGTCGACCAACGCATTCCCAAAAATAACAGACATGATTGCATTTGGAGGAACACATTTTCTTCGCATCCACTAAAAAAAGCCCACAACATCTTGGCTTTGACTCTCTTGGACATATGCCGCAATCAATGCGTATCGACGGACGATGATCCGAACAGCAAGCTTCTGAAGCATAGGTAATTGCATCCAAAGAGATGCCCTTGCTTCAGACTCGCTGAAAACATCCTATTACTTCCTTGCCCTACCTTTCATGGGCATATGCCACAATCAATGCACTCAAGAAGATGACAGTCTAGACTGACAACTCCTTAAGCGCTTTTTGTGCTTTCTCATGCACTTGCTTCGCATCTGTTTTGAAAACAGCCCACAACTTCCTCCCCGTGCCCTTCCTGGAACTATGCCAAGCCCACAATCAATGCACTCCAAGAGATGACATTCCAAACTGGAAGCTCCTCAAGCAACTTTTTCCCTTCAGCCTAGATGTTGACCAACGGAGTCCCAAAAACATCACAGGTGATTGCATTTGGAGGGCTTTGCATCCACTAAAATAGCCCAAAACTTCTTGGCCTTGCCCCTCTTGGACACATGCCGCAATCAATGCGTATCGATGGACGATGATCCGGAAAGCAACCTCCTCAAGCATAGGTAATTTCACCCAAAGGGATGCTCTTGCTATGGACCCGCTGAAAACAACCAGTTTCCTCCTTGCCCTACCTCTCATGGGCATATGCCGCAATCAAAGCACTCAAGGAGATGGCAATCTTCACTAAAACCTCCTTAAGTGCTTTTTGCGCTTTCTCATTTACTTTCTTCGCATCTGTTTTGAAAATAGCCCACAACTTCCTCCCCATGTCATAGACCACAATCAATGCACTCCAACAAATGACATTCTAGACTAATAGCTCCTCAAGAAACTTTTTCCCTTGAGCGTAGATGTCGGCCAATGCATTCCCAAAAACAACATAGGTGATTGCATTTGGAGGGCCTCACATCCACTAAAACAGCCCACAACTTCTTGGCCTTGCCCCTCTTGGACATATGCTGCAATCAATGCATACCGACTGACGATAATCCAAATACGAAGATCCTCAAGCATAGGTAAATGCATCTAGAGGGATGCCCTTGCTTCAGACCACCTTTCATGGGCATATGCCGCAATAAATGGACTCAAGGAGATGACATTCGTGATTGACATTTCCTTAGGCGCTTTTTGCGCTTTCTCAAGGGGGGAGAGAGAGAGAGAGAGAGAGAGAGAGAGAGAGAGAGAGAGAGAGAGAGAGAGAGAGAGAGAGAGAGAGAGAGAGAGAGAGAGGTGCCGACCTCGCGTCTTTGTTACTCATCTGCTTACATCACGTTGCCTCATGTGGACTTGGGAGGACATGGGATGCATTGATTGCAAGATATGTCCAACAATAGGCTCAAGAAGCTCTGGGCTGGTTTCCGCTACAAAGGGGACTCGCAAGAGTGCATTGATTGTAGGATATGTCCAACAACAACGCCAAGAATCTTGGGGTTGTTTTCAGTAGATGAAGAGTGAGGGTATCTCTCCAATTGCATAGAGAGAGAGAGAGACACACACCCTAACCACTTCGCTATGCTCGTGCGTTTTGAAGCATGGGGGCCCTAATTTACTTAAAGCATGTATGCAAAGCGACGAGACAGCCAATTTTCAGTGCCGCCACCCAAATCTATGGCCCAGAATCCTTTGGCCATAGTTCACAGGTTTCCATAAGCAACTCGGAGCTTTGTCTCTGGCCACTGTTTGAGAAAGAGAGAGAGAGAGAGAGAGAGAGAGAGAGAGAGAGAGAGAGAGAGAGAGAGAGAGAGAGAGAGAGAGAGAGAGAGAGAGAGAGAGAGAGAGAGAGAGAGAAATCTATAAAGCCAGTACCATCTTTTGACGCTACTCCTTTCAACCAAAGCCATCATTCCAGCACGTTAAAATTTTGCACACGAATACTCACAGGAGCAATTGCTACAGGAGGCTGCGACTTCTTTCTAGCTAGTACTGCAGTAAGAGAGGAAGATGACAACATTTGTTGGAACAGATTACCCTTCTCTTTCCATGATTTTCTTCTATGCTCCAGAATTGCTCGCATTTATTCTACGCTTAAGAAACTTATTAGGAGGTTAATCAGTAGTAGCTGATTAATGCCCCTAACCACGCTTTGAGCAGGTCGAGCCGCTTCTACTCGCATATGAGGTCATATAAGAGAAAGCAATGGAGACAAAATTTTAAAGTACTTGCTCACGCAGAGCTTTCATGGAACCATCAAACGCGGATCCTATTACCTTCGACTCATCCTCTGATCTATGGTGTTGGGAGTGGCAATACCCATCTATGGTGTTGGAAGTGGAAACGCCTAGCTAGCTGTTGTACTGGCACCTTATACCTGTTCACATAGAAGCAAAGAGCCACGAAGAAAAGCCTACCTTGTCGACATGGGGAGAGCAATGAGCATTCTTCAGTAGCATAGAGTCTGTCGGCCAAGCTCCTCCCTATTCATTCCAGCAATATGAGGTTGACAATGTCGCTGTTTGCCCCATTGGCATATTGGAATCGACCTTCTTTTGCAGTGAAGCCTACGCGCCTTCTCCGCGTAGCAATCATAGCAGCTTTTTGTGTAGCAAGACCCAGTGGCTAGTTGAACAGTATGTCCAGCTTCAACTACCTTACGCAGATCGTTTCTACAAGTGCAACTAGTTATGGACAAAATTATGCCGCTCCAAGTATAGCTCATGCAGATTCAACAACCGTGTGCCCTCGGTCATCCTTCAATGTTCATGGAAGTGATATGCAGCAGGTTCCATGCCTAATTCTCAAGATTCACACCAATTCTTTTCCGCGCAGTATGCCTGTGTAGCAGCAAGCCAAAATGAACCGGAAAGGAGTATCAGAGACCTTTCAAACCCTGTTTATATTTCGCAGATCATGAAGCTGGAGAGTACTTCGGATGCTTGCCAACGTGATGAGCACTCTCAAAGATCAGATATTTCGTGCAATCAACTCATGGTAGAGGTATGTTCTACTAGTGCTCCTGAAGCAAAAAATATCATATTTTGATTGACGATCAATTGGCCTGATTTGTATCCAAATCACCAAAGCTCATTGCCTTTGCTGGCCCGTTCAACACATTTCTTTGTTGATGCTATAAGGCTGTTTGTGATGCAGAGACGCGAAAAAATGGAAAGAGTAAACGTCAAATTGGACAAGGGCAAAAAAGCTTAGCAGGATCAATCACACCGAACCTTATGATGGATGTTATCCTGAAGTAATTAAGCCAGCGGCTTCAGTGCTAGCTGGTTGCACTTTTAGCAAAGGTTCACTTTTGTAAATGAGTGAAGCTCATTAGTTCTTGCATGACCCATAAGGGGAGTTCCCACTACAACTATTTACAGAGCCATAGTGGCTTATTGAAATGATGTTCTAAGATACTGTGCAAATATAAAATGGCCTATCTGAAAATTTGATACAAGCATTTCAGAAGGATCTGCAGACAAAGAAAAACATCTCTTGTGACCAATTCAACACAGAATATGGTGTCTGCAGGAGTTGGTTAATGTGTAGCTCCAAGGAGATAGAAAAACATTGCAGTAGAAGTCAAGTAGTCAATCATGCAGGTGTCTACGCTGCCCTCAAAAAAATATTCAAAGAACAAAAGCGGAAGCTAATTCTTTATTCCACACAAAGAGATTTGATGTTGGAGAACCTGAGAACACGGACTGAGGAGTAATGGCATTTTTGGAGATAGGCATACCAATATGTCAGTACCTATTAGCCTCCAGCAACAGTTCACTGCTGGGTGGGATAGCAAAAACTTTATAGAAAATATGTAAAGAGCTTCTCTTGGTAAACCACATGCAGGAGGCAACCAATGTGAATGAAGTTGAGATTAGCAACAACAGTATACTGCAACATTTCTCTTCGGTAGCTACAAACGAGGTAGAGAATACTGATGGTGTGGATTTGAACACATAGAGGTTACTACTTCAGAGCTCCCTTCTTCCCAATAATCACAATTTGGTGGCAGATCCTGTGAGCAAAGGTCCATGCATGAAGTAGCTATTGGATCAAGTTCAGATGGCTGCAGATGGTAGACATCAGTTTGGTATTGTAGCCAACACAAACCCTCATTTTCCCTTCAAGGAAAGCTATTGATCTAGGGCGGGCAGTGAAAAGCTATTCACATCTTCTCAAAGGTCTTTTGTGCAGCAGGTAGCCGAGGTAGAAACTCCACATAGAAGCCATAGTATACCAAACAGGCCGAGCCCCAACAACAAATGAACATTTCACAGCGCATGGCATATTGCTGTTAATATATTGTCTGGGTGTGGAACCAATTTCAGCGTCAAGAGGATTGTACAGAGTTTGTCTACTGTTGAATGCATTTTGCAGCCTCAAGATTCAAAAATTATTTTATTTAGTTAAACACTTAATAGATCATATATGTTGGGTGCCAAGCGCCGTCTTTTGCAAATACATTCCTCATGATGCTGCATCTTATCTCGATTTTCTTGTAGAGATGAGTCAGACTTCTTTGCATATCTTACTGGCTTAGCATATAAAGGTGTGGTCACACGGGAGCTCTCATGTGGTCACAGGAGAGCTACCGGTACCGTACAGTTGGAGGTTGCAAGGCAATGACTCGTCGGTCACCCGATAGAATTTGATGACACCTAAGCATAGACATAAAGCTGCATGTTGTTGCATGCCCTACGTGGCGAGCGCGCTATGGAATCTGCACTCTAGCGCTTCGAGGAAAAGCTGGAGTAGCTCTGCTTGGCAGTCGCGCATTAAAATCATTCCCGTTCACGTTTTGCAACTACGCCAAAGTCGGCATAGTTGTCCATGGCATACATAGTTGTACTAAGCAGACTTAGTTATTTGCATGGGAGGAGAAACGAGGCTTAGTAACTAGTGCAAATAACTGGAAACTAAGTGGACGCTCAATGCAGAAAAAAAATTCCATTGCTCTTGAAAGTGAGATCATTGTCAAAGGCATCAATAGAACTTTTATAGTTGTTGCTGATGATCTTGAGTATAGCGTCTCTATGGTGACAAAAACACACTGATTATACCCTCACCTTCGGGTGGTGTTGAAGAGAATTGCTACTTGATTGAGACCCCGATTCAAACCCCTTGGAAATAACATACATCAAACGGACTGACAAATTCGGCATCATGTTGCCTTGAACAGCATGTTCATGTATTGAGAAGTATAACATGGGGCATTTACAAGTTTTTGTTTTTCATAGCTTGCCACAATCCCTAGTAGGCAGCTAAATGCAAGGTAGTATGGGCTTCATAATTGCTAAACATGACAACGTCTCCATCACTTTTTGGCTCTGTTTTGAAGTTGAATGATATTGAGCGGAACGCCACCCGTACTAATGCACATGAGCGTCACGTAATAGTAGTTCTCCAGATGTGCGTTTGAATTATTGATGAGCGGACTGAATATGGTGCCTTCCGCTATAGGGATGCCAACCTCAAGATACCCATTATCATGTGCAGTTAGGAAGCACGATTCATAACGCGAGGTAGTCAGCAAAGGGACAAGAAGACAGAATTGATGAGCCAAGCACCTTACGAGAGAGAGAGAGAGAGAGAGAGAGAGAGAGAGAGAGAGAGAGAGAAAGAGAAGGTAATACTAATCAGAGAACATAAAACATAAATTTACATCTGCGTGTTTTGTGTATGGCAGGGAGGACACATGTATTCACAACACTGCATGTTCCAAATGCACAAGCGCAATCCTAGCTCGACAACACTGTAAGGTCCGTTATTTGCATCCAATTCCCCATGCGCGTGCGTTTTCTAGACGCAACACATGATAAACGCTACGGGGTAGGACATGGCTTCCGTTTCTTATAGTCTTCTAGAGAGACCACAATGCCAGCTCTCCACCATACTTTTGTATGGCACCTCTGTATGGGGTGCACTATATACTTTGCACTTTCAGTCCGTGACGTTTCATTGCAAGACAATATGTTTAACTATTCACATTACTTTTTTGTAGCTTGACTCAAATATCGGCTTGTAGATTGGACAATTGAAAAGCAACACTACAACATTGCAGGTCAGTAGAGCACCTCATTCTCGTATTCAAAACTATACACTCGATGTCGATCAACATCTATATATGTTAGTTACACACACAACTCTTTGCATATGGTTGCTAGCCAATGCATGTGATGTATTACAATAGTGAATACACAAGTAGTGAATGCATATGGTGTATCACTAATAATTGATGCACTTAACTATCTCTCCTCCTATAAACATTATACCATTCTTTAAATGTATATGCACTGCCGTCGCTGCCAAATTATTAATGCTCTTGTTCTTTTCAGTGCTAGATTCTAAATGTCAATTTGTATATGTCCTATTATACTCTATAGATGTTGTATAGCAAGGCACACCAAGCAAGACTAGTTATGACCATGATCCATGTTATGAATATTCCTCTGCTCAGTGCTCACCGATTCTAAATTTAGGAGACTGCAGACGTGGTTTAGAAGGTTTATGCCCACGCAGAAACTCGACGACGCAGGGCCAATCGGCGGCCCGCTGCACGCATGCATGCCAATTGCGCACTACTCCTTGTCGATTCTATAAATACCGCACCTCCTGCCACCATTTCTCTCAGCCCGCACTCTCCAGCTTGTACTAGCCTAAGCCAAGCATGGCCTACAAAATGATGATCGTGGTTTTGGCGCTGCTGGCCCTACTGGCAGTAAGCCGTACTGCTGCCGACAGTCGCGAAAGCGAGTGGCGTATGCGCCTCCAGGCTTGTGACGACTTCATGGAGCAGCGCGGTGGGCAGCTACGTGAACGCACCAGTCAACCCAGCCAGCGATGCTGCCAGAATTTGCAGCGCATCTCCTCCGAGGATCGATGCCGTGCTCTACAACAGGTTTATGGTGGCCGGGGCCGCCACATGTATCCCGACTCGTGCCGTGAGTCACCCTACGAAAGCCAGCAGGAGCGCACGACCAGAATGGCATCTCGTCTTCTTCAACAATGCGATCTGCGTCCTCGAGAGTGCAGAACTCGAGATGCAGGTACAACTTGTTAGAATTAGCTATTAGTATTTGTGTCTTTCTTTGATCCACTATTGCATGTCATTTTTTGCCCTACTAATATGATTTTCTTTTGCCTCAATGCAGAGACCTGGCTTTGGTGGTGAGCTGATGAGAACTGCCAAGTTGGTGGTGAGCTGATGAGAACTGCCAAGTAAACTAGGCACCAAAGTTTTCCACTTCAGTTTTTAATAAGCATACATAAAACATGTACATACCAGTCGAGATTGTCAGATACCGATCGATATCTGAACAAGTCTATGCGAGATGTAGCTGGAAATAAATTGACTTTTGCCTGCTAGTCAGGCCACTTGAAAGGCAAATCACCTTTGATCTCTCTCTCTCTCTCTCTCTCTCTCTCTCTCTCTCTCTCCGCGCGCAAGTATTGCTCTTTATAAAGCGTTTTGAGGTTCTTGTTGGTGGGAAGCAGCAACATGCAGACAATTTACTGGTAATAAGCAATTTTTGTTTTAAGCCTGGACATTGCCCTTGCTTGCCCATAACCTCATCTTGATCAATCATGCTCAAGATGAGGTTGGACATTTCTACTTCTGAGGTATCATCTAGTTTTTGTTTTTGTTTTTGCCTGAAGAATGCCTGGTATATTATGTTGCCTTCAAATTGGCGGGTACCCTTACTTTTACTGAAGAATTCCCTTAAATCTGAACAGTGGATCAAAATTGAATGTATGAACTATTACGAACGGTTTCAACCGATGTACATATAAACTGGTTAATTCACCTTGTTGGTTCCTCTTGAGTAAATGTCATAAATCATATTTAAAAGTACAGATCTCGCTGCATATATACATGTTACAATGTCTATCCCTTTCATGTGCACACAAGGTGAGGAATTGGATGGCAATTTGGTCTAATGGCAACCATACGAATTACAGAATTGGATGTATCTCTAGGGCCTCATACGAATTACAGAATTGGATGTATCATACCCATTCCACCGATCGCGGTTTCCATTCGAGTACCAACTCAAAAAAGCTTCCATCTATTCGTCTGCTTGTTTTGACCATTTTGTGCCCTGCGAGCGTGGCCGTTCCGTGCAAGACTATCATGAATCATGGCTCCACGGTTGACACAAGCGCCCTGTCTGTATTTTTCAGCTTGTTGGACCTTCGCACTGCGGTCATACCAACCTTTGGAGGCATTCGGGTTCGATTTCCGTTTGCGCTGATTCTCAAGACTGGGTCTGTCTGCCTTAGGATACCGAGGTGCAGAGGACATGAATTGGAGAATGCGAGGGTTGAGATCTCCTTTCCATCCTCGTCGAGCTCCAGCAGGAGCAAGCCCCGCCTTGCGAGCATATCCGTCTCTGGACCTAAATCCCACAGCTCCTGAAGAATGGAAAAGATCAGCAGTGCTCGAAATCACGTCCTCGCTGCTTTTTGAAAAGCCAGCTTATTAACCATGGCTCCCCAAAACCGGTCGTCTTCAACACGAGCTCGACTTTAGCCAGCATTTTGTAAGTTTAAAATACACTAAACCCTGTTTTTCCTATAGGTATAGTTCCTTGGCTTCTTGTGTGAAATTAAGCCAAGCAAGGATACTCCATAGCAAGAAATCCTTCCTCTCTAATTCGCCCCACCTAGAACCATCTGCCACAATGAGGTGCTTTAGATTAAGAGCTCTGCGCTTCAAAGTCGAAGAGACTCCCTAGATGAAGAAACGAGAGGAAGGCGCGGGTGGTGGAGGAGAGACAAGACATAGGAAAGAGAGGGGGTTGTGTTACAATTGGCACTAGAGAAGTGAGGAGGGGTCCTCCGTTCATAAGCATAAGCCAATCCCTTTGATCATTAAGGGTGGATAAAGAATTTATTAGTGTTTTGGAACCTCTTTAGATAGCTAACAAGAATCTTCTCCACTAATCTATGGCAACTTTCCCCCAAAACCACATGTTTTGGTTGTGAGAGAGAGAGATTGAAAATTTACAACCTTCAATAAAAAAGGCAAACCCCTTCCAAGAAAAATGGATGGAAGTAGAGAGAGAGAGAGAGAGAGAGAGAGAGAGAGAGAGAGAGAGAGAGAGAGAGAGAGAGACCATGAATACTAATATGAAGTTATACATCAATGATGAAGGTAAAAGAGATTGAGGGGAATCCTCCCTCTTCCTTCGGTCTATGTATGTCCTTGCCAAAAGCGTGGAGAATAAGACAAATGATCCCTTAGTGATTTTTAAGAATTGGTGGGTGTTGAACATGGCGACACCCCAACATCCACTCAATAGGCTATTATGGTGGGTCTTATTTGAGTGCATTCTCTCTTAGATAGCATTGAATGCTCTACATTTCCAAACATAGTTTTCTCACTTTCTATCTCCTCTTGATGAAGTTGCAATTGGTGTCTAAGCTAACTAATGGTCACTTTGGTAGGTTATGAGACATACGTATCCATGAATCCTAGTCTTTGCATAAATACCATTGAGTTTGTCATACGCTAGTTGATGTAGTAGGGCATCCTCGATGGTTGCAACTCGTTGGGTATGGTACATGTCTCCTATATATAGCATTGGCATAATTCTGATCGCAAGTCTTGATTCCTCTTCCTCTAGGAGAGGTGGAGCACTTGTTTATATGAATGTGACTAAGACACTATGCCATCAATGATAATACCATGATTCCCCACACCTAGGACTCTATATTTGAAGCATATTCTCTTGAATCAAACCTCCACCACATTCACATGTGTAGCAAATTCCAAAGTAGGCATATCATGTGACCCATTCTATATATTTTTATCTATGAATCCATGAGGGCAAAGTCTTGGTGCCGAGAATTGTGAATCCATCTATAAGGCAGTAGTGACAAGGTGTCAAACAACCCATTTGTGATATCTCTTTAACATGGAAAAAGCTACGCATCCTCGTGGTTTTGCCATAAGCTTGCAAAAGAATTTGTCTGACTGCATAAGCATGGTGAAATACCATGATTCCCCATCCCCCATGTGTCATTTGTGAGGACCATCCCACAAACATATCTATGACTATATATATGAAGCATATTCTCTTGAATCAAACCTCCACCACCTTCACATGTGTAGAAAATTCCAAGCAGGCAATGCCCTGTGAAGCATTCTACATGGTTTATCCATGAATCCATGAGGGTGCCCAGATTGTGACTCCATATATCAAGGCAGTAGTGACAATGTGTAAAAACTACCCATTTGTGTTATCTATATAGCATGGCAAAAGCTACGTACAATTATGTTTTTGCCATAAGCTCGCAAAAGAATTTGTCTTTGGCTACATACGCATGGTGAAGCAACCATAAGATACGAAATCAAATGCTAGACCCCTTGTTCCTGTTGAAGGAGTACGAGCGGAAGTGCGACGCGAGAGAGTGCGAGAAGAAGAGCATGACGATATGGTGAACTCGCTCTACTGTAATGTGTAGAGCATAGTGAGTTCTTATTAGGTTTTTACAAAAGAATATGTGTACATACCTGGCGGACCGCCCACTTACCTGGGCGACCACATTGGGCTTTATACCCCAACAACCTCCCACTTAAAGTCCAATGTGGTACTTTAAGTGTGAGAGAAGCTACTATACAAGCTAATATACAAGAGATGTAGAGAAGTGATGTACTACCCTACACCTAACTGCTTGCGAAAATGCACAAAGCTCTCTGAGGGAAGTCCTTTTGTAAGTAGATCAGCAGGATTTTCTGTGGTGTGAACTTTGACAAGATGAAGTTGCTTATCCTCGAGCATTTCCCTGATGAAATGATACTTTACATCCACATGCTTTGTCTTTGAGTGATAAACTGGATTGCGAGCCAATTGTATAGCACTTTGACTATCACAATATAACACAGGCATCTCTTCTTTGATTCTCAAATCTGTTACTAGTCAATTAAGCCAAATTGATTCTTTGCATGCCTCTGATGCTGCAACATATTCAGCCTCTGTAGTAGACTGAGTAACACAATCTTGTAATCTAGAACGCCATGATACTGCTCCACCAGCCAATGTAAAGACATACCCTGACGTAGACCTTCGGTTGTCTAAGTCACCTGCATAATCTGAGTCTGTAAAACCCTTTACACTTAGCTCCTGACTCCCATAGCATATACGCATACTCGTTGTAGCTTTCAGGTATCTCAATATTCCTTTCACTACCTCCCAATGTTTCTTGCCTGGGTTTGACATGTATCGACTTACTACTCCCACAGCAAATGCAATGTCTGGGCGAGTAGCAATCATTGCATACATCAAACTACCCACTATAGGCGCATATGGAATCTTATCCATTTCAGCCTATTCTTCCTCAGACACAGGACAATCTTGTTTGCTAAGTTTCACATATGGTGGCAATGGAACACTCAGTGCCTTTCCCTTCTCCATATTGAAACGTTGCAAAACCTTGTCAATATACTATGTTTGAGATAACCAAATCAACTTCTTTGATCTGTCTCTCTCAATGCGCATACCAAGTATATGACTTGCCTCACCCATGTCTTTCATGTCAAACGATTTTGCCATCTTTGACTTCAAAGCTGAAATTTCTTCCAAGTGCTTGCCAGCAATCAACATGTCATCCACATACAAAATAAGGATCAGCCAACTACCATCCTTAGCCGTCTTTGTATATAGACAGTGATCAAACTCACTACGTTTGTAGCCTTGAGAAAGCATAAACTTGTGGAATTTATGGTACCATGCCCTCGGTGATTGTTTTAAGCCATAAAGACTCTTTAACAACTGGCATACCCAATCTTCCTTGCCTTTCTCAACAAACCCTTCTGGCTGCTGCATGTAAATTTCCACATCTAAATCACCATGCAAGAACGCTGTCTTGACATCCATTTGGTGCAACACCAAATCTAATATGGCAGCCAATGCAAGAAAGCATCTCAATGTACTCATCTTGACCACCGGAGAGAAGACTTCATCAAAGTCAATGCCTTGTTCTTGCTTAAAGCCCTTGGCAACAAGCCTTTCTTTGTACTTTGGCTGACTATCATGAGCGGTGATCTTATACCTGTAAACCCATTTACAAGGTAGAGCCTTTTTGCCCTGTGGTAATTTAACTAGCTTCCATGTCTTGTTTTTATGCAGAGTTGTCATCTCTGACTGCATGGCCAATTGCCAATTCCCAGAGTCCTTCATTTGCACTGCTTCCTTGTAACATGAAGGCTCATTGCAATCAGTCAACATGACATAGTTCATAGATGGAACAAACCTATCAGGAGGTCGCATGACACATCCAGATCTACGCACAATAGGTGGCTCAGGCTCAGCCACAACCTGTGATTCCACTCTATCCTATCCCTGCTCCTCTTGAGCCCTGACATTTTGTCTTGCACGTGCAGGTCCATCTTCTTGGAAGACAACTCTTCTAATCTCCTCAACCCTCTCTGGTTTAGAATGATATTTGGATTCATTAAAGTGAACATCATTGCTGCGGACAACCTTTCTGGATTCGGGATCCCAAAGTCTGTACCCCATCTCACCAGAATTACCATAGCCTAGAAAGATGCACTTTCTACTCTTTGGCTCAAGTTTGTTCCTAAATTCCTTTGGAACATGAGTATATCCCTCACAGCCAAAGACTCTGAGATGTTTGTATGAGGGCATTTTGCCTGACCATACCATCTCTGGCACTGAATCCTTCTGCAAAACCTTGCTAGGAGATCTATTTACAAGATGAACAGCTGTTGATACAGCTTCAGCCCAAAACCCATTTGGCAGCTGTGCATTAGACAACATACTTCTGACCTTCTCTTGTATGGTCCTATTCATCCTCTCAGCAACACCATTTTGAGGAGGATTGTAAGGAGTAGTAAGTTCACGTTTTATACCTTTTGACTCACAAAAGTCCTGAAAGGCCTTTGAAACATACTCTTCACCATTGTCAGTGCGTAAGCATTTAAGCTTCTTGCCACTCTGATTCTCCACAAGTGTCACAAACGTTTTGAAAACACTAAACGCTTCATCCTTGTGCTTGAGAAAGTAAACCCATACTTTCCTCGAGTAATCATCTATAAATGTCATAAAGTAAGAAGCTCCCCCTAGAGATAGGTTAGGCATAGGTCCACACAAATCACTATGAACAAGTGCCAACTGTGTATCTCTTCTACTCCTTCTATGCTTATGTGGCTGTTGTGTTTGCTTACCATACACACAATGTTCACAGAATTCAAAATCATTAAATGAAAATCCAGGCAAATAACCAAAACGAGACAAGATTTCCATTCCCGTCTTGGACATATGTCCTAATCGGCTATGCCACAAAGAAACGTTTGGCTGCTCGGTTACATTGATTACATTTTTAGAGACATTTGATACATATATCATGTAAAGTCCTCCAGACTTTACTCCATGTGCTACTGTCATAGAAACCTTGGATATCTTCCACATGTTTTGTCCAAAAGTGGTGACGTAGCCAGAATCATCAAGTAAACCTGTGCTGATCAAGCTCTTTGTAATTGCGGGAACATGTCTCACATTCTTCAGTGTGAAAGAAGAGCCATTCTGAAACTTCAATTGAACATCTCCAACACCTAAGAACTCACATGTCTGCCCATTGCTAGCCGAACATGATCTTTAGTGGTCACATAAGAGGTAAACCACTCCTTGTTTGGAGACACATGAAGTGATTCCCCTGAGTCTATAATCCAGTCACTCAGTGCATTTCCATCAGATGCTGTAAGAAGAGATGAGTCCATTGTATTCTTCAAGAAGTAGATGTCTCCTGACACTAGACTGTCATCCTGTGCAATAATTTCTGTCACATTTATTTCTTAAATCTTCACTGAGGAATTGTTCTTCTCACCATGGTCTTCAGCTTTCTCTTTTCCTTTTTCTGCTTTCCATTCTTTGCAGTCTCTTTTCATGTGACCCTTCTTGCCACAATGGTAGCATTCTATGTCACTCTTGCCTTTAGCACTGCGGGACTTGCTACGAGATTGATTCCTCTTTCCACCTTTGTACTTTTCTTTGGTCCTTCCTCTGACAACTAAGGCTGTTCCTTTGCCTTTGTCCATTGTCTTTCTATTGGTTTCTTCAGTAAGCAGACTTCCTTCTACACCTGCTATATTCAAACCATCTGGAGGTGCAGAATTACTCAAAGCTGTGAGAAAAGTGTCCCAACTTTCCGGCAATGTGATCAACAGGAACAGAGCTCTAACAGGTTCATCAAACTTGACACCTTGAGCTGACAATTGACTATAGATTGTGTTGAATTCATTCAGATGATTGGACATAGGTGTCCCTTCTTTCATCTTCAAGTCAACAAGCTTCTTAAGCCAGTATACCTTTGAAACATACTCTCCACCATTATGAGTGCGTAAGCATTTAAGCTTCTTGCCACTCTGATTCTCCACAAGTGTCACAAACGTTTTGAAAACACTAAACGCTTCATCCTTGTGCTTGAGAAAATAAACCCATACTTTCCTCAAGTAATCATCTATAAATGTCATAAAGCAAGAAGCTCCCCCTAGAGATAGGTTAGGCATAGGTCCACACAAATCACTATGAACATGTGCCAACTGTGTATCTCTTCTACTGCTTCTATGCTTATGTGGCTGCTGTGTTTGCTTACCATACAGACAATGTTCATAGAATTCAAAATCATTAAATGAAAAGCCAGGCAAATAACCAGAACGAGACAAGATTTCTATTCCCTTCTTGGACATATGTCATAACCGGCTATGCCACAAAGAAACGTTCGGCTGCTCGGTTACATTGATTACATTTTAAAAGACATTTGATACATAAATCATGTAAAGTCCTCCAGACTTTACTCCATGTGCTACTGTCATAAAACCCTTGGATATCTTCCACATGTTCTGTCCAAAAGTGGTGACGTAGCCAGCATCATCAAGTAAACCTGTGCTAATCAAGCTCTTTGTAATTGCGGGAACATGTCTCACATTCTTCAGCGTGAAAGAAGAGCCATTCTGAAACTTCAATTGAACATCTCCAACACCTAAGATCTCACATGTCTGCCCATTGTCTAGCCAAACATGATCTTTAGTGATCACATAAGAGGTAAACCACTCCTTGTTTGGAGACACATGAAGTGATGCCCCTGAGTCTATAATCCAGTCACTCAGTGCATTTCCATCAGATGCTATAAGAAGAGCTGAGTCCATTGTATTCTTCAAGAAGTAGATGTCTCCTGACACTAGACTGTCATCCTCTGCAACAATGTTTGTCACATTTATTTCTTGAATCTTCACTGAGGACTTGTTCTTCTCACCATGGTCTTCAGATTTCTCTTTGCCTTTTTCTGCTTTCCATTCTTTGCAGTCTCTTTTCATGTGACCCTTCTTGCCACAATGGTAGCATTCTATGTCACTCTTGCCTTTAGCACTGCGGGACTTGCTATGAGACTGATTCCTCTTTCCACCTTTGTACTTTTCTTTGTTCCTTCCCCTGACAACTAAGGTTGTTCCTTTGCCTTTGTCCATTGTCTTTCTATTGGTTTCTTCAGTAAGCAGACTTCCTTCTACACCTGCTATGTTCAAACCATCTGGAGGTGAAGAATTACTCAAAGCTGTGCGAAAAGTGCCCCAACTTTTCGGCAATGTGATCAACAAGAACATAGCTCTAACAGGTTCATCAAACTTGACACCTTGAGCTGACAACTGACTGTAGATTGTGTTGAATACATTCAGATGATTGGACATAGATGTCCCTTCTTTCATCTTCAAGTCAACAAGCTTCTTAAGCCAGTATACCTGTGAAGCTGCACTCTGCTTCTAATAAAGACCACTCAGCTTTAACCATGCTTGATAAGACGACATCTCGTCTGCTACATTGAAGTAAACGCTTTTTGCCAAAGTCAGCATAATGGTAGAAAGTGCCAATTCATCCATTTTGCTCCATTCATCTTCGTCCATATCTTCTGGTTTTATCCCCTTGAGCTTTATAGGTTTTATCTGCTTCTTTTGTACCAACACGTGCCAAATCTGCTTCTTCCACAATGGGAAATTGGTTCCATCCAGCTTCTTGATATTGTAAAGAGCAATGTCCTGTGATCCAGCCATAGCTACGCTTCACAATGGTTTACTTTCCTGGGAAAAATTCGGCGGAGTTTCCCTTGTAAACTGACCTTTGAACCAATATCAACCTGTCAAATGAACCAAGAAAGCTTCATTTTTTGCATAAATTTTGGTAGAGTCTCCTTTGTAAAATAGCTCTGGTGTACTAAAAACAGACCAAAAAAAAGCTCAAAAAACAATGTCTCTTTGACACTGTAAGCTGCGGGTAAACCTGTCCTGCACCTGTACTGTCTCTGACTGTCCTGTCACTGTCCTATAAGCATAGACTGCGACAATGCCTCAACGGCAGTAAAGCAAAGATGCAATCCCAACTGTCTAACTCAAAGTCAATACATCCTAGCTGTCTATCTAAGGGTGCTCGAGGGATCGCTCCAAGACCTGTATCACCGAAAGGATCTCAACATTCGAGAATCCCCCAGCTCAATTAAACCTCACTCGACCCTCAACAAAGGCTGCAGTAAATCTGACAGTACATAGACTTCCCACAAATTCATACATCCACAAATTTCCCACTATATGCTGTAACCGCTGCGGCGGTTGTTTGCTGCGTGACTCACAGCCAGCAAACCCTCAACAGACATACATCATCTCTGACAATACATCCCATGTGGAAGTACCTGCAATGTCAGGATGAAATCTAGAATATCAAGCAGCAAACACAAGCTACCTGATGAACTAGTGGATGTCCCCTACAGTCTGTGTGTAGATGCGCCCGTGTCGTATGTGACACGCCTCCAAGAACTGTGAGCCGTCCTTCGGTGTGTAGACAGCCACAAATCAACACTCTAGGAGTGTCGATATCCTCAGCACCTGCAGTCGTAGGCCGAAAACCCCAAATTTGCAGAGTCGGATCTGCACCCGTCAAGACCACGTAGTCGAAAATGGCCTACGCAGACCTTTGTCGAAGCCAAACGGTGGCCGAGATGACCATGTCTTCGCCTGTCGAATTTCACTCCAATCTGAGCTGGTGACTCTAGCCTCGTGCAGTGCTGCCCCGAGCCTCGATCTGAGCTCTAATACCAGTTGAAGGAGTACGAGCGGAAGTGCGACGCGAGAGAGAGTGCGAGAAGAAGAGCACGACGATATAGTGAACTCGCTCTACTGTAATGTGTAGAGCATAGTGAGTTCTTATTAGGTTTTTACAAAAGAATATGTGTACATACCTGGCGGACCGCCCACTTACCTAGGCGACCACATTGGGCTTTATACCCCAACACTTGTGTGCTCAACTCTACCATGTGAGCTAACATCAAGGACTAAGGGGGTCATTAGTTTGTAGTAAACTAGTGTGAAAGCCAAGTACTCAGAGAGAGAGAGAGAGAGAGAGAGAGAGAGAGAGAGAGAGAGAGAGAGAGAGAGAGAGAGAGAGAGAGAGAGAGAGAGAGAGAGAGAGAGAGAGAGAGAGAGAGGAGGAGGAGGAGGAGGAGGAGGAGAATAGGGTTTTTAACATTGTAGGAACTATCTCAAGAGATCTCATACATCTATCCGACGAGTCTTGAGCTCAAGAACCACTTGTGTGTGTGTGTGTGTGTGTGTGCATGAGAGAGAGAGAGAGAGAGAGAGAGAGAGAGAGAGAGAGAGAGAGAGAGAGAGAGAGAGAGAGAGAGAGAGAGAGAGAGAGAGAGAGAGAGAGAGAGAGAGAGAGAGAGAGAGAGAGAGAGAGAGAGCTATATAATTGTATATGAAATTCCTAGCTGGCTTTGAATTGTAAAATTATTGTAATTATGCAACACCCTGTTTTTCCTATGGGTTCCTTGGCTTCTTGTGTGATTGACAAAAGCCTCTTTCACACCTTGTATCGTGAAATCAAGAGGGGAGTCCAAGCAAGGATACTTCATAGGAAGAAATCCTTCCTCTCTTCGCCCCACCTAGAACCATGTGCCACAATGAGGTGCTTTCATTAAGAGCTCTAAGCTTCAAACTCGAAGAGAGACTCCCTAGATGAAGAAACACGAGACGAAGCAGGTGGTGGAGGAGAGGCAAGACATAGAAGAGAGTGGGTTGCTTTACAATTGGCATTAGAGAAGTGAGGTGGGGCCCTCCATTCATAAGCATAAGCCAATCCCTTTGATCATTAATGGTGGATAAAGGATTTGTTATTGTTTTGGAGCCTCTTTAGATATCTAACAAGAATCTTCTCCACTAGTCTATGGCAACTTTCCCTCAAAACCACATGTTTTCGTTGTCGAAGAAAGTGATGGAAGCGGCGGGGGGGGGGGGGGGGGGGGGGGGGGGGGGGGGGGGAGAGAGAGAGAGAGAGAGAGAGAGAGAGAGAGAGAGAGAGAGAGAGAGACAGAGAGAGAGAGAGAGAGCATGCATACTAATATGATGCTATACATCAATGATGGAGGTAAAGAGATCGAGGGGAATCCTCCCTCTTCCTTCGGTCTATGTATGTCTACCAAAAGCGTGGAGAATAATCCATATGATCCCTTTTGATGTGATTTTGAAGAACTGG
Organism: Adiantum capillus-veneris; assembly: GCF_014529385.1. Classification (NCBI taxonomy): domain Eukaryota; kingdom Viridiplantae; phylum Streptophyta; class Polypodiopsida; order Polypodiales; family Pteridaceae; genus Adiantum; species Adiantum capillus-veneris. Next base: position 108,708,265 of record NC_140941.1, read on the forward strand.
TGGGAGTTAAACATGGTGACACCTCAAAATCCACTAACTAGGCTATTATGGTGGGTCTCATTGAGTGCATTCTCTCTTAGATAGCATTGAATGCTCTATGTTTCCAAAAATAGTTTTCTCATTTTCTATCTCCTCTTGGTGAAGTTGCAACGGGTGTCTAAGCTAACTAATGGTCACTTTGGTAGTGTATGGGACATACATATCCATGAAACATGGTCTTTCCATGGATGAATCCTAGTCTTAAGCTAGTTGATGTAGTAGGGCATCCTCGATGGTTGCAACTCGTTGGGTATGGTACATGTTTCCTATATATAGCATTGGCATAATTCTGATCGCAAGTCTTGATTCCTCTTCCTCTAGGAGAAGTGGATGTGGGGGGTGTGTGATTCATATGGAAAATAGAACAAGCACTTGTTTAGATGAATTTGACTAAGACACTATGCCATCAATGATAATACCATGATTCCCCATCTCCTAGGTGTCATCTGTGAGAACCATCCATAGACATATGTGTGACTATATGTGAAGCATATTCTCTTGAATCAAACCTCCACCACCTTCACATGTGTAGAAAATTCCAAGTAGGCAATGTCATGTAAAGCATTCTATATATTTTATCTATGAATCCATGAGGGAAAAGTCTTGGTGCCCAAATTGTGACTCCATCTATAAGGCAGTAGTGACAAGGTGTCAAAAAACCCATTTGCGTTCTCTCTAGATAGCATGGAAAAATCTACGTATCCTCATGTTTTTGCCATAAGCTTGCAAAATAATTTGTCATTGGCTACATAAGCATGGTGAAATACCATGATTCCCCATCCCCTAGGTGTCATGTGTGAGGACCATCCATAGACATATGTTTGACTCTATATGTGAAGCATATTCTCTTGAATCAAACCTCCACCACCTTCACATGTGCAGAAAATTCCAAGTAGGCAATGCCATTGGAAGCATTCTATATGGTTTATCTATGAATCCATGAGGGAAAAGTATTGGTGCCCAAATTGTGACTCCATATATCAAGGCAGTAGTGACAATGTGTCAAAACTACCCATTTGTGTTATCTCTATAGCATGGGAAAAGCTACGTACCCTCATGTTTTTGCCATAAGCTCGTAAAAGAATTTGTCTTTGGCTACATAAGCATGGTGAAGCAACCATAAGATACGAAGTCAAATGCTAGACCTCTTATTCAATAGGAAACTTTTGCTTCTTTTGGACAAGCACATCATGCATATGGTTCTTCTAAAGCTAAAAATTAGTGACATCAAACTCCTTTATGTCATAAATGTCATGGTATTTGCTAGTAGACATGGTGACAAAACTACCAAAAGATTTGGGAAAATTTTGACAGAGTCTCCTTTGTATTTGGGACTATGTCAACCAAAATACGAGACAAAATGACCAAATATGTCACTTGCAAAGCATAAAAGAGCGCAATGCCTCTCAAAATCACACTACATAGAGACCAACTAAGGTGCATAAACTGTCAAACTGACCATAGACCGCCAACTCGGCGTTAAAAGCACCTATACCACTTTATACATGTCCTATTGCGAGGCCTTGTAAGGGATACTCCAGCTATTTGTATCACCGAAGGTGTCTCCACCTTTGAGAATACCCTAGCTCAATGAAAACACCATGCTATTGACCCTCAACAATGTAGGTTATGCAACAAAACGTATAGCCAAGTCCCAAAAATGGCTATCATCCATACCAAGTCTCATAAATGATCACGATTGCCGTACTAGCCAAAATATGGGTCCAGAAAAGCGTACAATGGTAGTATCCACAAAGACGTACAAGTCTGTCACAATGCTCAAACAAACGTCAAAGAAATATCTCTGCGGGGGAGTCAAGAGAGCTCAAACACTGTCAAAAGTGCCAACATATGCATGTACGCCTAAAAATTGCTCCCACTAGAACCAAAATGTCGCAAGCACTGAAATCTGTAGCCTGTGAGTCGATGCTGATCCATAACCTAAATCAAAATTGACACTGAGAAGCATAGAGAGGAAGCTAATCAAGCCACTCTATGTACTTGTACATGTACTTGTACCTGTACTGTACCTATAGTCGAAGAACACAATGCCGTCAAACTCCCACTCTATGTGTGTGTATGAGGCCATTTCAAAAGAGGCTACACACTCCCAAATGATCCATGGGCTCTTGTAGATGGAAGAGACTGCAAAAATAGTACATGTAATGGCTATGGAAGCTTTGCAGCACAAACTACCAAAAGAGAGCTGAAAAATACAGCTCCTAAACCATAGCTCAAATGAGGTTTCTAATGGCACGAATGGCTCCGAGAGGGGGTTAAAACCACAAGACACCTACTGGAAACGCTCTCGAAATGTTGAATTTGCGAATGCTGAAGTTGAAACCCTGTTTGCATCCTTGAAAGTGCGCACGCGTGTGCAGAAGCGATTTTGAGAATGAAATAGCTCTGATACCAGATGAAGGAGAGGAGCGGAGAACACAATGGAAGAGGAAGATAAATATACACACACGCACGCACGCATGCAGATACACACACAGACACACACCCCACCATAGCCACACACACAGATTGGAGGGGGAGCCAACACACACTGTGTGTCCCCTTTCTTTCTTCTCTATCTTATGCACTAAGGCACAATACACAGTCTACTTTGTGTTAGTGGCTCACACAAGTGTATAGTTGTACACTTAGGGTTAGTAGCAGTTAGTGATGGGCGGTCGGCGGCCACATGGCGATTAAACTTAACATTAGGAAGACGATGGGGTGTAGGAGGGACTCTTTATTTTCCATGAGCTTATGGAGGTGATTAACATTTTGATGAGTAGGTGTATGCCATGTGTGCAAGAATGGTGGGTGTGTAAGAGATTTGTTAAGAGTGGTCAAAGGATGCACTTTCCCCCCCAAAAAGGAGGTGGACAATTTTATGATTTTCGGCCTTCCATAACTCCCACATACAATCTCCAATTTGAGCACAGATCATAGATCTGCAATCTACACGTTGAGCTCTTTCCATAGATATGCTACATGATATGGTTTTACCCACTAGATTTTAAATTCCATTTTGGGGGCAAACTTTGAATTCAAATAAACTAGCCATTTTGCATGTTTTAATTCAAAATCTGTCCTTTAATTACTTTCTCACTACTTAAGGTTTGACTTCCTTAAACTGCCAAATAAAGAGGCCCTCCTAGACCCCATTCTCTTCCTAATGACAGGACCATACTTACAGAGATATAAACCAAACCCCAGTAGAAGACTTTGGTGTAACTACTGATTCTGGAACACAACTTCCTGCTTGGTTGGTGAAGAACGCGCATATTTGGATGTGCGGAGCATCAGAATGTGAAATCTCAAGAAAGAGGATTGCATCCTAGAGATATCAACAGAGGATGAAGCTTACATTCGAGAACCATTCCTAGTAGAAGATTTGTTTGAATTCTTTGGATGGGAGCAAATACTGGCTACTCTTAGATGTGTGCGTAAAAAAAATAATGACTACAAAATTTTGTGAGGAGCATGGCTATGACACAAATCCCTGCTTTACAATAAAGGTATTGAAGGAAGCTAATGAAACTTGTGAGTGTGAAAGTAGAACAGGCAATACAAACCACTTTGTCACAAAGCATGGTGCAAACTCACATACGAAGGAAGAGAAGCAATCGCAAGATTATGTCATCATTGACATACCCAAAGAATCAACAAAAGATGTTTCAAAGAATCCAACTCCAAAAAGAGCGGAATAAAAGTAGATGAAGAAGCAATTCCTCCAATTACCACATCAAATCTTCGACAAAATCAAGAATAAAAGAAGAACAAGGATCACACAGAAGATCAGTTGTCTCCAATAGCAATCAAATTCAGCATATGCAAAAAAACAGGACTTAAAATCACATGTTCAACTATGATAAATCTAGATGCAACAAAGAATCTAATGTCTTATGGCACATTGATAATGATGGGAAAGCTGCCAATCATCAAGCTAGAAGAAATGATGTACATACATCCAAAAACACCAATTTCTAGCTTTGGAGTGGCAGAAGATGTACTCAAGTTGAGTATTGGGGAGGTCAAGGATACATTCTATATAACCGATTCCCATCATATCAAAGAGAGTTTGATCTTGACAAACAATTGGATGAGAATCTTATTTTGACAACCACAACAAGCTAACAACAACACCAAAAGTCACAAATGCATCTCAAACCCAGGTAGTAAAGAAATGACTCGCCCTCATGGAAAAAGGTAAAGCTAAAGTACTAATCAAAAGCAGATCAACCTTGCAAGACAACTTTATCTTCGATGAGACTCCACCCAACTTCAAACGTAGCATCTACATCAAGAGCCACACCATCGACAATACTATGGAAACCTAAGCCAAAAATCTATTAATAAAAGTTTTCATCACAAAAAAGCCTCCAAAAGAATCCAAAGAGAATCAACCAAGTGTTGGTATCCAAAGAGCACATCAAAGTAAAAGACCCAGTTTTGATACATCAAGCATGGGTTCAACTTCAACACCCAAAGGTCATCAGGTGGGTCACATCAAATGATTCAATCATTGCTCAGGGATACTTTCAAGGAAACACTAGTGTTTGGGCCAAAAAGCCTACGATAATATCCTGATTCTACTCACCTCAACCAAAGAGTTCTACAAAGAGGAAGCCAGGATATCAATGGAAGACAACCAACTCAACCAGGAGAAAGAACAATCGCAAAAAGAAAAATCAAAGACCTTGCAAACAGCAAGCCATGTGAGAAATATGGGTACTAAAGCTACCCATCAAAGACATGCAACAGTGGATGATTCCAGGAAGCTACTCGAAAGCACTAGGATTTTACAAAGGTGATGTGGTGATTGTGTGGAGTGTGCAAGAGAGGGAAGGAAAAGAGGATTGGGGAAGGGGATGATACACAGAGAGGGAGAGTTGGGTTAGTGGAGAGGAACGTGAGAGAGTGGTCAACTCTCTTCCTTGCTCTCCCTATAATGATTAGGGAGAAATAAAGTAAGGGAGGTTTCCTAGGGCCACCTGCCCTACATTCCAACAACCTCCCACTTGAAGGTCATGGTGGCCAATAGTGGCATCAGTATAGTTAGTCTATACAAAGTTGATGAAGCATCACCTAAGGTTCATCCTACACCCATAAGTTCTATGCAATGTGTAAATTACTCTAAGGCTAGGCTCTTCATGAGAGCATCAACACGGTTGTCGTCATGTGAACCTTGACAAGCTTGATGCACTTGCCAGCCAATACATCTCGTATGACATGGTATCTAGCCTCTATGTGTTTTGACTTTGAGTGAAACACCGGATTCTTTGCCAAAGCAATGACACTCTGACTATCAAAATTCAGTACTAGAACCTTGTGAATGTCCAAATCTCCCACTAGACGAGCTAACCGTATGTCTTTTTTTCTCGCGTCAGACGTCGCAGCATATTCTGCCTCAGTGGTGATGAAGACATGTAGTCTTGGAGACACGATATCCAAGAGGTAGCTGCTCCAACAAACATGAACACATAGCCAGATGTGGATCTTCTACGATCTACGCAACCCGCATAATCCACATCTGTGTAACCTACAATAGATGCATCGTTGTTTCCGAAGTGTAAACACTTGCTAGTTGTACCCTTCAAATATGTGAGGATTTTATTCACTGCTTCCCAATGCTTATTGCTAGGGTTTGCCATGTACCTACTAACCACTCCCACTACATGTGCAATGTCTAGTCTTGTGGCTATCATAGTGTACATCAAACTTTCAGTTGTTGAAGAATATGGCACTTTCATCATTTCCTCTTTCTCAGCATCTGTCTTGGGAGAATCTTCCTTGCTAAGTTTGGAATATGCTTGTATTGGGGTACTCAGTGACTTCCCCCCGTGCATACGAAAACATTGTAAGACTTCTACGTATCTTGTAAAAGGATGAAACTTGTAGTGGGATGGAGAGTGAGGATGCAATCGCGAAAGAGGTGATCCATTCCTGCTCATAGATGTAGCATCTATGAGCAGAGACGGATCACCTCCTTTGCAATTGCAACCTCAATCTCCATCGCACTTGGAGCACAGTGCTACGTCACTGTCCTCCTCCTTAATCACTTCTTCACCACACTGTTGTGTGCTTTTCAATTGGTTGTGAAACCATCTTAAGCTCATGAATGTTGGTAGGCTCTCCAAACCCTCCGGATAATGCATCGACGGTCGCCTTCCCCGTCTCCACTCGATTCATGCCCTTTCTCGCTCTTGCTTTGCATCCTCGTATTGTGAAATCCACTTTTGCATCACTAGATTGTGAAGCATGCAAAATCGGTTGATTTTAGCGTCTAGATCTTCCGTCGTCTTCTTCTCAACACGGAGATCGCACATGAAAATCCCATATATGCGCTCATCATCTATGGTTTGCCATACCATGTCCCGAGCTTTATCAAATCCGTTGTGAGCGGGATGAAAACACACACTCTTGGGAAGATACACACACACACTATGGGGCACCACTCGGCTTAGACAACACACCTGGCCGAGACAGGGAACACACCTTTGGAGTGAGAGGAGAGAGACTATCCACTTGCCCACTCCACACAGACACACACACACACATACACACCCAAAAAACTCAGCTCAAAAGAGGATAATTTCTGATTTTTAGATACAATTGAGCTTGGGCCAACACCAATGGGGCAAATAGCTCACACAATATGGGTAAAATAAGCCAGATACAATCACAAACTAGAGCAGAAACTTCGCTCATAGGAGAAAATTACATAGAAAAACAGAAGGAAAAAAGTGAGAAATTTGGAAAAATGGAAAGCACCATCGTGTCTGGAACGGCCCAAAACCCCAGTCTACAATGTCAAAGTGCTCAAATCTGACCTCGGATGAGCAGTTTACGGCCAAAACAAGCTCCAAAATGAGCAAAAACACACCTGCGGCTGTTCCTCCTCTCTTCTCCATGTTTTTTCTGGTCTTCTCTCTGTTTTTTCAGTTCCCACACTTAGCTTTATTATTTGGGCACCCTTGGCCTTTTAGATGACCTCAAACAGACCCCGAACAGGCCAAAAACTGACCTCGCAGTGCATAGTTGTCACCTTTTTGCATCATCCGCACACCTGGCACTCGTTTATTTTCAATAATGCGTCTCGTAACCACGTGAAGTGGCCCCAAAAAGTGGTCCTAATGATGAAATTTCTGCATAACTCTCACAAGAAAACACCCACGTTGTGTGCGTCCTCATCCGCGTGCAAATATTGACCCCGTTCTCCCTCCTGACGCCACTAGATGCCATCTGACGCACCTACTTACCTCATGTCGTCGGCCCGTGGATAGCTTCCTCGAGAAGTTTTACGCACTATAAACTCCTCATTATTGTAGAAAAAACATACTGGTACTGGTGATAGTGAAAATCGATGCACTATGTACATGCTATCCTACCTGTACACATGTGGGCCCCACGTAACCACCTGGCTCTGGAAAATGGGCACTTCTTTATTTGATGCACCATGCATGTGTATGTACATATGCGCAATCCCTTGCTCCAAAAAACTCCTGACATAATTTTCCCCTCCCCTAGCCTGCTAGATCATTCATGATCAGTAGCAACAAAGAGAGATATGAGACTCGCCGCATCACATGTCTCCTCATCCCTCACCAACACTGCTTTATCCACAGACAGCTCATCTTGCTGCACCATCATGAATCTAGCATGATACAATTTAAGACGCAATCCGTTTACCCTTGACTTATGTAGAACACCATCCAGGTTAGCCAGCTGATATGTGCCATTTGGAAAACACTCCACTACCTTGAAAGGGCCTTCCCACTTAATTTGAAACTTCTTTTGGAAGGTGTTGTCCAGCTTACTGTTGTAGCGCAAAACCATGTCATGTTTCTTGATACCCTTACTTTTGACCTTTTCATTTATCTTTGCCAAAGCCTTATCCTGCATCTGTCCATAATGCTCCAATGCGCTCATCCTATCCAACTGGACCTCTTGTAACTGCAGGAGCCTCTCTTTGAATGCATCACTAGGCGGCCCAAGAAACTTCTCTAACATCTTGACCGCAGGAAACTCTACCTCCACAGGCAATTGTGCTTCCTTTCCATACACCAAATGAAATGGAGTAAACCCTGTACCTGTCTTCACCAAAGTACAGTAAGCCCATAATGCACTAGGCAATTCCAAATCCCAATTCTTTCCTTGGTGCTCTGTCACTTTAGAAAGAATTTGTACCAACTCACCATTGAATCTTTCATTTAAGCCATTACACTGCGGGTAATAAGGAGTGGTATGCTGGTGCCTAATCTTCATCTTTGTGCATAAAAAGTCTAGCAGTTTAGCTCTAAATCTTGGCTCCTTATCTGAAAGTAGCTCTAATGGCACCCCAAACTTGCAATATATTTCATCATACACAAATTTTGCCACATCCTTTGCAGTGATCTGTTTTACTACTATAGCCTCTGCCCCTAGAGAGATAGTCCACTGCCGTCAAGATATAGCTTTTGCCCCTGCTTGTGATAGGTAACGGGCCTATTGCATCAATCCCCGAATTTTCAAACACATCAAACACCATAATGGTTTTTTGTAGCTCTGGCTTCAACACTCTCTTCCCAAATGCTTGACACCTATTGCAAGACATACACCAATGGTGAACATCCTTGTGAAAACTAGGCCATACATACCCCTCTTGCAAAATCTTATGCAAGGTGATCTTTAGAGAAAAATGGCCACCACATGTGCCTTCATGATTCTCTTCCAACACTCTCTAAAGCTCCTCCCGCCAAGGTACACGTCTCAACACGAGATCAGCCCCTTTCATGTATAAGACATCAGCAATCAATTTGTACCTGTATGCTCTACGCACAAATCCATACTTCTTAGACTTCTGAATCTCCTTTGGAATGATTCCTATTAGCAAAAACTCCTCTTCTTGAGCCAAACTTTCCCGGACATGATAAAGAGGTAAAGTGGTCCTCAACACAAATAGCTCCCCAATCATGCCTTGAGCTGCTTCATGTGCCTCTCCATTTAGAGCACGTTCAAATGCTCCATGCTTTGAACTTTTTTAACAGGCCTTTAATTCTGAAGCACATTTCCTTCAATGAGGTGTTCTTGCTCTTCCACACACCCAGCACTTGCTTCACCACTAACAAGGCATCAACTTTTATGCTCAACCTTCGAACCCCATGCTTCAAACAAATGTGTAACCCAGCTTCCAGAGTAGCATATTCAGCCTCATTGTTACTATGAGCATCCAATTTGAACCCTGTCTTGGATACTAGCTTCCCCTCTGGATCATAAAGTGCTATACCCCCTAAAGCTACATCATGGCTCTTTCTGTATGAACCATCAAAGAACAACACATGTGCATTGTTGATTTGTGACACTTCTTCAACTACCTTTCTCACCACCTCTTCCTTAACAATAAGGGGATTCTCCTTGTAGGTCAACAAATCAGCTAGGGTAGCCCTTGTACTATCTTCCACTAGAAAAGAGAACTCAAACTCTTACAGCTCAATTACCCATTTCTTCACCACATTTGACATGTTAGTACCATTAATTAACTGTGGTAAAAAGGCATAACTCGTCAAGAAAACAAAAGGCCGTGGTATCAAGTAATGACGAAATCATCGACAAGAAAATATTACACTGGCCATCACTAGCTCGACTTCCGAGAACTTTCTCTCCGCTACCAACTTCACTCGGCTTGCACAATACACTGGCCTCATATAATGGCTGCCCTCCCCTTTTGCAATAGCATGGCTCCAATGGCATCATCCCCTATTGAGGGATTTACATAAAAAACTTTCTCCCAATCAGGAGCCTGCATGGATGACAAACCCCCTAACACCTTTTTCACCTCTTGAAACACTTCTTCACACTTGTCATCCCTTTGCAATGGATCATGCTTTGCCACTTGTTGTAATGGATAAAGAATCTGAGAAGACAATGGAATAAACCTTGCCATGTACTTCACTTTGTGTATAAAGGTTGCCAATTGCTTCGTACTCGTAGGTGATGGAAGAAGAATAATAGACTTAACCTTATCTGGATCAGCCTCAATGCCATTTTCTGACACCATATGGCCCAATAACTTCACCCTTGGCTGTGCTAGATGAAATTTCTTTGGATTTAGTTGTCCTCCACATTCATCATATCGAGCCAATACCATCTGTAGCTTCTCATGGTGTTCACTAGACCTACTGCTATAAACACAGAATTCATCCATAAAAGCTTTAACACAACTACTAATGAATGGTTCCAACACCCAATTTGCTCTCTCTTGATAGAAGGAAGGTCCATTTGACAACCCAAATGGCAATACTGTGTAGCAATAGCAGCCCCTTGGCGTAATAAAAGTGGTCTTTGTGCGGTCTTTAAGAGCAATCTTCAATTGAAAATAGCCTGAAAAACCATCACACACACTGTACCTCTCATAATCTGCCACTGAATCCAAGATCTGATCGATGAATGGAAGAGGATATGGGTTCTTCTTAGTGGCTGCATTTAAGGGATTAAAATCTACACAAATCCTCCACTTCTCATCCTTCTTTGGACTGACTACTACTGGACTCACCCATTCTGTGGTCTCCACAGGGACTATGAACCCTGCCTTCAACAACTTGTCCACCTCTTCTCGCAAGGCTTCCATTTGCTCTTGACCCATCCTTCTTAGCCTTTGTCGCACTGGCTTAGCACCTTCTTTCAGCTCTATATGCATCTCTTCACCCTTGAACCCTCTGATCTCTTCATATGAAGTAATGAACAAATCAGGAAAACTAGCCAGCATATGCAAATATATATCCTTCTCCATAGCTGAGAGGTCTCCACTGATCATTTGTGTCATCAATTCCTGCTTCTTTGACAACTCAACCTTGGTTTGCATCAGCCCTTCAATCACTTCATAAGGCCCTTCACTTTCATCTTCAACCTCATTCGCAAATGCAACTAAACCAAACTCCTGTATTTCTTTGTCCATCAAAAGAAATGCAACATCAACATCCTCATCACTGCTAGTAGCGCTATCACTGTCCTCATCTGTCATCGTGGACGAGACTTCATCACTAGACTCATCCTCATCTTCATAAAGCTCCTCTAATCGTTTCCTTGTGTCCATATTATAAAGCTTCTTGGTACCTGTCTTTCCATAGAGGCTAATCGTACCATGTCGCCAATCTTGAACAGCTCCCACTGCACGTAACCATGGTCTGCCCAGTATAATAGGATATGCTCCCAACCCTGCTAGCATCACATGAAAATCAACCACTGCCTTTGCATCATATGCCTCCACTTCTAAGCTCTTTACAACACCCAAGAATTTTACTTTTTGATGGTTTGCCAATCTGATCCGAAAACCTGACACCCCAGCCACTGTGAGACCCATCTTCTCAACGCATGAGTGTGTTATGACGCATATTTGGGCTCCGCCATCCACATAACCTTGTCCCAAATTTTACCTTTTATGCCACACATCTACTATTGGACAAATGTCTGGTAGCTCATCCATTGCCAACACCTTTACTGAACCTCTCTCTAGCTCTTTCTCCATTGGGTTAACCATCCTCTTCCACTGTCGCTTTAGCTTAGGCACCATCTCTATAAGCTGCCCAAAAGTAACATCTGCCTTCCTGCTTGTCAGATCCTCCTTCAAGTCATAGCTTAATTGCCCATCCCCTAGTGGAAAATCTGAAACATGAAACTTTCGACGAGCTCTCCTTTTCCTCTTGGCCTTGACATCCTTGCCTTCATGGCTCTTTCCTATCTTCTTACTAGGACCTGGGGCACTTCTTCCTTCCTTATCCTCTGTGGTCCTCTTCCCAATAGGCATCACTAATGTATCCTCTAGCTTTGATGCCTTCTCCAAGGTGACTACACTTAGCACTTTTGTCTTTTCCTTTTCCTCCTAGGTCAGTCCACTGGTTCCTTCGTCTCCCTTAATTTCGATGCCATAATCATTTGACCTAGTTAGCACCTGGCTTGGCAATGGATACATGTCTCCCCCCATCCTTGGTGGCTTATCACATTGCGGGCTGATGTGACCCAACTCTCCACAATTATAACATGTGGGCGTCTGCCTCCAAAACCTACCATTGCTTTGTCCAACACCATTCCTAGGCCTTTCTTCACCTCCTGGCTGATTTGCAAACCTCCCTCGACCTCGATTATTTCCCACCTGACCTAGCATGTTTAGGCTGATATTCTTCATCAAATCTACCATTTGCCTCATGTCTTGCCTTAGCCCATCATCTTGCACTGCTGTAGTGACCACTGCTGGCATAACCTGAGTAGTAACAGGAACCATTGGTTCGTGATGAACCCCTGACATGCGACCTTGTAAAGACTCTATAGGCTCAAATTCAGACCTCATGGGCAAAGACTCCACCCCTAACTGGCTCATTTTCCTCAACTTCCACTCTTTGTTCCTTGATACCTCTAGTGCATCTTCATATGTCCTAGGCTTATTTAGCTCCACTCTCCAATGTATATTCTCCCAAAGACCGGCTAAGAACCTGTCCTTCTTCATCATGTCAGGCGGGGGTACCTGTGGTGCTAAGGCCTTGCACATTCGCTCCCATGCCAATGAAAAATTACGTATGTACGCATCTACTGGCTCACCTTCCTTTTGCACCAAAGCCTGTACTTATTGCCACACTTTGTCAGGATCTTCTATCTTCACAAAATCCACTTCCAACCCATGTCGTAGATTGTCCCAACTCAACCTTACAGGTGGATCAGCCACACGCAACTTTTCTTCAAATGCTTTAGAACAAACTCGTGTATCACTCTTCAAACAAATTTGGAGAAGGCGTAACATCTGCGCAGGGTCATGAATCTGGTTGCTAATGCAGGCAACCTCCATCTTTTCCAAAAATTCTTCCACATCTTCATCACTTCTTCCATGAATCTCCGGATAAGAGAAAGCCATGGCTACCCAAGTTTCAATGCTTTGAGAACCCCTTTGAACACATGTGCAAGAACCCAAAACTTTTGACTACCCAATCCCCAAAAACTTCAATGGAGCTTAACTTTAGATAAGGACAAACACATGCACATCAAATGAGTTTTCATAGTTGATCATCGGAATTACAACAGGCAAAGGACATTCCAAGATCTCTCGTAATCTTTTTGGCCCGAACATAAAGACTATGCGCTGCTGGAAAAAAATCTTCCTGGACACATGAACATTTATCTGGATTCTTTGAGTTAAATGAAATGGAGTGAATTGAGGGCCATTTTGATCATCCATTAAAGCACAACTGACTTAACCTTTGATTTTGCCAAAATTTCAGCAGCATAACAGCATAAATGGTTCATAAGACCAAAAAACCAGCCATCATAACTTGGAAAAATTTTGCCAGAGTTTCCCCAGAAATAGAGTAGTAGGAACCCAAAATATAGACTGTATATGTATGCATAAACTGTCAACAATAGAACCCGAGCATCAAGTAGGACTCACTAGTACATAGCCTATGGCGAGGTCACAAAAAGGGTGCTCTAGCTACCTGTATCACTGAAAGGATCTCTACATTTGAGAATCCCCCAGCTCAATAAAAACCTCACGCTACCGACCCTCACACGAAGGCTAATGTAAATCACGTATAGTCAAGTCTCAAAAATGAGTATCTTCCAGACCAAGTCTGAGAAATGGTTGGGACTGCCAAATACAACCAAGTATGGCTCCACAAATGCATACAATGGCAGTTTCCACAAGTAACGTACAATCCAGCAGACAATGCGCTCAAATAGGCGCCAAGTGATGCATACCCACAACAGTTGCAAGTGACATCACTGCTAGTATATCACTGTACTCCAGCTACCTGTACCTGTGTGAATCACTTGTACCTGTACCTGTCACTGTAACCTGTAACCTGTAACCTGTAATCCGGAATCTCGAAGGTTGAAGCTCGAAGCAGAAGGTACTCGAAGAAGATCCTCCGTGGGGGTGCCAAAAGAATGTGAGCGGGATGAAAATACACACAGCGCCTCTATAACGACCCGAAACACACTCTTGGGAAGATACACACACACACACACTATGGGGAACCACTCGGCTTAGACAACACACCTGGCCGAGACAGGGAACACACCTCTGGAGTGAGAGGAGAGAGACTATCTACTTGCCCACTCCACATAGACACACACACACACACACACACACCCCCAAAAAACTCAGCTCAAAAGAGGATAATTTCTGATGTTTAGATACAATTGAGCTTGGCCCAACACCAATGGGGCAAATAGCTCACACAATATGGGTAAAATAAGCCAGATACAATCACAAACTAGAGCAGAAACTTCGCTCATAGGACAAACTTACACAGAAAAACAGCAGGAAAAGAGTGAGGAATTTGGCAAAATGAACAGCACCATCACGTCTGGAATGGCCCAAAACCCCAGTCTACAATGTCAAAGTGCTCAAATCCGACCTCGGATGAGCAGTTTACGACCAAAACAAGCTCCAAAATGAGCAAAAACACACCTGCGGCTGTTCCTCCTCTCTTCTCCACGTTTTTTCTAGTCTTCTCTCTGTTTTTTCAGTTCCCACACTTAGCTTTATTATTTGGGTACCCTTGGCCTTTTAGATGACCTCAAACGGACCCCGAACGGGCCAAAAACTGACCTCGCAGTGCATAGTTGTCACCTTTTTGCATCATCCGCACACCTGGCATTCATTTCTTGTCAATAATGCGTCTCACAACCACGTGAAGTGGCCCCAAAAAGTGGTCCTAATGATGAACTTTCTGCATAACTCTCACAAGAAAACACCCACGTTGTGTGCGTCCTCATCCGCGTGCAAATATTGACCCCGTTCGCCCTCATGACGCCACTAGATGCCATCTGACGCACCTACTTACCTCATGTCGTCGGCCCATGGATAGCTTCCTCGAGAATTTTTACGCGCTATAAACTCCTCATTATTGTAGAAAAAACATACTGGTACTGGTGATAGTTAAAATCGATGCACTATGTACATGCTGTCCTACCTGTACACATGTGGGCCCCACGTAACCACCTGGCTCTGGAAAATGGGCAATTCTTTATTTGATGCACCATGCATGTGTATGTACATATGCGCAATCCCTTGCTCCAAAAAACTCCTGACACCGTCTAGCTACTCTCCAATGTAAACTAGGGACTCTGATACCAACCAACCTTTTGCCATGCTACCCTCCGGACATGCCTTCTGACGCACATATCCCTTGAGCGTTTTCATGAAACGTTCAAAAAAGAACATCCATCTAGAATATACCGTGCCAGTTATTTCCACCTCATTAACTATGTGAACAAGAAGATGCACCTGAGTGATTAGCATGGTAGTAGGAAAGTGTTTCTCAAACATGCACACAACCTCCATAGCCTTTAGTTCGGTGAATGGTATGGACTCTACATTGATCTTCTTTTGTGAGATCCATTGCACCAACTTCACAAGTTTGTAGATTGTGTTACCGACATCATGAGAAAAACATCCCTCAATGGCCACCGGTATAATAAACTGCAAAATACTTCTAGTAATGATATTAAAATCCACACACGAATTTGTTACACAATTCTCACTAATATGATAGATTCCACTTCGAACATACTTGACACATTTTATGGTAATTGTGTGACTTCAAACCGGGAAGCTTTCCTTCTTTAGTGAAACACGTTCGGAGTGAGTGCATTACATCAGTGGGGGTCCGCACAGATCGAATGGTCTCTTATACTTTGTGTTCTTGGGCTCACATCAAAATCCATGGGGCTTTAGGGAGTTTTATCGATCCATCAGATGCTGTCTACGGTAATATTGCTCCATACGATCCACATTTCTAAGGTCAACTCTGGATCCCAAAGTATCTTTCTTGCCAGTCAGATGGTCCCCACATCAGATTACTCACATTTTTGAATATGTGCATTGGATCGAGAAAGTGATTGATCATGAGTCTGGGCCAATATGGTAACTTGTACCATAGAGAGAGTCTCTTCATCCTTGGGGGCAAACCGTCATCGCACATCTCCTTCTACTCTAACCATGGTTGTGCAGACATCCTCTGTGGATATCTTCCCAAAAAGCCGTCGCGTAACACATGATTCTTTGGAAGATACGCCTGACGACCTTCGTAGGTTTACTTCTTCAATGAGGGTGCCCGACATGCATTAAGTCTAAGTCCACATGTGACACATGCTCTGTATCCGCTTGTTTGAAGCCGTGCATGTATACACATGACAATAGACAAGCTTGAGAAAAACCAAGATTTCTAGTGTTTGAGTTTTGAGTGTAAATCACCTGAGCATTTTGTTAGTCCGGGATAGTCATGCATGGTCCACATTAGAATGCCTCTGATCAAACCATTCTGTCGACCTGTGTGTCGGCTCATATCCACCACTTATATGCCAATCCACAATTGTTGTAGCTCTTCCAATAGTGGACAAAGATACACATCCATATTCTTCACTTTATACCACCCCGCCACAATCAAGCTTAGCCACAGGTGCCCCTTCTTAGTAGTCAACCACAGGGGAATGTTGTAGTTGACGATGACAAAGAGCCATACACTGTAAGATGTTGATCTCTGACCAAATGGATTTACACCATCCATAGCCAGGCCTATGTGCAAATTTCGAGCTTCCCTGGCAAAATCTTGCCATGTATCGTCTATATGTTTCCAGGCTACGCAATCTGTAGGAATCCGTAGCACACCATCCGAAGATCTATTCTCCTCATGCCATGATGCTAGGGGGGCCATGGACTTACATTCGAAGAAATGTAAGTCCATGGACGCAGAAGAAAATGTCACAAAACCTTTTGTGGAATTTTTGTTCTGTGGAGATCTACTCGATATCTCTCGGAATCACATTTCGCACACTTCTCCATGTCTATGTATTCTCCTCGGAAAATAATGCAGTCGTTAGGACAAGCGAGAATGGAATTGTAATCCATCCTCAAGTTTCGCATGATCTTTCTTGCTTCCTCTCTAAAATTTGGCATCAGATTATCAGCTGGCAGTATGTGCTCTTTGAGCAATCTACACAGCGATAAAATGCGGTACACTTGTGTAAGTAATCTATGAGATCATTATACATCTAGAGTTTTTTATTGAAGTAAACACATTGTAATACTAGATCATCTGAAAAGCGGTGCAACGCTAGTGTCACTCCATCCAAACTTTGTCTGCATGTTGAGAAGAACTAGGAGCACCTTCAATCTAGACACGCATGCTCCGTCATACGATGGCGTACTGGCTTCACTTTTCATATCATCATAGACAATTCTTTTTGAATCCATGATTGTCTCGATCATTTCATCGATCTTGGGCTCAAACATTGCCTCGTTGGGAATGTGGTTTGCATAATCATCCTCCCAGCTGTCAGAGGCTACATCTTGTGGCCTCACATGTGCTGCTTGACCAAAGCGCCTGCGAATACGTCTATTGGGTTGCAAGATTGCTACATGTTGGCCAGCGTCAGAGTCCGACAAGTTATAATTCGCAACAACTCGATCTATAATAGATGGATCAAACTCGCCAAATTCGTGAACGTGCTGTCTGTCGTACAGCATGCTTGCATTGATTTCAAGGACATAGGATCCTTGTTGAGAGAAAGGTGTTTTGGTTAAATGGCCCCACATCCTCGTCACTACTCATAATGAATGTAAAAACCTTATAACCTGGACATAAATTTAATCTTCTATTGGCATCCTCCGTCTTTTATCTCTCTCTCTCTCTCTCTCTCTCTCTCTCTCTGTTCACACTGTAAACTACCTCACATTCTCTAGTCATGCCGATCCTTGCACACTTTGGTCTAGAGGTACACGGAGATCAAAACCACTGGGTTAGCATCTTGTCTTTATTGGTCAATGCCTATATTTGTGGGTACGAGAAATCTACACACCCACATGATAGTACATGTAGTGGACAAAACCCCTTTGCTTCTTCTCTAGCTGTAGCAATTCACAGTGACGAAGGAAATTTGGAATGGCGGCCTCTACACCAAAACAAACTCCATTGCGCCACAAGGGAAATGAGATGACGGCACCACCTAGTCTTGGAAGCATGGACTAGGAAAACTACACAAAGAAATAGAGAGAGAGAGAGAGAGAGAGAGAGAGAGAGAGAGAGAAAGAGAGAGAGAGATCACTACGAATGAAGCATTAACCTTAGTGTGTGTACAAGGAATGGAAAACTTCGAACACTCCCAACACAAATAGCATGTAGATTACTAAACAACCACTCAAGGATTAGCCAAAATCACATCAAGCACTCTCACACGCACATAAAAGATTTCTCTTAATTAACATAAGTAAGAGGAGGGGAGGTTACTAGCATGAAACAATTTGCACTCTTGAATGTGCAAGAATAGAGTGAATGAATGAGCTTTATGGGCTCATAGTGAGTGATACAAAGACTCAATGGGGCTGAGGGAGGCTTGAAATTACAAAGGGGAAGGCCTCTTTATATAGGAAAGAGAGTGATTAGGAGTGAGGTTAAGATCCAAGTGTAATTTGTACAAATGAAGCTTGATTAGGGACATTCAACCAATGAAGAAGCTCCTTCCAAGTGATTTGTTGACCAATTTGCAACTAATTGGTTCCATCATCACTTGTGTTGTCTTCACTCCTTCCTCCATAGCTTGCGTCGAAGAGCTTCCTTATTTTAAAATCTAAAGAATCGAAA
This sequence comes from Adiantum capillus-veneris, assembly GCF_014529385.1. Classification (NCBI taxonomy): domain Eukaryota; kingdom Viridiplantae; phylum Streptophyta; class Polypodiopsida; order Polypodiales; family Pteridaceae; genus Adiantum; species Adiantum capillus-veneris. The sequence continues at coordinate 108,726,909 of NC_140941.1, forward strand.
TAAAATCAATACATATCTAGTAATAATAGAAAGGGGTTGAATGAGAACTTATGAATTACAACAAGATTAAGCATGACTTGAGAGGTGATTAGAAGAGGAATTTGTGATGGTTTTTTGAGCTTGAGAGAGAGGAGGAAGGAGGGGAGGTTGAGAAGACTAATGGATGATTTTTCGAGAAGGTCTCAATGTGGAAAAGGAAGGGTGTGTGTGTAAAGGTAGAGGGGGTGGTCTCCACCACAGTTGAAAAAACTGGTGTCCGCCATTTTGGCCATATCTCCTAGACCGTAGATGCAAAAATTATAAAAAACATATGGTCAGAATCTCCAGCTCATCAGCTACAACTTTGATGAAGACAACTTTTCTTGGATCGGAGTGGAAGTATTTTTAAAAAATCTAGTAAAATCATGTGTCTGGTTCCTTCCTTTACCAAGTCTTCCACTTGGGTCCCATCTGTTGGAATCATCATATGGCTCCAAAGCCAGGATGATATGAGCCACTCATGACCCTTGAATCATGGGTGCATGGCTCCACAACCACATCATATCTTTTCTTTTCACATTTACATATTTTCCCTTCCCTTTACCACTAGGTTCTCCCTATACCTTTCACCTCCGGTGAACTAATCAAGAAAAAATTCCCATCAAATCATTTTTTAAATTTTTCCAAGAGGTTGTTCTCACTGTTTGTTTTATTGTAAACCTTTAGAAGCAAGGAAAACCAACAAAATATAGTAAACAAAAATTTGTGATAGGCTCGGATCATAGCCCCCCCAAACCTGGCTAGGGGTATTTATGCCTATAGCCTACTTTCTTTGATCTTGAGCTGACCTTATCCTGATGTGATAAGGCTTTAGACGCCATCCATTTGTCCTGGTCTTGTGCACTTTACCATCAATGTCTTGAAGTCTGTAAGAGCCATTTTTGAACTTTTTGGTGACCAAGAACGGGCCTTCCCATCGAAAAAGAAACTTTCCATCCTTTCGATTGTCGAAGCGATTGTCATATCGAAGCACGAGAGATCCCTTTTTGATGTCTTTGGATGCTAGCTTTTTGGTGAAATTTTGTCTGCGCTTCTCTGCTTCTTGAGAATAGTGGTTGATGGCTTCTTCACGATCCAATTGCAGCCTCTCTAGATCCATGATCCTTTGATGTACTTTCTCCTTTTGAGAGCCTACCTGGCTACCCAATATTCGAAGACTTTTTAACTTTACTTCAATGGGCAGAAGCGCCTCCTTTCCATAAACCAAATGAAAGGGTGTGTACCCTAATGTGGTTTTGAAGGAGGTTCTATAGGCCCATAGAGCTCCATTCAGGTGTTTGTCCCAATCTTGGCGCCTGGCATGTACCTATTTGGTGAGAATTTTGCAAATTATTCCATTTACCTTTTCCACCAAACCATTGCACTGAGGGTAGTAAGGAGTAGAGTGTTGATGCTGAATATTCAGCTTCTGCATGAGTTCTCCTACCAAGTCTGCTCTAAACCCTGGTCCTCTATCAGATAGTATTTCAAGAGGGGTTCCAACTTGCAACAGATGTGGTCAAAGATGAACTGACTCACATCCTTAGCATTAATTCTATTGGTCGGCATAGCCTCAGCCCATCTAGTCATGTAGTCTACTCCCAGGATGATGTACTCTTTACCTGACTGAGTGCGTGGTAGAGACCCTATGGCATCAATTCCCCACTTCTCAAAGGGCCCATATACCTTTATTGGGTTCTGAGGTTCAGCGATGAGCCGTCGTGGTCCTGCTTTCTGACATTCATCACATGTTTGACACCAGTATTTGACATCACGATGAAGACTTGGCCAAGTAAACCCAGCTTGTAGAACCTTTCTACTAGTGACGTCGTGTGCAAAGTGTCCTCCGCACATATCATCGTGACAAGCTTTTAAAATCTCTTCAATTTCACTCTTCAAAGGCACTATCCTAAGCACACCATGCTTACCAAGACAATACAAGTTATCATTTACTATGCGATACCTGGTAGCCTTCCTAGCTAACCATCGCCTTTCCCCTGCATTCAAGTGTTTAGGAGCCTCTCCTTGCTCCAGAATGTGCATAATATCTTCTAAGTCCTCCTTGCCTTGTTGAAGTGGAAGTTTGATGGCCACTGCTTCCACTATTGACTCATTTAACTTCGATGATGCTAGGTGGTCTACATCCTTGTTCTGGTCTCTTGGCACATGATGTACTTGTGCCTCCCTAAATCTCCTCATAAGAGCTTTGGATTCTCTCATTTTAGTAGAGAGACTGGCATTTTTGCAAGCCCATGTACCTTGCATTTGCCTCACCAAAAGCATTTAATCTCTTAATTGAATTATCGAGGCACCAACAAAGGCCATGAATTAGAGCTTGATATTCTGCTTCATTGTTGGAGTGGACATCTTCTAGAGTGATCCCTTCACCATGGATCCTCTTTCCCAATGGAGATAAGACCACGATGCCTGCAGCTGCCTTATCCTTGGTTCTCTTGTATGCTCCATCAAAGTAGAGGCTATAAGCATTGACCAAAGCCTCTAGAGATGGAGGTGGTGGAAGTTCCTTTCTCTTCAAAAGGAAAACTTTTTTATAGCACTTGTTTGTTAAAATGTCGGCTAAGCATGCTCGAGTTGTTCTTTCAACCTGAATTGTATAATCAAACTCTTGAAGTCGCACCACCCACTTTGCTATTTTGTCAGAGATTTCCATATGTTGTAGTGCATAGGGAAACATATCCTCCACAGTGATAATTACAAACCTCTTCGGCAGCAAGTATGGCCGAAATTTGGTTACCGCAAACATGAGAGCTAACACTAGCTGTTCCATCAGGGTGTAGGCCTTCTCTGTGTTTTCCATGAGGCGGCTAGCAAAATACACAGGCCTCATAAAGGATGTTTTTGGATCTTTTTGTAGGAGGGCAGCACCAATGGCCTCTTCTCCCACACTAGGGTTTACAAAGAATGTTTCTTCCCAACAAGGTTGGAGGATTACAGGAAGTGACCCTAACATTTTTTTAATCTCTCTAAAATGCCCATCACTTTCTTCACTCCAAACAAGCGTCTCTTGACGAGTCAGCTGTTGTAGAGGAAATATCACTTGGGAGAGTAAGTGTATGAATCTACTCAAATATCTTAGCTTTTGCAAGAAAGAGATTAATTGTTTGATGGAAGTTGGGGAAGGTAGATTTAGCAATGTTTCTATCTTTTCAGGATCTACCTCGATTCCATCAATGGACACTACATGCCCCAATAGTGTAACCTTGCTTTCCCCAATGTGACATTTGTCCTTGTTTAGTTGTCCACCCAGCTTAGCTAAACGAGTAAATCCTTCATCAATCTTGCCGAGATGCATACTTTTGGAGCTGTAAATACAAAATTCATCTATGAAAACCCTTATGGACTTACCAAAGTAAGGTTGGAAGACCATGTTCATGAATCGTTGAAAGGTGGCTGGAGCGTTGGTGAGACCAAAAGGCATGACTCGAAATGCAAAACAGCCCCATGGTGTGATGAAAGTAGTCTTTTTCTGGTCCTCCTCTGCAATGCATATTTGAAAGTAGCCAGAGTAGGCATCACACACTGTGTATCACTCATGGCCTGCTACTTCATTTAGAATCTCATCTTCAAATGGGAGAGGGAAGTGGTCCCTCTTTGTTGCAGCATTTAGTGGCTTGTAATCCACGCACACTCGCCATTTACCATTCTTCTTTGGCCTCACTACTACTGGGGAGACCCATTCTAAATCTTCTACTGGGTATATGAATCCTGCTTCTAAGAGTCTCTTCACCTCGGACAACAGTGCATTTTGTTGCACAACTCCTAATCTTCTTAGTTTTTGTACTACTGGCTTGCTCCCTTCTTTTAGATGGATATGATGCTTCACTGCAGTGACACCTGTAATGTGAGTGTAATTAGAAATAAACAATGATGCATGCTTCTTGAGAACATTTACATAACCCTCCTTTTCTTCCTCCTTTATATCCTTGGATAACATCTTCTCTAGGCTGGCATCCCACACATTCTCCATTTGGATCCTTGGGTTGTCTTCTGATGAGGTAGTTTCCTTTATGGTGATGCCTATGACTTCGAGAGTGCTATCACTCTCTTCACTTGAACTCTCTTCCTCGTCCATGGATGAGGAGCATCCACTTGAGCTCCACTCATCAGCTGACGTCTCTAGTTCAAGGTTCTCTTGTCGCACATTCTTCAATTTATAAACCACATTCCGACTATGGCCACCCACGCGAGGCCTCAACTCCAAGTCTCCTGTTGCCCAATCTTGCCTAGCTCCTATACCCATGAGCCAAGGTCGTCCTAAAATAAGGGGGTATCCTTCTCCCTTTACTGGCATCACATAATCATCAACCTCTATAGTGATTCCAAAAAAAGAAACTCTCAAAGCTTTCACTACACCCACACAAGTGACAGAGACATTATTGGCCATTTTTGCCCTAAAGTTTGATGATTCCATTACCTCTAAACCCAATTGATGCATTAGCTTTTCTGTCATGACACAAACCTCTGCTCCACTGTCAATGTAAGTTTTTGGAATTCGTTGTCCCTTGATTTGAGCCTCCACCAAAGGCACTATATCCTTGAGACCATATGCTTTGATTACACTTACTAGCTTACTTCGCTTTGCCCTCATGCTCACCATTTTTTACCATTGTCGTCGAAGCTTTGGGGAGATATGAAGTAGTTGTGGCCAAGTAATATTTGGTCCTTGAGAGCTCACATCATCTGTCAAGTCATAAGGTTGTGTCCGAGATCCCATAGGAAAATCAAAGATGTCAATTTGAGACCTAGTACGGGTCTTTCTCTTCTTGGCTTCATCTTTAGTTTCCCGAGATGTACTTGCTTCATTGCTTGCATCCTTGCTTGTTTCTTTACTTACTTCATCTTGGACACGCACACGTTTGATAGGCATTGTAGCCACTTCATCTATCTTCATCTTTCCTTTAGCTATTTCTTCCTGGCTGCTTCTGCCCTTGAGGACCTCCTCCATCCTTATGATGCTCACATTTGGTTGAGTAGCAGGGGCTTGAGCTTGAGCACAAGGTGGCTGCAAAATTTGAGGTTGCGGTTGCTCTTGTGCTTGAGCTCTAGCACGGGGAGGACTTACTTGTTGTCGAGGACCTCTGACAGGGTAGTCATATCTTCTGGGATGAGGGCAATTATACATGCAGTGGCCATTTTCCCCACAATTGCAACACAACATTTCCCTTGCTTGACGTCGCATTGGTGGCCAATTCCCACCATTTCCCTCAATAGGCCTTCTTGCACCCTGCATAAGATTTACTCTCAACCCCTCTAGCTGGTTTGTGAGATTGTTTATTTGTTGGAGCATATCTTCTTGTTGACCTCTATTGAGATCTGGTGCATTACGCACATTTGGAGGTATGTGAGAAGCTTCCATGGTTGTGATATTGCCTCCCAAAGCTAGCTCGCCAGCTTGGGCTTGATAGAGAATCTTTCTATTCTTTTCCCTAGCAATTCTTAAGGATTCAATCCCTCCCAATCAGCTCTTTGGGTTGGATCTAGAGCCTGGAACCATACCCTAGCTTCTTCTTTGAGCACCAAAGGAAAATCTCTCAATTTCAATGCTTCGTCATCCCTCCCAGAGACAAGGAAAGCCATCTCCAAGTTATCCAAAAAATCCCCAGCATTTTCCCCACTACGCCCAAAAAAATTAGGGAAAGCCATCATAAAATGGGTTGCCTTCCTCTCAATAGAACACAAAGATGAAAACGTCTAGGCCCAAATCATATCTTATTAAGCGTAGAATAAATGGATTGATAGATGCATTAATCTGAGCTAGACGAGGAGGGCCTAGTAATTTCCTTATGATGTTTTGGAACTTAAGCTTTGTGCTAGCTATTATATGCACAGTTTGTCTAGCAAGAGGTTGGAAAGGTCCATATAAATCCCTATGATTCATGGAGTATGCTTAAAGCAAGATGAAGATGTGAACATCAAAAGATACATTATACTCCAAAATAGGAAATATTATAGGGTCAGGGGACAAGACTATCTCTCTCAACCTCTCAGCTCAAAAATAGAAGACCAATCTTTGTTGGAAAAAAATCTTTCTATCAATGCGCACATTCACCCTAATATTCTGAACTGATTGAAAGTTGTAGAAAATGGGATTATTCATTGGTGCATTAAATACAAACTTCCATGAAGCACTTCATTGAAGTTGAGCTCTCTTGGATCCCACCATTTGAGAGATGCGAAGAATTTTCTCACCAGTGATTATCCTAGCTTTGGTGTGACCATCTTCAGCTTTGTAGAGTTCATAGGGTTCAATGGCTACCCTCTCAACACCTTGAGCCTTCTTGCTAGTAGTAGTTGGAGTGCATCACCATATGTAGCCTCTTGCCAATACCGCACCCCATTGATGTGTAGCTCCCCCTCCAAAAACTTGTTAATACCCGAGTTTGAGAGTGCTTTCACCACCTGAAGTCGAGACTTCAAAGGAAGTGTCTTCACACTAGCAACAAAGCACTCAACACAATGCTTTGACCTAGGGACTTGATGACTACAAGATTTTCCTTGAAGCAAAGAAGGGTGTGTGTAGTTAACTCTCTTTACCCACATACGTGCCGTTTGTCGATAAAGATGCTTCTTTTCTCGAGCTTCTTGGGGAGACCATAGTGGAAGTCTCGGAGAATTTGATGGATCTTCCTTCATAGGATTGACAGAGCGCTTTTTGAGAACTCCTCCGTGGGGGCACCAATTTATGACGAAGGAAATTTGGAATGGCGGCCTCTACACCAAAACAAACTCCATTGCGCCACAAGGGAAATGAGATGAGGGCACCACCTAGTCTTGGAAGCGTGGACTAGGACCGCTACACACACACACACACACACACACACACACACACACACACACACACACACACACACACACACACACAGAGAGAGAGAGAGAGAGAGATATCACTATGAATGAAGCATTAACCTTAGTGTGTGTACAAGGAATGGATAACTTCAAACACTCCCAACACAAATAGCATGTAGATTACTAAACAACCACTCAAGGATTAGCCAAAATCACATCAAGCACTCTCACACACACATAAAAGATTTCTCTTAATTAACATAAGTAAGAGAATGGGAGGTTACTAGCATGAAACAATTTGCACTCTAGAATGTGCAAGAATAGAGTGAATGAATGAGCTTTATGGGCTCAGGGTGAGTGATACAAAGACTCAATGGGGCTGAGGGAGGCTTGAAATTACAAAGGGGAAGGCCTCTTTATATAGGAAAGAGAGTGATTAGGAGTGAGGTTAAGATCCAAGTGTAATTTGTACAAATGAAGCTTGATTAGGGACATTCAACCAATGAAGAAGCTCCTTCCAAGTGATTTGTTGACCAATTTGCAACTAATTGGCTCCATCATCACTTGTGTTGTCTTCACTCCTTCCTCCATAGCTTGAGTCCAAGAGCTTCCTTATTTTAAAATGTAAAGAATCGAAATAAAATCAATACATATCTAGTAATAATAGAAAGGGGTTGAACGAGAACTTATGAATTACAACAAGATTAAGCATGACTTGAGAGGTGATTAGAAGAGGAATTTGTGATGGTTTTTTGAGCTTGAGAGAGAGGAGGAAGGAGGGGAGGGTGAGAAGACTAATGGTTGATTTTTCGAGAAGGTCTCAATGTGGAAAAGGAAGGGTGTGTGTGTAAAGGTAGAGGGGGTGGTCTCCACCACAGTTGAAAAAACTGGCGTCCGCCATTTTGGCCATTTCTCCTAGATCGTAGATGCAAAAATTATTAAAAAAATATGGTCAGAATCTCCAGCTCATCAGCTACAACTTTGATGAAGACAACTTATCTTGGATCGGAGTGGAAGTATTTTGTAAAAATCCAGCAAAATCATGTGTCTGGTTCCTTCCTTTACCAAGTCTTCCACTTGGGTCCCATCTGTTGGAATCATCATATGGCTCCAAAGCCAGGATGATATGAGCCACTCATGACCCTTGAATCATGGGTGCATGAATCCACAACCACATCATATGTTTTCTTTTCACATTTACATATTTTCCCTTCCCTTTACCACTAGGTTCTCCCTCTACCTTTCACCTCCTGTGAACTAATCAAGAAAAAATTCCCATCAAATCATTTTTTTAATTTTTCCAAGAGGTTGTTCTCACTCTTTCTTTTATTGTAAACCTCTAGAATCAAGGAAAACCATCAAAATATAGTAAACAAAAATTTGTGATAGGCTCGGATCAACAACATCTTAACATCTCTTCACAGTAGATCCTCGTTTGAGGGATTACGTAGCACATTACATGCTGGCCTCCAATCTGAGTATCATACCATTGAAAGCTTTCCAACTTAAGGTCCTATCCATAGAGAAGAAGAGAGGGATCATTGTTCGCCTAAATCTAATTTTTTTTCCGTAATCCCAAAGGTAGACTTTAATATAAAAACTAAAATCTTAAATCTAACCTAATTGAACATATGGTGATTCTGAGCTAATTGAACATGGTTAGTGGGTGAGTTAACAGGTGTCAGATTCTGATGGGAATATACATGTTGTTGTGTACCTAGTGTTTGCTCTTTGGGCAAAGCCTTCATTGACATGTCCTAAAATCTAACCTAAATCTAATCTAACATAAATCTAGATCTAATCTAATCTTAAACTCAACAAAACCCTAAATCAAATCTAATCTTAAATCTAACATAAACCTAAATGTAGCTTTACTTAAATGTAAATCTAATATAATCTTAAATCTTGTCTTAATCTTAAATCTAAATCTAATATAATCTTAAACTCGATCAACATAAACCTAAATCTAATCCAATCTTAAATCCTAAACCTAAATGTAATCTAACTTAAATCTAACCTAGCTAATTTTAAATCTAACATAAATCTAAATCTAACCTAATCTTAAACTCAACATAAACCTAAATCTAACCTAAACCTAAATGTAATCTAAACTAATCTTAAATGTAATTTAAATCTTAATCTAATCTTAAGTCTAACCAAATTTTAAATTTAACGTAAATTTTAAATATAAGTTAAATGTAATCTAAATTAATCTTAGATCTTAATCCAAATTAATTTTAAATGTGATTTTAAACCTAACCTAATCCTAAATCTTAATATAACATTTCATTTCATATTTTCTCTACTTTTTTAATCTCTCTCTCTCTCTCTCTCTCTCTCTCTCTCTCTCTCTCTCTGATCTCTCTCTTTCAAAGACACAATGTGTGTGTGAGAGAGAGAGAGAGAGAGAGAGAGGGGAGAGAGAGAAAAAGGGGAAGGGAACATGAGAGAGAGGAGAGGGAAGAAGAATACCTGGTTCCTCTCCTCGTGTGTGTGTGTGTGTGTGTGTGTGTGTGTGTGTGGGGGGGGGGGGGGGGGGGGGGGGGGGGGGGGGAGGGGGGGAAGAAAGAGCGAGAGAGAGGGAGAGCGCAGGTTTACCTTTTTGCTTGAGAGCCAAAACTCAGATTTGAGATCTGAGTTTTGGGCGCTCTCGGTTTATATTTTATCCCTGTTGGCTTCGCTATGCAACAAAGAAAATAGGGACGCTCATAGCGACGCCATGGATTTGCACTTTTGAGCGTCGCAGTGCCAGCGTCGCTAATGTGAAGGACCTCTTGTAGTGGAGCGCTTCAATGAAGACCTAATGAGGTTCGAATGTGGGAATACTGCAAGCACAAGCGTTCTGAAGTACAAAAAGCAATAAAGCATGGGTGGAACAGATCAAATTGTACACAATTTTCAAGGCCTTTGCTGTAGGCTCCAAACCTTAGAACGTATCTCCCTCTCTCTCTCTCTCTCTCACACACACACACACACACACACACAGAATCTTGGATGTCTGTGTACAGGTCATCATCGGTAAATCACCAAGGCTTACACCTCATGAAGAATGAAGCTTCCAATCGTGTCGAAAAGGGCTCTCTCTCTCTCTCTCTCTCTCTCTCTCTCTCTCTCTCTCTCTCTCTCTCTCACACACACACACACACACACACACACACACAATCACAAGTGGATGTGGCTCTCTCTCGCTCTGTCTTGCATGGTCTATAGTCTGTAGAACCCTGAGTTCCACACCTCACTAAGAGGGAAGCACCCAATCATACAAAGATGTCGACAAACACATTCCCAAAAATAGCATAGGTGATTACATTTGGAGGAACAACTTGCTTCACATCCACTAAAAACAGCCCACAACTTCTTGGTCCTTGACCCTCTTGGACATATGTCGCACTCAATGTGTATCAACGGACGATGATCCTAACAGCAAGCTCCTCAAGCATAGGTGATTGCATCTAGAGGGATGTCCTTGCTTCGGACCTACTGAAAAAAGCCTATTGCTTCCTTGTCCTACCCTTTTTGCGTTTTCTCCGGTACACATTTTGTGTACATGCACTTTCCTCGCATCCGTTTTGGAAACATCCCACAACTTCCTCCCCCGGAGCCCTTCTTGGAACTATGCCACAACCCATAATCAATGCACTCGAAGAGATGACATTCCATACTGCAAGCTCCTCAAGCAACTTTTTCCCTTAAGCGTTGATGTCAACCAATGCATTCCTAAAAACAACATAGGCGATTGCATTTGGTGGAACATGCTTGCTTTGCATCCACTAAAACAGCCCACAACTGCTTGGCCTTGCCCCTCTTGGACATATGCCATAGTCAATGTGTATCGACGGACGATGATCTGGACAACAAGCTCCTCAAGCATAGGTAATTGCATCCAGAGGGATGCCCTTGCTTCGGAGCCGCTGAAAACAACCTATTTCTTCCTTGCCCTACCGTTCATGGGAATATGCCGCAATCAATGCACTCAAGAAGATGACATTCTCAATTGACACCTCCTTAAGTGCCTTTTGTGCTTTCTCAAGCACACCACATTATTGCACTCCAAGAGATGACGTTCCAAACTAGAAGCTCCTCAACTTTTTCCCTTAAGCGTTGATTTCGATCAATGCATTCCCAAAAACAACATACGTGATTGCTTGGACATAGCTACAATCAATCCATATAGATGGATGATGATCCGGACATCAAGCTCTTGAAGCATAGGTAATTGCATCCAGAGGGATGCCCTTGCTTCAGACCCACTCAAAATAGCCTATTGCTTCCTTGCCCTACCTTTCATTGGCTTATGCCGCAATTATAGCACTCAAAGATGACATTCTGGATTGATAGGCTCCTTAAGCACTTTATGCACTTTCTCAAGTACACCACCTTTTGTGTACATGCACTTGCTTTGCATTTGTTTTGAAAACATCCCACCTTCCTCCCCATGCCCTTCTTGGAACTATGATCAATGCACTCCCGGAGATGTCGTTCCAGACTGGAAGCTCCTCAAGAAAGTTTTTCCATTAAGCGTAGACGTCGACCAATGAATTCCCAAAAAAACATACGTGATTGAATTTGGAGGAGGACACTTGCTTTGCATCCACTAAAAGCAGCCCACAACTTCTTGGCCTTACCCCTCTTGGACATATGCCGCAATCAATGTGTACCGATGGACGATGATCCGGACAGCAAGCTGCTCAAGCATAGGTAATTGCATCTAGAGGTATGCCCTTGCTTTGGACCCGCTGAAAGGAGCCTATTGCTTCCTTTCCCTACCTTTCATGGACATATATATACAACATAACCCAAAGTTATCGACGCCCGTGCCTTTCCATGCTCATATCGACGTACTTACCATTCGTCGATATATGCGTCGATACCTGCGTCGATATGACAGTGGATATACGCTTCGAAAGACTAATTTTCCCACGCGTATTCCCACGCAGGTATCGACGGAAGTAATTTGGGGGAAAAAAAGCCGAACCCGCACGAAGTGGCCATTTTCGCCCTCAACACGCGCGTTCTCAGATCTTGGCCGCATTTGGAAATTTCGGAGGTCATTTGGAGGGCCTTCTAAGAGAATGTATTTTTTGCACTCTCTCTCTAGAAAAGATGGCAAATAATAGAGCTGGGTCTTTCATGGTAAAAGTTCAAAATGTGTACTTTAAGTAGATTCCTTACTCTTCTGAACATTCGTTCGTAGTGATTGAGGGATAATCTTCTTTTCAGTTGCATTGAATGAACCTCATCAATATGGAGGGAATGAGGCTAACATGGAGGGACAAATGCGCAGCCGCTATTCACTTTCCATTAAACCTACACATTTGGCTAATGGCGCACTCCTCAAATGGCACAAATGTTACCCACAAATGAGAAAAATATCACCTTCACATTGATTTGGACAATGAGTACCAACCATTGATTAAGCGTAGTAAAACAAACACACATATACCTCCTGCTTTCATAGACACGCTCAGAGCAAGGAGCTAAACACATAGATATCTGGACGAGAGGCTCTCTCTACCCTAAGAATCGAATGACTAATGCGTCTCCACCGTTTGTCAGTCCTACAAGCTTATTGACCATTGCTGGTGATGGAGAAAAGGGCCTTCTAGGTTATTGTAAATCTCTTACAAGAGAAGATGAAACTTATAAGGGCATTCTCCAAGCTCAACAATGTGAGATTGTTCGCCTTTCACATTTACATTCTACAGATCAGGTTACCATTTTGCAACACAAAACAGAGGTACAAGAACTGAAAGGAAAGGTACGAAGTTGTCAAATGAAGGACACCATCTTGGGTGGTCGTATCCGAAAGAAGAAATTGCGTAATATTGAAACATTGCAGGTTGCATCCGGAGGTCTCAAGAAAAGAATCCGAGCATTAAGGTGATGATTCTTGGTTGGCTACATTGTCTTAGTTAAGTAATCTTTTTGTTTTTTCTTGTTATGCATTGTTTTCATGTGCCTAAATAGTGTTAGTGAAGCAAATTTTCTGTTATTTACTTATGCATTGTCTTCATGAAGAGATTAAATCTATCCTGACAAGGAAAAAATTAACCCAAAGCCAATATAGGAAAGAGATTGAAGCCACTCATAAGTAGAAGCCTGGCAGCAAATATAGTACATGACAAGAAGTTTAAGGTCCTACAACGAAATGTAGTGGACCGCTTTATTTCAGAGAACTCAGTGCCTACAAAAGAGATACAAGGCACACTTGATTCACTTGGTGTAAGCAAAAGAGGATATTCGGCTATACAAAAATCTGTCTCATCTGTCTTTGTTAAGAAGGGTATAAAATCCAAACTTTTACCATCAGCCTCAAGTGTTTGGAAAGAGAGGCTTCAGCTTAACGAGGCACAGGGAGACTATCTTGGACAACCCTTTCATATTAAAGCAACTTACAGTGGCCATGGAGCAAACATGGCATATGATGAGTTCAATAATATTTTTATGGACCTGCAGATGTTACAGAAGAGAATGGTGGAGTTTTACAACATCACATTTGAAGAGTCACGAGGGGTATTACATTTTGTGTTAAAACTGGATGAGTGTGAGCTTGTTAAAGAGAAAAAGCTAGAGCGTGTTACTATTACTTTAATGAATAGAGCCCTCTCAAAGTGTCCCAGTGATGATCCTTTGTACTTTAGTGTTCAATTACAATTAACATATGGTGGCTTGGTGCGTTTGAGGTAAGCGAGATTCTCAGGTAAGCTCAAATGTTCACATCTACTTAAGTCTCATTTATTTTGTGTTGCAGGTAAAGAAAGAAGATCATGAGATTCTATATTGGGTGTTCCATCGAACTAATATTCCGGAGGTGATTGATAGACAGACTAACCAGGGAGAGGTACTACGTCTAGATGGAAGGGGAGACTTTCAAGTTCAGTGGCATCTTGCAGGTGACCTCAAAACATTAAAATGCATGTATAATTTTGGAATGGGTGCAATGGCAAAGTCGCTGTGTTTGTTCTGCATGGAGCCTACAAAGGTCATGGACCCAAAGTGGTGGAGAAAAGATCCAACACGTCACATTGAGGACCCTGCTTTTTGACCGGTTTTGAAAATACCACTTGTGAATGTCCACATCTGTACAATGCATGCCCTTTGTAGAATTGTGGAGAAATTGGTCTACTTATATATCGAGTTTGCTTGGAAGATTAAGAACTCAGCAGAGCGATAAGTAGCCCTGCAGTGCTTAGAATTGGTACTATCGGATATGGGGCTTCATGGTGGCAATGTGAAAATCCAGCGGGATGAAAAGAGATCAACTGCTGAGAAGGATGTCCCATGCAAACCATCCATCGGTGGGGTGAAGGCACGGAGGTTTTTATCTAAACCCCAAGGTACAAGAGATCCGAAGCTAACAAAACATGGACAAATATATAACACATTTTATGTTAGCAAGGTAGAGTATCAAAGCTGGAAAAATCTACATATTGCAGTCAAAGACCAAGAACCAACTACTCGTAACGCAAAGGCTGAGGTTTGGCGATCAATAGACATCCTATTTTTGATGTGCGACAAAGATGACTGGTCACAAGGTGATATGAACAAGTTCAAGGAGAATCTCAACCTTCTCAAAAAATCATTCAAGACAGCATGGACAGACACCCAGATTACTCACTACATGGTATTATCGTGTATTTGATTCTATTTTATGTGCAACTATGTGAGTGTAAAACATTCTAACTAATCTGTTTTCATATCCAGCACATCATCTTCAATCATTTACCATATTTTATACAAAAGTATGGGAACTCGGCAATATGGAATACCCAAGGGATGGAAAAGTCTCATTACATGGCGAGAAATGCTTATTTCAAGCACACACAACATGGTGGCTCTCGAATCAAGGCTAACAGTTTGAGAGAACTATTTGAATGGTTCTATCGTAGAATCATTCACCGAATGCAGGCAAAAGAAGTCTTGGCCTCTTCAGCAACAGCACAAGCCATCAGACATTTACAACAACAAAAAGTTAAAAGATCAATGACATACAACAACTCCGGTGCTCGTGAAAGTCAACGAAGGTGGAGAGAGACAATGGTGTATGTGAACCACAAGTGGATAAAGATACTCTGAGTGGATGACATTGTGCAAAATTCATGTAATACATGATCTTATACAATTGCGACTTGAAGTGTATCAAGATTTTGAAGGTTCAAATTTTTTTTTTGGCACATCACCCTTGTAACGAATCATGAGATGTTTGCCATACTCTAAAAGTTCATCTAGGTTTTGTCTACCAAGAGCTAGTGCCATTGCTGTGTAAGTGTAGTAATACGCTGCCCGACCACCTGTATAGCCAGGGTAGTAACCAAAACAATCTCTAGCAAACACTTTGTCCACAAGAATGACTTTATCTGCACTTTTGGGCAGCACGGGTCCACCCAAGAAGCGTGATAGTGTCTTGAATGTGTAAGTTGCTATTGAACCCTCTTGTGACATGGAATTGTGAAAAACTACTATCGGCGACTCGCAAAGCTTTGAAAGGTACTGTGCTAGGGCCGCATCCCTTCCACGATACTCTCGAGTCCGCCGCCGAAGGGAGTCATCCTTGTCAGTAATCCAAGACTGCACATATCATGTCAGAGTAAGTGACACACACACACACACACAAACACACACACACACACACACACACACACACACACACACACAGAGAGAGAGAGAGAGAGAGAGAGAGAGAGAGAGAGAGAGAGAGAGAGAGAGAGAGAGTTACCATGAAGCTCTCATCCTGCAGAAAGAGGTTTTCCTGCCACAGGTCTATAGATGTAGTTGACCCTTGACCTAAATGGTTAAACCAATCCTCCACTTCTTTGTTACTTGTTGATGGTCTTAGGCTTTGTCTTATTGCTTGGAAGGTGGCTTCATCAGGTAGTGTCTCCTTGTATTTTTCAGCTTTCTCAAAGCATCTTCGGAGGCATTCCATTGGATTGCTGGATGTTTCCATTGCCTCATCATCACTACTATCCTCTGAAACAAATCCACTCCTCTCCTCTTGGACTCTGGAAATGATAGCCTGGGAGAAGTCTTTACTTAAATAAAAGATGCTTTGCACATCATGTAAAAAGATATAGGTCCTATCTCCAATCCTGAAGTCAGGCACAGCAGGCAGCATCATCTGAGCATGCTTCTCAGTGAAGTTACTGACATCCAAAGGTAGTTTGATTTCTGTGGTTTTCACAGAGAGCATCTTACTTCTTTGTACTTCAATTGCCTCAACCTCAAGGTCGACTGTATCTTCAACCTCCTCGACTTCTTGTATATGTGTTGTCTCCTCGCATTCTTCATCTGGTGCTACATCCTGCTCCTCTAACACCTCATCAGGATTCTGCATGAGGAATCCAAAGAGGCTCTTCAAGTAAATCATAAAGCCAAAGGATTCCTGAATAAGTTTTCACTCTTTTTGGTGCAATGGGCAGGCTAAATGTCGACAAGCAGGTGGTAATTCCCTATACTTCTTCAGTCCCTGTCCCTTTACACCACAGTCATTTAAATGCACAACAGTCATCGTGGGCAGAACAACCCTCCCTACGTGCACCATCACTTCAAATTTATCTTTGTAGGACTGCAAGAATTCACTGTGCTGAGCTAACAGGTCTTCAATGTCAAACTTTGGGTCAAACATAGAATGAACTAGATCAAATTTGTCCCTAGCACCACAAGATGATGCAAAATCGAGCAACCTCTCATCAGTTGAAGCTGGGTCTTCCATAGAAGACACGTCCTCTTTGGCTTTACCTTTAGTTGCACAGGGACTGCTTTCTGGGACATTTGCATCATCTGAGAAGTCTATATTCCTCTTTCTTGTATTTTTCTTGACAAGTACTGTAGAGGGTGAGGGAGCCTTGTAGGGTGAGGGATCCTCTTGGCCTGGTGACCTCTCTGATTGATCTTCACCAATTGACTCTTCTTCAGATATGTCCTGAAAAAAGTCAACAGTTATTTTGGCAGAAACATTAAGCAACTGAGCCTGCAAAGGTTGAATTCCTAGCACAAGCTCTCGGTCTGGTTTCAGCCTCTTCTGCCTACTGGACCTTAATCCTATTCATCAGGAAACATGACAAGTCTCACTCTCTCTCACCTCTATTCTTGGGCCATTATCCATTGTCTATGCATGACCTAATGCTTAAAACAAAACAAAAACATAGACGTCCAAAATAAGGTTGTACCTAATGAGAGGCAAAATAAAAGGATTTACTGAAGCGTTTATCTCGGTCAACCTAAGAGGACCTAAAATTCTACGAATTACTCGCTGAAATTGCACTTTAGTACTAACAATTATGTGTACCTTTTGCCTTGCAATGGGAATGAAGGGATCATACAAATTCTCGTAATTCATACAAGCTACTTGATTATGCTAAAGGTTGAACCTACACAAAACATACACAAGCCATTCCTCAGTGGGGGGCACCAATTTGAGGCGGTCCGGGGCGGGCAACAAGAAGAGCGGCCTCTAAACACCCTTCGAGGCTCCCGTGCTACTCAATTAGGGCTGGGGCAAGCACAATCAGAGACAACAACAACCCACAACCAGAAACCAAACAAGAAAAGGGGCCCCACCTAGTTGTAGATGCGAACTAGAACGCACGTGATATCTCCTTGTACTCAAATGCACAAAGAGAGGGGAATGCAAGATAGCCACACACACCAAACACAAACATTTACCATGCCAGAGAGAGGTAAAGCGCACAAATCAACTTGAGCAACTCATTCTTAGCCTTAAAGACTAGATGCACACAAAGCTTGATGAGAAATAGAGAGACAGCACAATACTTGACCTTGTTGCCAATACACAAATTGTCTTAGGGTCACGGGAGCCCTCTCACCGAGCACCCTCTTACAATTGAAAGTTTTGGCAAACAATTAAACAAGCCCTCAAACCACCAAGCATGAAATGGCACAACAAACTTCAAGGACAATATACCTTCAACCACCTGATGAGCCAACTTATCAAGTCAATTTGGAGAGAAGAGTCGTAGTTGCAGCATACAATTGCACCCAAAACTATGAATCTTATTTATGGACAAGAGTAGGCTACAAGTGTGATTGCAGAGTATAGTATCACTCCACTCCTCTAGATGGCATTACTAACTTCAAGCTTCTCCATGCACCTATGTGTAGTGATGGAATAGAGAACTTACAATGCACACACTCTACACAACTAGGCTTGAAGAGTGGTGTGCTATGTGTTGAGAATGGTGTGGTGTAGTGTGATCATGGGATGTTTTATAAGGGAGACAAGGGCTCTATTTATAGGTTTTAGAAGCCCCGATTAGGATTAGGCCTAATCAAGTTTATTTGAAGGAATAAAATATTATGCATATTTTTATTTTTTTAATGAGGGTGGGTCTATCTTGTCCTTTGAGTCACATGGATGTGGGCTTAAGGGAAGAGAATTATTGAGGATGAAAGGAGAGAGGATTGAGTGAATAATTGGGGAGTGCCTACTCTAGTAGACGGTGCATTTTACAATAAGGTTAGTGGTTAGTAGCTAGTAATTATCACTAAAAAATATTTACAAAATCATTCACCAAATGGTGAGATATATGATGAGAAAAGTTAGAGAAGGGATGAGCTTGTAAAGAGAGGTTGAAGCTTTGGAGAAGTTGACATTCACCTCTTTACAACACCGGAAGAAGAAGCAGTTAGCATGGCGAAGCAGCGCGTGTCGATGAAGCTATGTTATCTTAAAACTTTGGAAAATTCATAATAAAAGCCTTCGTTTGAAGAGGTTATCCTTGGATTTTTGCTGATTTTTTGAAGTTCTTTACAAAGCTTAATAGAGTATGGTAATATGGACATATATGTAGAGAGAAGCAAAGGTCCACCACTTGTCCAAGCTAGGGTCCCTTAAAATATGGAGAGAGGGATGCTCCACCATTTGTCCAAGATAGACTCCATTGAAACATGAAAAGATGCAAGCTGCACCATGTCTCCAAGATGCTAGCCTCCATCGAAATACGTTAAACCCACGTTATTTTGTACATGAGGAGTTTACAGTCAAGGTCCACCACTTGTCCAACCTATTATCGCTAGTAGCATGAGTGGTTTTCTCTCAAGATTCACCACTTTTTCACTCTATGTCATTATATTAAGAATATTTGGGTGTTAAGGTCCAGCACTTGTCCAACCTATAAGACTATATCTTAAAGGTTATTCTTTCTGACGACCCGGAGTGACCATGATAGGTTTTACATGGGGGTTTGGTTCCAAGGTCCATCACTTGTCCAAGCTAACTCTATTGAAAGATAGAGAGAAGCAAAGGTCCACCACTTGTCCAAGCTAGGCTCCATTGAAACATGTAGAGAACGATGCTCCACCATTTTTCGAAGCTAGCTCTATTGAAACATGGGGGATTTACATTCAATGTCCACCACTTGTCCAACCTATTAACGCTAGTATCATGAGTGGTTTGGTATCAAGAATCACCACTTTTTCACTCTATGTCATTATATTAAGAATATCTGGGTGTTAAGGTCCACCACTTGTCAAACCTATAAGGATATATCTTAAGGGTTATTCTTTCTCACCACTTGGAGTGACCATGATAGGTTTTACATGGGGGTTTGGTTCCAAGGTCAACCACTTGTCCAAGCTAACTCTATTGAAACATAGAGAGAAGCAAAGGTCCACCACTTGTCCAAGCTAGGGTCCCTTGAAATATGGATAGAGGGATGCTCCACCATTTGTCCAAGATAGGCTCCATTGAAACATGAAGAGAAGCAAGCTGCACCATGTCTCCAAGATGCTAGGCTCCATTGAAATACCTTAAACCCATAATACTTCGTACATGGGGGTTTTACATTCAAGGTCCACCAATTGTCCAACCTATTATCCTTAGTAGCATGAGTGGTTTGGTCTCAAGATCCACCACTTGTCCAACCTATTATCCTTAGTAGCATAAGTGGTTTGGTCTCACAATTCACCACTTTTCCACTCTATGTTGCTATATTCAGAATATCTAGGTTTTAAGGTCGACCACTTGTCCAACCTTTAGGGCTAGATCTTAAAGGGTATTATTTCTTACCACTTGAAATGACCATGATATGTTTTACATGGGGGTTTGGTGCCAAGGTCCACCACTTGTCCAAGATAACTCTATGGAAACATAGAGAGAAGCAAAGGTTCACCACTTGTCCAAGCTAGGTTCCATTGAAACATGGAGAGAAGGATGATACCCCATTGTTCAAAGATAGGCTTCATTGAAACATGAAAAGATGCAAGTTGCACCATGTCTCCAAGATGCTAGGATCCATTGAAATACCTTAAACCCACGATATCTATTACATGTGGGGTTTAAAGTCAAGGTCAACCACTTGTCCAAGCTATTATCTCTATTAGCATGAGTGGTTTGGTCTCAATATTAACCACTTTTCCACTCTATGTCATTATATTAAGAATATATGGGTGTAAAGGTCCACTGCTTGTCCAACCTATAATGGTATATCTTAAAGGGTATTCTTTCTCACCACTTGAAATGTCCATGATATGTTTTACATGGGGGTTTGGTTCCAAGGTCCACCACTTTTCCAAGCTAACTCTATTCGTTTCATAGAGAGAAGCAAAGGTCCACCACTTGTACAAGCTAGGCTCTATTAAAACATGGAGAGAAGGATGCTCCACCATTTGTCGAAGCTAACTCTATTGAAACATGGGGGGTTTACATTCAAGGTCCACCACTTGTCCAACCTATTAACGCTAGTAGCATGAGTGGTTTGGTCTCAAGATTCACCACGTTTTCACTCTATGTCATTATATTAAGAATATATGAGTGTTAAGGTCTACCATTTGTCCAACCTATAAGGCTATATCTTAAGGCTTATTCTTTTTCACCACTTGGAGTGACCATGATAGGTTTTACATGGGGGTTTGGTTCCAAGGTCCACCACTTGTCCAAGATAACCCTATTGAAACATAGAGAGAAGGAAAGGTCAACCACTTGTCCAAGCTAGGGTCCATTGAAACATGGAGAGAAGGATGCTCCACCATTTGTCCAAGATAGACTCCATTAAAACATGAAGAGAAGCAAGTTGCACCATGTCTCCAAGATGCTAGCCTCCATCGAAATACCTTAAACCCACGTTATTTTGTACATGGGGAGTTTATAGTCAAGGTCCACCACTTGTCCAACCTATTATCGCTAGTAGCATGAGTGGTTTGGTCTCAAGATTCACCACTTTTCTACTCTATGTCATTATATTAAGAATATCTGGGTGTTAAGGTCCACCACTTGTCCAACCTATAAGACTATCTCTTAAACATTAGGAAAATATTGTACTTCTTTGGGGCCTTGTAAGGTTTGGGATTAAGTTTCTAATTGGTAGGGGGTTAAGGGGACACAAAAAAACTCTTAGTGGTTTTGAGCTAGAATATGTTAATTTTCAAAAGAAACTGACTTGTGGGGTCTTTGGCCCATATTAAATAGGCATTGGAAGATGGACCATTGGTTAATTGGAGGGGAAGGTGTAAGTTGTTTAATGGGTAAAAGAGCAAGGCTCCATATGATGTGGGGGTGCAATCTTGACCATTGGATCTTGCACAAGATCAAGGGTGGAGGTTGAATGGTGCCATTTAAAGTGGGGGCTCAATCTCGGCCTTTGGATCTCAATCAAGATCAAGGGAGGAGGTGAAAAGGCGCATTTTGAAGAGAGGGGAGCCCATCCTAGCCACTAGATCTCACTCAAGATGAAGGGTGGAGGTTGAAAGGCGCCTTTTGATGATATCCATTGGATGAAAAAAGGATCTAATGGTTGAGATTGAAGCCCCCCCCCCCCCCTTCCACCCTCTCCAATTCAAATAACATTGTACCATCATGTCATCTTCACTTTTCCAACTGTCACCTCACTGTCACACCCCCTTTTCCAGGTTTTAAAGGCTTGTAAGAACATGGTATTATCCTCTAAAAGGTTGTTTTGACCTAGGCAAACCAAGGGAAAGAGGGGTCAAACTATGACACACCTAGCTCTTTTTAGTTGTAGAGTGTGTCCACCACCCTCTTTCTATTGGCTGGCCTCTAATTAACCTTAATCCCAAAGGGCCCCTAGAGGGTTCATATTTCTCCTAATGAGGTTATTCTTTCTGACCACTTGGAGTGACCATGATAGGTTTTACCTGGGGGTTTGCTCTCAAGATTCACCACTTTTCCACTCTATGTCATTATATTAAGAATCTCTGGGTGTTAAGGTCCACCACTTGTCCAACCTATAAGACTATATTATAAAGTTTATTCTTTCTCCTCACTTGGAGTTACCATGATAGGTATTACATGGGGGTTTCGTTCAATGGTCCACCACTTGTCCAAGCTAACTCTATTGAAAGATGGGGGGAAGCAAAGGTCCACCACTTGTCCAAGCTAGGCTCCATTGAAACATGTAGAGAAGGATGCTCCACTATTTGTCGAAGCTAACTCTATTAAAACATGGGGGGTTTACATTCAAGGTCCACTACTTGTCCAACCTATTAACACTAGTAGCATGAGTGGTTTGGTCTCAAGACTCACCACTTTTTCACTCTATGTCATTATATTAAGAATATCTGGGTGTTAAGGTCCACCACTTGTCCAACCTATAAGGATATATCTTAAGGGTTATTCTTTCTGACCACTTGCATAGAGAGAAGCAAAGGTCCACCACTTGTCCAAGCTAGGATCCATTGAAACATGGAGAGAAGGATGCTCCACCATTTGTCCAAGATACTCTCCATTGAAACATGAAAAGAAGCAAGCTATACCATGTCTCCAAGATGCTAGCCTCCATCGAAATACCTTAAACCCACGTTATTTTGTACATGGGGAGTTTACAGTCAAGGTCCACCACTTGTCCAACCTATTATCGCCAGTAGCATGAGTGGTTTTCTCTCAAGATTCACCACTTTTCCACTCTATGTCATTATATTAAGAATATCTGGGTGTTAAGGTCCACCATTTGTTCAACCTATAAAGATATATCTTAAAGTTTATTCTTTTTCACAACTTGGAGTTATCATGATAGGTTTTACATGGGGGTTTGCTTCCACGGTCCACCACTTGTCCAAGCTAACCCTATTGAAAGATAGAGAGAAGCAAAGGTCCACCACTTGTCCAAGCTAGGCTCCATTGAAACATGTCGAGAAAGATGCTCCACCATTTGTCGAAGCTAAATCTATTGAAACATGGGGGGTTTACATTGAAGGTCCACCACTTGCCCAACCTATTAACGCTAGTAGCATGAGTGGTTTGGTCTCAAGATACACCACTTTTTCACTCTATGTCATATATTAAGAATATCTGGGTGTTAAGGTCCACCACTTGTCCAACCTATTAGGATACATCTTAAGGGTTATTCTTTCTGACCACTTGGAGGGACAATGATAGGTTTCACATGGGGGTTTGGTTCCAAGGTCCACCACTTGTCCAAGCTAACTCTATTGAAACATAGAGAGAAGCAAAGGTCCACCACTTGTCCAAGCTAGGCTCCATTGAAACATGGAGAGAAGGATGCTCCACCATTTGTCCAAGATACGCTCCATTGAAACATGAAGAGAAGCAAGCTACACCATGTCTCCAAGATGCTAGCCTCCATCGAAATACCTTAAACCCACGTTATTTTGTACATGGGGAGTTTACAGTCAAGGTCCACCACTTGTCCAACCTATTATCGCTAGTAGCATGAGTGGTTTGGTCTCAAGATTCACCACTTTTCCACTCTATGTCATTATATTAAGAATATCTGGGTGTTAATGTCTACCACTTGTCCAACCTATAAGACTATATTTTATAGTTTATTCTTTCTTACCACTTGGAGTTACCATGATAGGTTTTACATGGGGGTTTGGTTCCAAGGTCCACTACTTGCCCAAGCTAACTCTGTTGAAAGATAGAGAGAATCCAAGGTCCACCACTTGTCCAAGCTATGCACCATTGAAACATGTAGAGAAGGATGCTCCACCATTTGTCGAAGCTAACTCTATTGAAACATGGGAGCTTTACATTCAAGGTCCACCACTTGTCCAACCTATTAGGGCTAGTAGCATGAGTGGTTATGTCTCAAGAATCACCACTTTTTCACTCTATGTCATTATATTAAGAATATCTGGGTGTTAAGGTCCACCACTTGTCCAACCTATAAGGATATATCTTAAGGGTTATTCTTTCTGACCACCAGGAGTGACCATGATAGGTTTTACATGGGGGTTTGGTTCCTAGGTCCACCACTTGTCCAAGCTTAGTCTATTGAAACATAGAGAGAAGCAAAGGTCAACCACTTGTTCAAGCTAGGGCCCTTGCAACATGGAGAGAAGGATGGTCCACCATTTTTCCAAGATAGTCTCCATTGAAACATGAAGAGAAGCAAGCTGCAACATGTCTCCAAGATGCTAGCATCCATCGAAATACCTTAAACCCACGTTATTTTGTACATGGGGAGTTTACAAGAAAGGTCCACCACTTGTCCAACCTATTATCGCTAGTAGCATGAGTGGTTTGCACTCAAGAATCACCACTTTTCCACTATATGTCATTATATTAAGAATATCTGGGTGTTAAGGTCCACCACCTGTCCAACCTTTAAGGATATATCTTGAAGGTTATTCTTTCTGACCACTTGGAGGGACAATGATAGGTTTTACAGGGGGGTTTGGTTCCAAGGTCCACCACTTGTCCAGGCTAACTCTATTGAAACATAGAGAGAAGCAAAGGTCCACCACTTGTCTAAGCTAGGCTCCATTGAAACATGGAGAGAAGGATGATCCACCATTTGTCCAAGATACAGTCTATTCAAACATGAAGAGAAGCAAGCTACCCCATGTCTCCAAGATGCTAGCCTCCATTGAAATACCCTAAACCCACGTTATTTTCTACATGGGGAGTTTACAGTCAAGGTCCACCACTTGTCCAACCTATTATCGCTAGTAGCATGAGTGGTTTGCTCTCAAGATTCACCACTTTTCCACTCTATTTCAATATATTAAGAATATCTGGGTGTTAAGGTCCACCACTTTTCCAACCTATAACACTATATTCTAAAGTTTATTCTTTCTCACCACTTGGAGTTACCATGATAGGTTTTACAATGGGGTTTCGTTCCAAGGTCCACCACTTGTCCAAGCTAACTCTTTTGAAACATGGGGGATTTACATTTAAGGTCTACCACTTGTCCAACCTATTAACGCTAGTAGCATGAGTGGTTTCGTCTCAAGAATCACCACTTTTTCACTCTATGACATTATATTAAGAATATCTGGGTGTTAAGGTCCACCACTTGTCCAACCTATAAGGATATATCTTAAGGGTTATTCTTTCTGACCACTTGGAGGGACAATGATAGGTTTTACATGGGGGTTTAGTTCCAAGGTCCACCCTTTGTCCAAGCTAACTCTACTGAAACATAGAGAGAATCAAAGGTCCACCACTTGTCCAAGCTAGGAGCCACTGCAACATGGAGAGAAGGATGCTCCACCATTTGTCCAAGATACGCTCCATTGAGACATGAAAAGAAGCAAGCTATACCATGTCTCCAAGATGCTAGCCTTCATCGAAATACCTTAAACCCACGTTATTTTGTACATGGGGAGTTTAGAGTCAAGGTCCACCACTTGTCCAACCTATTATCGCTAGTGGCATGAGTGGTTTTCTCTCAAGATTCACCACTTTTCCACTCTATGTCATTATATTAAGAATATCTGGGTGTTAAGGTCCACCACTTGTCCAACCTCTAAGGATATATCTTAAAGTTTATTCTTTTTCAAAACTTGCAGTGACCATGATACGTTTTACATGGGGGTTTGCTTCCAAGGTCCACCACTGGTCCAAGCTAACGCTATTGAAAGATAGAGAGAAGCAAAGGTCCACCACTTGTCCAAGCTAGGCTCCATTGAAACATGTAGAGAAGGATTGTCCACCATTTATCGAAGCTAACTCTATTGAAACATGGGGGGTTTACATTCAAGGTCCACCACTTGTCCAACCTATTAACGCTAGTAGCATGAGTGGTTTGGTCTCAAGATACACCACTTTTTCACTCTATGTCATATATTAAGAATATCTGGGTGTTAAGGTCCACCACTTGTCCAACCTATTAGGATACATCTTAAGGGTTATTCTTTCTGACCACTTGGAGGGACAATGATAGGTTTCACATGGGGGTTTGGTTCCAAGGTCCACCACTTGTCCAAGCTAACTCTATTGAAACATAGAGAGAAGCAAAGGTCCACCACTTGTCCAAGCTAGGCTCCATTGAAACATGGAGAGAAGGATGCTCCACCATTTGTCCAAGATACGCTCCATTGAAACATGAAGAGAATAAAGCTACACCATGTCTCCAAGATGCTAGCCTCTATCGAAATACCTAACACTAGGTTGGTAATGGGACACTTTTATGTCCTGTTAGGTGACCATTTTCCTTGAATTATGTCAAGAGTTTCAAAATGGATTTTGAGGTTCTATCTATCTAGAAATTTGTCTCATGAGCTGAAAAAAACTCGACAGTTTTTTGGAATATCAATTCCATCTTTAACCTTGTCCTTGCACAACATTTCACAAACTAAACTGTGGGAAAAAACAGGTCCTGTTTTTGGCTTTTTTCAACTTTTTGCAACTATACCACTCTAGAATTCATGTTTGTGAGGTCTATAATGCTACACAACTATCTTTAGTAGTCTTGAACATGTCTTGATGCTTCTAGGGAGAAATAAATGTTAAAGTTGTAAGTTATGACCAAATTACAAAAATTGTCAAATCCTGTTTTTTAGCCAATTTTAGCTCTTCTATGATTTTTTTGGTGGCTTTCATGATATCCAAACGCAGTTTTGATTTTCTACGTCACATATTGTAACATAAACCTAATATTCCTTGAGTTTTGGGGCACCTAATACTCTATTTTTCATAGTAGACAACGATGGTTGATTTTTTCAATTATAGAAGAAAACGAAACATTCTAATATATCAAGTATAGCTTTTTCAATATTGTTATTTTCTTGTGACAACTACATGCATTTTGTAGGTAGTAACCATATCTAGTCATAAGGATCAAATTTGGCTAGATATTGAATAGTTTCTATGGGATTCTACAACTCATAATGTTGAGCCCAGATTTTTCATGTTTGCTGTATTTAGCACTTCATCTTTGTCCCCAAGATTCCCCTCGGTAAGAGATGTAATATTCTTTTGACATGCTCCATGACTCCTTATGAACCTAAAGAACAATAGGGAACTAAGAAAACATGCATATATTATTTGTATTGAGCGTGGCTATAGAAACTTTGATGATAGGTTTGCAGACTGGTAAAAATTCAGCTTTTTTGTACCTATTTCTTTTGGAAAAACAAAAAATAGTGAGTGAGAAGAAATCATATGTTCTAGTCACCAACCCATTGAAGTTAACTAGGGAATTTATCTTAAGTCCTACAAAAATCCCTAATCTTATTTTTATGCAACAAAACGTAAGAAATGACTGTTTTGATGAAAATGTACTGGTCCATCAACTTTGTAGGCTTGGTGTGACCAAAAGATGAGAAATTTTACAAGTTTCTTATTTTCTACATGTGTAGTAGGCCTTGAACTATAACCTCATGAAAAGATTTTACAAAATGAGTGGATCTACTATGGTTTTGGAGGTTTTTTTCAAAACCCTGAAAGGACACATTTATGTCCTCTTAAGTTTCCAACCTAGTGTTAAACCCACGTTATTTTGTACATGCGGAGTTTACAGTCAAGGTCCACCACTTGTCCAACCTATTAACCTAGAGAAGCAAGCTGCAACATGTCTCCAAGATGCTAGCGTCCATCGAAATACCTTAAACCCACGTTATTTTGTACATGGGGAGTTTACAAGAAAGGTCCACCACTTGTCCAACCTATTATCGCTAGTAGCATGAGTGGTTTGCTCTCAAGATTCACCACTTTTCCACTCTATGTCATTATATTAAGAATATCTGGGTGTTAATGTCAACCACTTGTCCAACCTATAAGACTATACTATAAAGTTTATTATTTCTGACCACTTGGAGTTACCATGATAGGTTTTACATGGGGGTTTGGTTCCAAGGTCCACCACTTGTCCAAGCTAACTCTATTGAAACATAGAGAGAAGAAAAGGTCCACCACTTGTCCAAGCTAGGATCCATTGAAACATGGAGAGAAGGATGATCCACCATTTGTCCAAGTTAACTCTATTGAAAGATAGAGAGAAGCAAAGGTCTCCCACTTGTCCAAGCTAGGCGCCATTGAAACATGTAGAGAAGGATGCTCCACCATTTGTAGAAGCTAACTCTATTGAAACATGGGGGGTTTACATTCAAGGTCCACCACTTGTCCAACCTATTAAGGCTAGTAGAATGAGTGGTTTGGTCTCAAGAATCGCCACTTTTTCACTCTATGTCATTATATTAAGAATATCTGGGTGTTAAGGTCCACCACTTGTCCAACCTATAAGGATATATCTTAAGGGTTATTCTTTCTCACCACTAAGAGTGACCATGAGAGGTTTTACATGGGTGTTTGGTTGCAATGTCCACCACTTGTCCAAGCTTAGTCTATTGAAACATAGAGATAAGCAAAGGTCAACCACTTGTCCAAGCTAGGGTCCCTTGCAACATGGAGAGAAGGATGCTCCACCATTTTTCCAAGATAGACTCCATTGAAACACGAAGAGAAGCAAGCTGCAACATGTCTCCAAGATGCTAGCGTCCATCAAAATACCTTAAACCCACGTTATTTTGTATATGGAGAGTTTACAGTAAACGTCCACCACTTGTCCAACCTATTATCGCTAATAGCATGAGTGGTTTGCTCTCAAGAATCACCGCTTTTCCACTCTATGTCATTATATTAAGAATGCCTGGGTATTAAGGTCCACCACTTGTTCAACCTATAAGACTATATCTTAAAGGTTATTCTTTCTGACCACTTGCAGTGACCATGATACGTTTTACATGGGGGTTTGCTTCCAAGGTCCACCACTGGTCCAAGCTAACGCTATTGAAAGATAGAGAGAAGCAAAGGTCCACCACTTGTCCAAGCTAGGCTCCATTGAAACATGTAGAGAAGGATTGTCCACCATTTATCGAAGCTAACTCTATTGAAACATGGGGGGTTTACATTCAAGGTCCACCACTTGTCCAACCTATTAACGCTAGTAGCATGAGTGGTTTGGTCTCAAGATACACCACTTTTTCACTCTATGTCATTATATGATGAATATCTGGGTGTTAAGGTCCACCACTTGTCCAACCTATAAGGATATATCTTCACTACAAGAGCCTATTCATATTAGCGATGCTCACACAGCGACGCTCAAAAAAAAAATTCCCGGCATCGCTATGAGCGTCGCAAATTTCTTTGTAAATTTGCGACGTTCATAGCGACGCCGACTGGGCTAAAAAAATAACAGAGAGCGCCCAAAAACTCAGATCTCAGATCTGAGTTTTTCGGCGCCCTCAAGCAAGGAGCAGGTAACGCTCTCCCTCTCTCTCTCTCTCTCTCGCTCTCTCTCTCTCTCTCTTCTCCACACACACACACACACACACGAGGAGAGGAAGGAGAGCCAGGTATGCTCCTTCCCTCTCCTCACTCTCATGTTCCCTTCCCCTCTTTCTCTCTCCCTCTCTCTCTCTCTCACACACACACATAGTGTTTTTGAGAGAGAGAGAGAGAGAGAGAGAGAGAGAGAGAGTACAAACATAAACAAAAATGCACACACACATACATAAACAAAGAATGTACACACACATTGAGAGAGGAAAAGAGAGAGAGAGCATGCATAAACAAAAAACGCACACATTGAGAGAGGAAAAGAGAGAGAGAACATGCATAAACAAAAAACGCACACATTGAGAGAGGAAAAGAGAGAGAAAACATGCATAAACAAAAAAACGCACACACATTGAGAGAGAAAGAGAGAGAAACTAATTTAACGTCGTAGGAAACTAATTAAAATTAAAAGACCTAAAGATCTAGCCGACGAGGAGTTGAACTCAAGACCTATTATTCAAGAGGGAAATGGCATAACCAATCTATCATACTTGGCATGGTTGATAGAAATGTTATACCATTTATCTCTTTTTATTGGCACACACATCCACACACGCGCACACACACAAGAAGAAGAGAGTTATAACGTTGTAAGAAACTATCCTAAAAGACGTTAAAGATTAGGTTAGATGTAGACTTACGTTAAATTAGATTTAGGTTTATTTAAGTTAAATTAGATTAGATTTAGGTTTATTTTTAATTAGATTTACGTTTATTTACGCTAGATTTAGATTTACGTTATATTAGATTAGATTTAGGTCTCCATAGACTGCGATGCCTGCATGAAGCGGGTGAAGAAAGCCCTCAATGGAATATAGGGTATTGCTGCCTTCACTCATGGTGGGCTCCGTCGATCCAAAATTACTGGTGAAATGTCTTCAGAAGATAGGGAAGAAGGTGGATCTTCAGGGCGGCAAGAGTCACTACATCCCCGACACAATGACCATCTAGACAACCTCTAGTCATTCAACAGCAACTTCAAAGTTAGTAACAAGAGCAAGAACGGTCTAAAGGGCCAATTGCTGTCGTCAGATGTGGATGGAGATGAGGCAGCGTCACCGCCGGAAGTTAACTCTCACATCTTTAGTGATGAGAATGCCAACTCTTGCCGAGTTATGTGAAAAATTATGTGTTAAATCAGTTTTAAGGTTCTTATAATCCCTGTTAGTTTAGTTCTTTGTTTTTAATATAACATAATTTACGTTAGATTTAGATTTATGTTATATTAGATTAGACTTAGGTTTATTTAGGTTTATTTAGGTTTATTTAGGTTTATTTAGGTTTACCCACACACATACACACACACACACACACACACACACACACAAGAAGAAGAGAGTTTTAACGTCGTAGGAAACTATCCCAAAAGACGTTAAAGATTAGGTTAGATGTAAACTTACGTTAAATTAGATTTAGGTTTATTTTTAGTTAGATTTACGCTTATTTACGTTAGATCGAGTTCACGCAAGAATTACTTACGGTTTAGGGTTTAGAGTTAGACGAACAGTGAAAAGATGTTAAGATGCTGTGAAGTGCTACAGCTAGAGAAGAGGCAAAGGGGTTTTATCCACTACATGCAGTATCATGTAGACGTGGGTCTGTAGATTTCTTGTACCCACAAATATAGGTATTGACCAATAAAGACGAGATTATAACCCGGTGGTTCTGATCTCCGTGCACCTCTAGACCGAGGTGTGCGGGGATTGGACATGACTATAGAATGTGAGGTAAAGAGAGAGAGAGAGAGAGAGAGAGAGAGAGAGAGAGAGATAAGACGAAGAATGCCAATAGAATATTAAATTTGTTGTCCAGGTTATAAGATTTTTATCCTCATTATGAGTAGTGACGAGGATGTGGGACCGTCCAACCGAAACACCTATCTCTCAACGAGGGTCTTATGTCCTTGTAATCAATGCAAGCATGCTGTCCGACGGACAAGACGTGTTTCTTTGCAGCACGTTCGCGAATTTTGAGAGTTCGATCCATCTATTATAGATCGAGTTGTTGCCAATTATAACTCGTCGGACTCTGACGCTGGCCAACAAGCAGCAATCTTGCAACCCAATAGACGTGTTCGCAGGCGCTTTGGTCAAGCAGCATATGTGAGGCCACAAGATGTAGCCTCTGACAGCTCGGGGGATGATCATGCAGAGCACATTCCCAACGAGGCAATGTTTGAGCCCGAGATTGATGAAATGATCGAGACGATCATGGATTCAGAAAGGCTTATCTATGATGATATGAAAAGTGAAGCCGATACGCCATTGTATAATGGAGCACGTATGTCTAGATTGAAAGCACTCCTGGTTCTTCTCAACATGCAGGCAAAGTTTGGATGGAGTGACACTAGCGTCACAGCACTTTTCAGGTGATCTATTACAATTAGTTTACTTTAATAAAACTCTAAATGTATAATGATCTGATACATTTTTACACGACTGTATCGTATTTTTATGTTGTGTAGATTGCTTAAAGAGCACATACTACCAGCTGACAATGTGATGCCAGATTCCCGAGATGAAGCAAGAAAGATTTTGCGAAACTTGGGGATGGATTACAATTCTATCCACGCTTGTCCTAATGACTGCATTCTTTTCAGAGGGGAATACATAGACATGGAGAAGTGTCCAAAATGTGATTCCGAAAGATATCGAGTAGATCTCCACGGGACAAAAATTCCACAAAAGGTTTTGCGACATTTTCCTCTGCTTCCTCGCATCAAGCATTTCTTCGAATGTAAGTCCATGGCCGCCCTAGCATCATGGCATGAGGAGAATAAATCTTCGGATGGTGTGCTACGAATTCCTGCAGATTGCGCGGCCTGGAAACATATAGATGGAACATGGTCGGATTTTGCCAGGGAAGCTCGAAATTTGCGCTTAGGCCTGGCTGCGGATGGTGTAAATCCATTTGGTCAAAGATCAACATCTTACAGTGTATGGCCCGTTGTCATCGTCAACTACAACATTCCCCCGTGGTTGACTACGAAGAAGGGGCACCTATGGCTAAGCTTGATTGTGCCAGGGCGATATAAAGTGGGGAATATGGATGTGTATCTTTGTCCACTATTGGAAGAGCTACAACAATTGTGGATTGGCATAGAGGTGGTGGATATGAGCCGACACACAGGACGACGGAATGCTTTGATCAGAGGCATTCTAATGTGGACCATGCATGACTATCCCGGGCTAACAAAATGCTCAGGTGATCTATCTCCTCACTTTGACACTGTAAATCTTGTTTTTTCCCATAGTTGATCTATTATCATGTGTATACATGCAGGGCTTCAAACAAGCGGATACAGAGCATGTGTCACATGTATGACTATCCCGGGCTAATAGAATGCTCAGGTGATCTATCTCCTCACTCAGACACTGTAAATCTTGTTTTTTCCCATAGTTGATCTATTATCATGTGTATACATGCAGGGCTTCAAACAAGCGGATACAGAGCATGTGTCACATGTGGACCTAGACTGAATGCACGTAGGGCGCCCTCACTGAAGAAGCAAATCTACGAAGGTCATCAAGCGTATCTTCCAAAGAATCATGTGTTACGCGACGGCTTTTTGGGAAGAGAGCCACCAAGGATGTCTGCACAAGCATGGTTAGAGCAGAAGGAGATGTGCGATGACGGATTGCCTCCAGGGATGAAGAGACTATCTCTATGGTACGAGTTACCATACTGGCCCCTACTCATGATCAATCACTTGCTCGATCCAATGAACATATTCAAGAATGTGGGTAATCTACTATGGGACCATCTGACCGGTAAGAAAGATACTTTGGGAGCCAGAGTTGACCTTAGAAATGTGGATCGTATGGAGCAATATTGGCCGCAAACAGCGTCTGATGGATCGATAAAACTCCCTAAAGCACCATGGATTTTCACAGGAGCCCAAGAACGCAAAGTAAAAGAGACCATTCGATCTGTGCGGACCCCCACTGGCGTAATGCACTCGCTCCGAACGTGTTTTACTAAAGAAGGAAAGCTTACCGGTTTGAAGTCACACGATTGGCATAAAATGTGTCAGGTACGTTCATAGTGGACTCTAATATCATTGCATAAAATGTGGACTTTAATATCATTGCTGCACATACTTTATAGTTTATTTTACCGGTTGCCATTGAGGGATGTTTGTCTTTTGACATCCGTAACACAATCTACAAACTTGTAAAGCTGGTGCAATGGATCTCACAAAAGGAGATCAACGTAGACTCCATACCATTCACCAAACTAAATGCTGCGGAGCTTGTGTGCATGTTTGAGAAACATTTTCCTACTACCATGCTAACCATTCAGGTGCATCTTCTTGTTCACAAAGTTGATGAGGTGGAAATAGCTGGCACAGTTCATTCCAGATGGATGTTCTTCTTAGAACGTTTCATGAAAACGCTTAAGGGATATGTGCGTCAAAAGGCACGTCCGGAGGGTAGCATGGTTGAAGGTTGGTTGGTATCAGAGTCCCTAGTGTGCATTGGAGAGTGGCTACACGGATTTGATAAAGCCCGAGACACGCTATGGCGAACCATAGATGATGAGCGCATATCTGGGATTGTCATGTGCAATCTTGGTGTTGAGAAGAAGATGACGGAAGATCTAGAGGCTAAAATCAACCGATTTTGCATGCTTCACAATCCAGTGATGCAAAAGTGGATTTCACAATATGAGGATGCAAAGCAAGAGCGACAAAGGGCACGAATCGAGTGGAGACGGGGAAGACGACCACCGATGCACTATCCGACGGTTCTGGAGAGCCTACCAACCTTCATGAGCTTAAGATGGTTGCACAACCAATTGAAAAGCGCACAATGCGGTGACGAAGTGACTGAGGAAGAGTGGGAGTACTCTCGGGGTTGCGCGACCAAGGTAAGTTTGCAATGTACGACTAGCTAGTGACTTTATTTCTAAACGTTTGAACGGCCACTCATAATCTTTGTTCGTAGTAGTATAAGTCATACACAACATCATGGTGTAAAGGTCGACATTTTAGGGTGGAACGAATCGACAAAAAGCGTTTTACTCAAGATTGTGGAATCATGGCAAAATTTGAACAGTCTAGTCGACGACGTTCCTCTGATGCAGATCCTGTGGTGGCGGAACTCACTTACTTCGGCACGCTGCAAGAGATTTGGAGGATCGATTACAGAGGAGTTTTTGTCGACTTGTTCAACGTGCAATGGTTCAAGATAATCATGGACGGTCGCAACGCTACTGTGCATAGAGGAGAGTCTGTTTTTCTTGAGGTGGATTCTACTAAGAAATGGACTGACCTAAGAGACACTTTCGTACTACCCGAGCATTGTGAACAAGTAAGTATGTAAATAGTTAACATCCCGCTTTTACAAGTTATGTGCTAGAAAGCTCTCATGTAAGGTATGTGGCTCTGGCAGGTAATATTTCATCCTACAAAGTCTACATCAAATTGGTGGTACGTCATAGAGGTAGCCCCTCGTAGTGCAAGGACGTATGAAGGCTACCATGTGCCAATCACAACGGCATCAACGGAGGAGATCAGAGAAGATGCTCAAATGAAACAGAGGATATGTGTTTAAACGGAGAGCTCTATATAGATATAGGAAGTTATGCTGAGTTATGCGAGGATGAGAGAGAGATCTCTTAAAGCCACAAATATTGTATTTGAACAATTTTGCTCTGTGTTGTAAAAGCTCTGGCTCTCTAAGTACCTTCCATGGTGTATAACACCGTTTTCTACTCGCGCTCACATCTTTTGATTGAAAATTCTGAGTTTTTGACTTGCCTCTTCTATCACTCAATTCATTGCGTCATTGTATTTATATGCGTCATTACGTCATTGTATTTAATGGTCTTTGCGTCATTTTCTACTCTATTCATTCAATATTAAGTTTAAATATTCGTGTGTTTAATGCAGATATGGATGATGAGGAGTTTCTTTCTTCTTTGTCACCGCAGCAGAGACAGTGGTATATGGAGCGTCATCGCTCTGGCGCATCATCGCGCGTTCCTACTCTATCCGCATCTCCCTCTATTTCGGAACATTCGGCGCACTCCGAAGCTTCGGCGTCAACGAGACGAGCTTGACACTCGTCTAGACACCGGCGCTCTAGTGGTGGCGGTGGTGGTTGTTGTGGGGATTCCGCCACCGATGCCTCCACACCGCCTCGTGTTCGACGAGGCTCTTTACCCTCCCCTTCTTTGCCCGCCCCCACACCAGCCACAGCATTGCCATCTACGCCAGGTTTTGCACGGCTGACTGTTCCTAGAAGCTACACACCTCTACCTACTCCGCCAGGAGCCACCCCACTCGACACTCCTCGCTTCGGGGCCCAGACGCCGGTGGAGACACCTGACGTCCGTACCCCCATCGACACGCCGCTAGAGACCCCTGTCGGGACACCCAGGTTCACGCGTCACCGGCCAAAGGGCTTGCCTTACTCTGTCGACTTCAGCGGCGGCATCATCATGGATGATGACGGCAAGAAGGTGATCTCGCGCATGCGTGGTCTTTGCTCTCAGCTGTTTAGACACTACATACTAATAAAATGGAGTGAAGTACCAAGTAATTTAAAAAACAGAGTCATCAGCATACTTCATGATGAGTTTCCCGTTCCAACACGGGATCAACGCTTCAATGAAGACCTGATGAAGATTCAAATGCGCGAATACTGCAAACAGAAGCGTTCCGAAGTGCAAAAAGCAATCAAGCATGGGTGGAACATGCCAGATTGGCTGGCCAAAGAAGATTGGAAGAATGCGAAGAAAGCAGCGCGCGAGAATCCTGACAAGTGGAAGCAACAAAAGGATGCAGCCAGAGCGCGAGTAGAGGCAGGGAGCTCGCACCACTTGGGGAGCGGTGGATGGGCATCATTTGAGGCCGATTTTGTAAGTGTTTTCTCATTGCTCTTTATGTTCGATAGTTTAGGGTTTATGAGTTTTTTTATTCTAACATAATGAATTCTTTGTATGTTTTGACAGTGGTCGATGACAGGACGTGATCCCACACCGTACGAGCGCGAGTACGCAGGCAGGAAGGGCTTAAACGCCATGATGGACATTCTCAGTTCTCGCGGCGGCATGGTTAGTATTAGGGTTTACTCTTTTCTATTTTTTGTATTGTTTTATAAATGTTGTTATATGTTTATCCTTACTGAAAGCTGTCTTATTGTCTTTTTTTGCAGAATCCGACAGATACACCGCTTGGACGCGATGAGACGTCTGACTAGACGACGTCAGTTTAGCCGTAGCTAGATAGCATTAGTTTAGGGTTTCTCATAGCTTATGTATCATGAGACGGATTTTATACGTCTTTTTGAACCATGTATATTATTACATTTGTCACCGCAGTTCATTTTGCCAATCAATTCTTTATGCCTATGATGTTGTACAATTGTCATTATTACATTTGCCAATCAATTCATTTTGCCTATGATGTGTACAATTGTCAATTTTACGCTTGTCAATTTTGCAAACAATCCGTCTTGTGGGTGACTATTTTGGGTCTATTATCTACCCTTGCACTTTTTTTAAAAAGTGAATCAAGTACAATATGGTTGATGGGTGGCAAGGCATTCAATGCCCTGTCACCAAAAAAAAATTCTCTCGGGCGTCGCTATAACCGTCGCTATTTATGGCTCTGTAGCGTCGCTATGAGCGTCGCTATAGACTTCTGTGTAAACGTCGCTATAACCGTCGCTATGAGCGTCGCTATATAGCGACGCTTATAGCGACGCTATTAGCGACGGTTCTAGCGACGCCGGGGGTTATAAAAACCCAGTGTATTTCCGTCGCTAACAGCGTCACAAGAGCACACAACCTCTTGTAGTGCTTAAGGGTTATTCTTTCTCACCACTTGGAGGGACAATGATAGGTTTTACATGGGGTTTGGTTCCAAGGTCCACCACTTGTCCAAGCTAACTCTATAAAAACATAGAGAGAAGCAAACTTTCACCACTTGTCCAAGCTAGGCTCCATTGAAACATGGAGAGAAGGATGTTCCATTATTTGTTCAAGATAGACTCCATTGAAACATGAAAAGAAGCAAGCTGCACCATGTCTCCAAGATGCTACCCTCCATCGAAATACCTTAAACCCATGTTATTTTGTACATGGAGAGTTTACAGTCAGGGTCCACCACTTGTCCAACCTATTATCGCTAGTAGCATGAGTGGTTTGCTCTCAAGATTCACCACTTTTCCACTCTATGTCATTATATTAAGAGTATCTAGGTGTTAAGGTTCACCACTTGTCCAACCTATAAGACTATATCTTAAAGGTTATTCTTTCTGACCACTTGGAGTGACCATGATAGGTTTTACATGGGGGTTTGGTTCCAAGGTCCACCACTTGTCCAAGCTAGGCTCCATTGAAACATGTAGAGAAGGATGCTCTACCATTTGTCGAAGCTAACTCTATTGAAACATGGGGGGTTTACATTCAAGGTCCATCACTGGTCCAACCTATTAACGCTAGTAGCATGAGTGGTTTGGTCTCAAGATTCACCACTTTTTCACTCTATGTCATTATATTAAGAATATCTGGGTGTTAAGGTCCACCACTTGTCCAACCTATAAGGATATATCTTAAGGGTTATTCTTTCTCACCACTTGGAGTGACCATGATAGGTTTTACATGGGGGTTTGGTTCCAAGGTCCACCACTTGTCCAAGCTAAATCTATTGAAAGATAGAGAGAAGCAAAGGTCCACCACTTGTCCAAGCTAGGCTCCATTGAAACATGTAGAGAAGGATCCTCCACCATTTTTCGAAGCTAACTGTATTGAAACATGAAGAGAAGCAAGATGCACCATGTCTCCAAGATTCTAGGCTCCATTGAAATACCTTAAACCCATGATATTTCGTACATGGGGGGTTTACATTCAAGGTCCACCACTTGTCCAACCTATTATCGCTAGTAGCATGATCGAGTTGTTTGGTCTCAAGATTCACCACTTTTCCACTCTATGTCATTATATTAAGAATATCTGGGTGTTAAGGTCCACCACTTGTCCAACCTATAAGGCTATATCGTAAAGGTTATTCTTTCGGACCACTTGGGGTGACCATGATAGGTTTTACATGGGGGTTTAGTTCCAGGGTCCACCACTTGTCCAAGCTAACTCTATTGAAACATAGAGAGAAGCAAAGGTCCACCACTTGTCCAAGCTAGGCTCCATTGAAACATGGAGAGAAGGATGCTCCACCATTTGTCCAAGATAGGCTCCATTGAAACATGACAAGAAGCAAGCTGCACCATGTCTCCAAGATGCTAGGATCCATTGAAATACATTCAAGGTCCACCACTTGTCCAACCTATTATCCTTAGTAGCATGAGTGGTTTGGTCTGAAGATTCACCACTTTTCTACTCTATGTCGTTATATTAAGAAGGTTTGGGTGTTAAGGTCCACCACTTGTCCAACCTATCAGGCTATATCTTAAATGATATTTTTTCTCACCACTTGGAATGTGCATGATATGTTTTACATGGGGTTTTATTCCAAGGTCCACCACTTCTCCAAGCTAGATCTATTACATATATATTATACATACAATATTCAACTAGATTTCCTACCTATCATGTCCAGTAGCATGGATGCTCTGGCTTTAAGGTCCACCACTTGTCCAACCTATACTCTCTTATGTAAGGGAGATCTTGCTATAAATTCAAATCCTACCCGCCTAAATTTAAAATTCAAAATCTTATCGCCTAAATTTAAAATATCCCTCCCAAATTATAAATATCCCGCATAAATTTTAAAATATCCCGTCCAAATTTTAAAATTCAAACTTTTTTGTAGAATTTAAATTTTACCACTTAAATTTAAAATATTCCATTCGAAATTGATTTTAAATTCAAGTTTACCACAAAAAGATATCATTATCCCACCTAAATTCAAATATGCAAACCTCAAATCATTATATTGTACATAAATTCAAACAAATTCAAATTAACAAGCCTAAACTGATATTAGTTTGCATAGATATGAATTTATCAAACCTAAATTATGTCACCATGTTAGAGAGAGTGATTAGAAAATTTTAACAAGGTCCACCACTTGTCCAACCTAGATACCAAGAAGGATTGAGTGTACAAGGTATTGTTTGGTGGTCCTTATAGTCCACTGGTCTCAAGGTACACCACTTGTGGTAAGGGTCACCAAAAAGTGTATATATTCATCCAAAGAAATACACGTATTTTTTGTCTACATGTCCTAGTTTCAACCATTTATGTCCATTAGGTGTATCACTAAACAACACTAATTTTGTTGAGAAACAAAAGTTACAATCATATCTACAAATGGATTAGAGGAAAATCAGCTCAGAACACATCCAGAACTCGCTACAAGAATCGACTTTAACAGATCACGCAAGTAAGTATTCCATTCAAGTTTACTAGTATTACAATGTGTTAGTTATTTGTGATATTTATGTATGTATATATACTATGTTTGCATATCGTAATTAAGTGTAATTGTGTATCTGCATTATGTATGAGTATTACAATGAAATAACACAAATATACATACATACGCATAGATAACACAGATGCACACATACATGAGCATGTATTTTCAAGAGAGAGATAGCAAGATACACAGATAGATAGATAGAGAGAGAGAGAGAGAGAAATACATGTTTTCTAGAGAGAGGAGAGAGAGAAATACATGTTTTCTAGAGAGAGGAGAGAGAGAAAGATAACATATTTGTTACGAGACTGGGCACCCTCCTGTTGTAGTGGTTAGCTGCAATTGGGATAGCTGGGCGTAATGGTTATATATGTGCTGTCTATTTATTTTACTAATTGAGTTGATGATGATTTTGTAGAGTGGAATGCGGGGAGTTGATGAAGAGGCGACGGCAATTACTCTTGGCCATTTTATATTTGCACAGTATCTTAGAACATCGTTTCAATAAGCCACTATGGCTCTGTAAATAGTTGTAGTGGGAACTCCCCTTATGGGTCATGCAAGAACTAATGAGCTTCACTCATTTACAAAAGTGAAGTGGTTGTAAAAGAGGGGCCTCAATTTTTGGCACCTTAAACTCAAAATAATATATTAAATACCAACTCCACAAGAGAGGTGCCGTGGAGTTT
The DNA here is from genome assembly GCF_014529385.1 of Adiantum capillus-veneris. NCBI lineage: Eukaryota > Viridiplantae > Streptophyta > Polypodiopsida > Polypodiales > Pteridaceae > Adiantum > Adiantum capillus-veneris. Next base: position 108,767,311 of record NC_140941.1, read on the forward strand.
GGGGCTAGATTTAGGCCTTTCTCTTGCAGATTCTCTTCTCTACTCTCTTATGCTATGGTTATTTGCTGTGTACTCTCTAATCTAGTCTCCATCTCTTACACATCTCTTACACTCTCTTACAATCATGTCTATGTCAATTTTATGTTTACTGTGTGTGTGTGTCTCATAGTTTAGGTGTGAGTGTGTGTGCTTGGAAATTGGAAGAAGAGGTGGACAGGTTGATGGTGATTGCTTGGAAGCTTGTGTTGAATAGTTTAAGCGGTCGATCTCCCCCTCTTCTCCCAACAATGGTATCAGAGCATCAAGTTCAAGGAAAAATTGGTACCCGATTTCAATCTCAAGACGGAATCCCTTAAATTGACAATCTCCGAATTGCAATTGATCAAATCTGCAATACAAAGACTCAAGGATTCGTGGAAATTCAAAGCTTAATCGTTCAAATTTGCTCGGTCGCTAATCGGCGGTGAATCGGCAACAAATCGTGCGGATGGTGAAGGCAAGAAAGGGAGCAAGAGTTGAAGAAAATCGAAGAGCTTGAAGATTCGGAAGAGTCTTGGTTTCAAAAAAAAGAATTTGGCGATCAAGGTCGGATATGTCTTTTTCAACGTCATCGAATTCGTAAGCTACGACGAAATTGTGAGGATTTCAAAGAAGGGAAAGTGGAAGAAGAAGCAAGTCGACAAGCACGCAAGGGAATAGACAAAAGAGTTTAGCCCAAAAACTTGCTCTTAACACCACTCTTGAAATCTGCCTTTATTCGAGTCTGCGCGGGAAGGAACCTTTGCCGTCGAAGAGCTTCTTTGTCGACCACCTCTAAAATACTCGGGATTACCATCAAACTGAGCGCCCTAGTCGTCTGAGTCTTTTTGCTTTCTTGCACTCGGGCCGAAAATGCCCTCTTAGGTCACCATCACCATTTCTTTCTCTAGGCGCAACCTCCCTCTCTGTGAGCTCGCTGCCTCTTCAATTTCCCATGCATTCAACTTCACACTACTTTTTAAAAAGTAGTGACAACCCCAAGTTTCCTTTTTGATTTAACCGGCAGGCCATTAAGCCCTTCTTTCCTTATAACTTAAACTCCTATATAGCTTAAGGAGAGTGGTCATACCCCCCCCCACCGATCGGCCGTCGAATAGTCAAAGAAGCCAGCAGAAGCCGAAGATTTTCATATACAAATTATTTTTTGCTTGGAATACCAGCCGCACGCGATATGGCCCACTCATCACAACCTATGGCCGATTTTTGGTCGCTTTCATTTCTTCGTCTCCCAGGACTCACATCGAGAGATTGAAGCAGGCGGTGATAAATTGGAAGCCACAAAGGCCGTGCATCATTAGTAACTCTTTGCTACAACACAGGGCATGGATCGAGCGGTAACCATACCGTAAAATTGTCAGTTTTATTATCATTTTGGGGTAAGGGAGATCGGGCGCTACAAAATTCAACTGGCTCGGTGACGCACCGTCGGACCGTCCACTTCTCTACCAATTTCCTGGCGCATCGCCATTCCGGATTGGACGCCACCACTATTTCTCAGCTAAGTACATTACATTTCTGTTATTTAATTAATTTTATTTCGTATATTGCATCTGTGAATATCACCAAATAGCCTTTTTAAGCATTACTATTTAAAAATTTATTTAAATAAAAAAGAAAAAAAGAAAAAGAAGAAGAGAAAAACATAAAAAGCACACAATCATGGCACATCTTCCTCATGCACCTACGATTGCAGAGCAACTTCAAAATTTGCAGCAGTCACTCATATATGAACGCATGCAAAGGCAAGAACTTGAAGATAAATTATTGCATTCTGCACGCACCGAATCTGCACCAGCATCCAAGAAAAACAAAATTAGCAGAAAAGCCTTCACTTTCAAGGATTTTGATGGCACTAAAGATGCTAGCACGGTTCTAGCATGGGTTAGTCAGTAAGATGACTATTTTCATGATGAAGACTTTCCCGAGCGTGAAATGGTAAAGTGTGCATCAAATCATCTCACTAGTAGCGCTGCATTGTGGTGGAACGCAACCAAACAACACGGTAGAAGACCACGCACCTGGCATGCATTCAAAAAAGTGTTTTTACCCCAATTTTTGCCAACACAGTACAAAGCTAAAGCACGACGTCAATGGGATTTAATTTGACAGGGTAGAAATGAAGATGTACAGGGTTACACTGACCATTTTTGGAATTGTCTAATTCAATTGCAAGCTATTGAACATGTTAGTCGCAGGAAGTTGAAGCGAAAGTACATATCAGGCTTGGCACTACAAATTAGTGCTGAAGTAGATATGTTCGAACCTGATTCTCTGTCAAAGGCCATTAATTTGGCTCTCAACGCAGAAAAGAAGAAAAGTGGACATTCCTCTCACACTGATCAACCTGCTAACACTAACCGCAACAAGAGACCTCCTTTCTCTCCTAACTCTGATAGAAGTAAACACCAAAGCCGTACTTTTTTCAAAAGACAAAGATTTGACAATCCTCCTGCCACTGCTCAACCTCATACGAGCAACAACCACAACAACACTCAGCAACGAGGCGACCAACATCCTTTCAACCAGCTTTTTCCTCCAAATTCTAATGGTAACAAAAAGGTGAAGTGTTTTAAATGCTTTCAGTATGGTCACTATGCAGATAAGTGCCCAAATGGTCCTGCTAAGGGCAATGGTCAATCCAATGGCCATTCAAATGGAGTCAACAGGAATTCAAGTCAAAAACCCTTCAACAACAACCGCCCCAACGGAGCTACTCTTAACCTCATCGAAGATGCTACACCCGACGACAATGAAGTGGAAGTTAACTACGGTGAGGGATATGACCCTGATTATGATAACGATGACAACCCATCCTCAGGTACTCCTATATCTCCTCACACCTTGTTTAAAGTGCAAGGCACTGTTAAGGGTGAAAATGTCACCATTCTGCTAGATGATGGTAGTAGCCATGATTTCATTTCCACACGATTGGCACAGCAACTATCACTCTCTGAAATTTCATCACCTCATAAGATCAAAACTGTTTTTAATAATTAACGTTTTAATTGTAAAACTCAAGTCACTGTTGAAGTTTGCATTGGTGAATTCACACAAGCACGTACATTTTTGGTAGCACCATTGCATGGACTCGATATGATTTTGGGAATGCCATTTCGTCATGAATTTGACCCGTTGATTAATTATAAAACACGTACAATGTCTCTCACTCATAATATAAAAAAATTCTCCATCCAAGCAACACTAGCACATCAAAAATTTCCACTCCTCTCTCACACTCAAGCCAAACGAGCAATTCGAAAACGGGGGAGAACATATCTAGTATTGGTAAATCAAATTTCTGTTGAAACTGAAACTTCACGTAACTCCACACACGATGAATTTCTCTCACAATTTAAAGATTGTTTCATGCATGATCTACCACCTGGAATTCCACCATCACGCCCAGAAGACCACAAAATTGACATCATACCGGATAGTGAACCTCCTTGTAGAGCACCTTATCGTGTAAATCCTACCGCACACAGGGAAATACAAACTCAAATAATTGATTTACTTGACCGAGGCCTAATCCGACCTAGTAGTTCACCATACGGAGCTCCAGTACTTCTTGTCAAGAAGAAAAATGGAACCTTTCGTATGTGTATCGACTACAGGGCTTTAAACAAGATCACCATTAAGAATAGGTTTCCTATTCCTAGAGTGGATGATCTACTAGACAAACTGAAAGGGGCAAACATCTTTAGCAAAATTGACCTTAAATCAGGATATCACCAAGTCAAAATGTTTGAACATGATGTCTACAAAACTGCTTTCAGAACACAAACTGGACACTATGAATTTCTTGTCATGCCATTTGGTTTGACAAATGCACCAGCTACTTTCACACGCATGATGAATTGAATTTTCATTGACCATCAAGATTTTGTGATTGTATTTTTTGATGACATTTTGGTATTCAGTAAATTTGAAGAAGACCATAAGCAACATTTAACATGTGTATTTGATCTGCTTGCACAAAATCACTTGTATTTGAATCCTGAAAAGAGTTCATTTTTCCAGTCTGAAATTGAATACTTGGGACATATTGTATCGGGTAAAGGAATTCATGTCGATCCAAAGAAAATTGAAGCCATTCAATCCTGGCCTAGACCCAAAAACTTGCATGAGCTACGATCTTTTATTGGTCTTTGCAGCTATTACAGGAAATTTGTTCGCAATTTTGCTTACAAAGCACATTATTTGACTCTCTTGTTGAAGAAAAACACGCCTTATAAATGAACTGATTTGCAAGAAAGCTCATTTAATGCACTTAAACATGCTTTGACTGATGCACCTGTATTGCAATTGCCTGATTTTGAACGACCATTCTTTGTGGTAGTCACTGATGCTAGTGGTAAAGGTATCGGTGCAGTCCTTATGCAAGATAACCATCCCATTGCTTTCGAAAGTTGTAAATTCAAACCGTCTGAAACAAAGTTCAGTACTTATGATAAAGAGTTAACTGCTGTGGTACATGCATTGAAAATTTGGAAACACTATGTAATGGGTACTGACTTGATCATTAAAACTGATCAACAAAGTATCAAATATTTACGTTCTCAACCCTTAATAGATGATAAACATATTAAGTGGGCCGCTTTTATTCAAAGCTTTCAGCCCAACATTCAATACCAACCTGGTAAAGAAAACGTTGTAGCTGATGCTTTGAGTAGAAGACCCTCACTTAATCATCTATCAACCATTACGGGAACTTCATTTGACACTATGCCTGACACTTATGCACATGATGATGACTTCAAAACGACATGGTTGCACATGCTTGATAACCCAAAAAAGTTCTGGCCTTAAGCTATGGCGGTCGATGTCATCTCATCGCGAGCAGAGCCTCGCAGCTTCTTCAAGTGCATGAGAGAGAGAGAGAGAGAGAGAGGGGGGGGGGGGGGGGGGCACTTCTCTTTCCTGAGCCCACTTCACGCCGAGAGAGAGAGAGAGAGCAGTCACGTTGTCGATTGCGCCAGAAGAGAGGGAGAGAGAGAGAGAGAGAGTGTGTCCACTTCCAAAAGAGGGAGAGTGTGTCCACTTCCAAAAGAGAGGGAGAGTGGGTGCTAGGAATAGAGAAGAGAAGGCTCCAATCGAGAGAGAGAGAGAGAGAGAGAGAGAGAGAGAGAGAGAGAGAGAGAATCTATTGAGGAATCATTTTTCCTTTTTTGTGGTTCATACATTTATGGTTCACTAATAAAGAAATTCAATTTGCTATTAGATATTGCCCGATTATCCCCCTCTTAAAGTCAAGACCGGCACACTCCTCTGCAAATGTAAACAAGGCCTCACATAAATTAAAGATACTCCCTAAATAATTTTTCCCCCTCCCCTACCACATACAAAAGCCACGTCGGCACCTCCTGTTGTGCACACTAGCAAGATGCTACAAGACTCCTTTTTCCCCACTCACTCCATAAATTAGCTATGGACACTTTTATGGAAAGGATAGGAGGGATATGTGATGGGACGATGATCAACCAGTGTACTGACTATGGTCTGCCACTAGAACAGTGTTCGGGAAAAATGTGTCTCAGCTTAATATCGTGCCGTTTTCAATTTCCAAAATGCCGGTTGAACGCAAGGGGAAAAGGAGAAATTCCGCCCCAAAACAGGTAAAAATAGTGTAAAAACCTAAAAAAGTAACCTAATTTTCTAAATTTTCCTCTTGGAAAATTCAAGGAAAGGCATTTTGTATGTTTGGGAAAATGGTTTTTCCCGAACACTGCACTAGAAGTACAAGAAACTACTACGTACAACAATTTAGCTACCCTATGCCCATAGCTATCATCTTCTCTGCTTTGCTGCTACTTGCTCCCTGGGACCAAATGTAGAGCTTCCACCTTCCAACAAAGGATACCAACAAAATTGTGTTGCAAGCTCACAGGGCAAGGACATCCAATCACACCAAACTTTGATAAAATAATCATAAATGGCAGCATGTTAATCAGTAAACGAACATAACAAGAAAATATTGGTAAGCTAGTTAGCATACTATGAGTTTTAGTTAGCATATTGTGAATGCTAGTTAGCATATTGTGTATGCTAGTTAGCATAGTGGGCATGGTGGTTAGCATAGTTTGTATGCTAGTTAGAATGTGATGGAAATGGCCTATGAACTTTAAGAATAGTGGAATTAATTAGAGAATTATAGTGAGCATTTTTATGAGACTACTTTGAGAACATAGAGGATGAACTTAATTAGCGGTAGCAACACATGCAACCATTATACTTAATTAACCTGGCATGACAATACTTTTGCAAGAGAGAGAATTAGAGAACATGACAACAATTGATGCCTGGATTTATGTGGAGCTGGTCCCCCCTCCAATAGGCTTCTGTATTGTAGATTCTTCCATAAATAGATACTTGGTACAATACAATCTTTGTGTTCCTTGTGAAGTACCTAGGTGATGCAATGAAGATGGAAAACTTCATGCATCATGAGCACAGCATAAACTTTGTTAAAAGCATTAACCATCCCCGGCCTCAGCCCCAAGGCCTCAAACACCTTCGAAGGTGGAGAGAGCTAGCGGAGAATGAGGATAGGGAAGAGGAAGAAGAAGTAACATATGAGAAAGAGATAGTTCATCACTTATCATCACTCTTCTTGCATAGCATAGCATAATAGCATAATAATGATGATGAAGAATATGGAAAGCTTAAGCATTGAAGCATGGCTCTTGGTTGGATTTGCATTCCATAGCCAAGAGTGTTGGTGTAGACTCTCAACTTCTCAACAAGCTTTGAGAAGGAGATGGAGCCCTTGCACTTTGCCAAGCAAGAATGAGCATGTGAGTGTGTGTGAGAGCTCGAGTATACCCCCCAAGGACACCCCCATCTTTCTTTGGTCGACCCCCCTTGTAGCTCATGCTAGAAGTTGATTGGACCCCTACAAGCCTAGCCAATCACATGCATAGTGTATATCAAGCAACCATGCTAGCCTTGGGACAAGTGTCCCCCTTTACCCTTTGAGAGAGGACTTGATAAATGCATTAACAACAATTAATTTAATTAGCTAAATTATCATTGGACCCCTTGAGAGTCCAATCAATAGGCTTTATGCACCTTATGAGGACAACATTGTCATAATAACTAATATCTAATTCTCTAGATGATTTTCTCATGTTAAACTGATCATTTAATATGGGGAAGTGCCAGGGGAGAAAAAGCTAGCATATTGGTTAAGCTGGCAGACTAGCCATAGTAGGGATCTAAAGGAGGGAAAATAGGGATCCAAAGGGGGGGCCATCTAAAAAAGAGCAATGTGCAACAATGGGCTTTAAAGACCCTAAGGTTCAGTCCATTAAGACTTCCAAAATGCTAAGGTTCCAAAATTCAAAGGTTGTGTCCAAAGGTCAAACACTAGGAAAATTGGATGCTTTCTGTGTGTACCAAAAAGTCATCAAAATTCCTACAAAGGAGGGGGCGATCCTTGCAAGTAGGGGATGAGAGAGAAATACACACACACACACTTACAAGCTTCCTTTACACAAAGGGATTGAGGGACACATGTCAGCTCCCTAGCCCAGATGCCCACAAGGTGCACTGAATCCTGTTGAATGGCCATGGAGGTGGACGAATGACAATTAGACTAGAGTAAATCAAGTTTACTTCATTTAAAAACACTTGATAAAAGAACCAATAATTAAGCTCTCTAGAAGACTATTGGACAGTCTCTCAAGGGGTCCAATGAGCATTCAACAGCCCAATGGCTTGCCTCATTCCTATTGGCCAGGAGACAAAGACATCCAATGAGAGTTTAGTTGCATTAATTAATTACCTGAAGCTCTCAAAAAAGGAGAAAGGGGGACACATGTCATAAGGCTATCACTTATGCTACTTAATTTTTATTGGCTAAGCTTGCAGGGGTCTAATGGGCAGTGAGAAAGAGGAAATAGCATGAGGGGTCGACCAAGAGAGAGAGGGGGCTGAATTTGTCATAAAATCTAATATCTAACCAACCCAAATGATTTTCTCATATTAAATTGATCACTTAATGTGGGAGAATAAACGGGAACAAGTGTTAAGATATAGATATGTGCTTATAGATCTATCTCACCCCGGGGCCAATGGTAAAGGGGCCCAAATGAGAGATGGTCTATAAGAGAGCAAGGCTAATCAATGGAGCATAAGACCTTAGGGTTAGCTTCATTGAAGACCTCCAATAATGTGTGTAAAAGTCCTTTGACCTTAGGTAAGCTAGGGCTGAGCTTGAGGCGGAAACCCGGCCCAAGCTCGAGGTGCTTGTTGTGCTTGAGGTGCTTGTCGTGCTTGAGGTGTTTGTCATGCTTGAGGTGCTTGATTAAGGTGCTTGACCTGCTACATACTTGAGGTGCTTGACTTGCTCCTTGATTAAGGTGCTCGAGGTGCTTTGACATGCTTGCCTGAGATGCTTGTGGGAACACCTCTAGTTCAAGTGCATTGTCATGCTTGATGACTAAGGTGGTTGAGCACCAAAAGTCAAAAAGTATCCCTACAAGAGGGGGGGCGAGCCCTTTTCCTAGGGTATAGAGAGAGAACACACACTCACACACACAAGGAAGGCCCAAGCTTGAAGAGGCAGCAGGGACACATGTCAGGCCCCTACCTATGTTACCTTCATGAGATGCCTGAAGCCTATTGGTTGGCCACCCAAGGGGTGCAATAGTAATTTAGGAGATTTAAGTAATTGATTTAGCATTTATCTAGCCCTCTCTCTCAAAGGGGAAAGGGGGACACTTGTCTCAAGGCTACCCCTACTGCTTGTAATGACTCCTGCTTATGATTGGCTAGGCCTGGAGGGGTCCAATGAGCTTCAAGCATGAGCTACAAGGGGGGGTTGACCCAAGCAAGCTAGGGGGTTTCTTAGGGGGTGTACTCACCCACACACACTCACAAACATTCTCATTGTCTGCTATGCAAAGTGCAAGAACTCCCTCTCCCAGAAAGTAGAGGTTGAGAGCCTACACCAACACTCTTGGCTATGGAGTGCAAATCCAACCAAGAGCCATGCTTCAATGCTTAAGCTTTCCATCTCCTTGTTCTTCATTACTATGCTATTATGTATGCTAGCAACAAGAGTTATGATAAGTGAGGAACTAATTCTTTCTCCTACGAAATGTTTCTTCTTCGTCTTTCCTACCCTCATTCCCTGCTAGCTCTCTCCACCTTCAAAGGTGTTTGAGGTCTTGGGATAGCTAGAGCTTTCTTCAAGTTTATGTTATGTTTGTGATGCATGAAGCTTTTCATATTCATTGCATCACCTAGGTCACAAAGAACACAAAGACTGTATTGTAACAAGTCTCTCGTAATGGGAGAAATCAGAATACAAATGCCTATTGGAGGGGGGACCGGCTCCACATAAATCCGGTCCTCAACTATTGTCATGTTCTCTAAATTCTCTCTCTTGCAAAAGTATTGTTCATGCCAAGTTAAATAATTGCTATGATTATGTCGCTATCTTTAATTATGTTTACCCGTTATGCTCACAAAGTTATTTCTCAAAAGTACTCTCATTAATTTCCGCTACTCTCAAGTTAAATAGGCCAATTCCATTACATTGGTATCAGAGCATTTGGTTTCTCTTTTCTTGCTTAAGAAGAGAGGTCCTTAAGTAGCCTATAAATGGTTGATGTTGTTAATTATAACAGGGTAAGTGGAACTAGGATCTATTATCGGTTTTGTTGAGCCCACTATGTGGGGGATGGTGCACACCTCGGGAGCTTTGGACTTAATAACGGAGTCTTTTTAGACTTTCCTACGGCTTTACCATTATTGAGCCATAAGAAGTCCGAAAGGAGATAGCCCTTGGCAGCTCTGCTATGTTAGACCTACTCCTCTACTCTCTATAATTAACCACTTCGAGCCGTGCGTGTAGATACTTAAGAGCCGATTTTCAAAGGCTAAGTGGAGTGGAAACTAAGGTTTTGAATTGCCAAAGCATATACTAAGTACATACATAAATTTTGTTAACATGGCTGACAATAATCAAGAGAGTAGAATGAACATTGCTAATGATGATGCTCCCATGTTTGTCAATTATCTCGTCACTAGGTTGCAGCAAGCTATGGGCAACCCTGCTTTGCAAGCCGAAGTTACTCAACAACTTCGTGCTTATGGAATTTCCCTTCCTCTCCGAGAGGAGAGAGAACTTAGGAGGCCTGTTGAAGAGACCGCAAAAAGAAGACTCTCTCCCATTCGAGAGGAGGAATCCAAAGAGCAAGAAAGCAAGGAAAGCTTAAGTTCCTCTGAAGATGTGGCTCCACGAAGACGACGGTCTAGACGATCGCCTACTCCTCCCAAGAGTAAAAGATCAACACATAGTCCTTCTCCTCATCACTCTGAAAGGCAAGAGAGGAAACAAAGGAAGAAAAGGGCTAGGAAGAGGTCACCCTCTTCTCCTTCTTCTTCACCTTCCTCCTCTTCCGATGAAAGTTATGGCTATTCTCCTAGAGAATACAAGACGGGAGGACATCGAAAATCATTTCTTGCATGGCGAAGGTCACAAAAGATAAAGAAGTTCAAGGAGGGAGGAAAGAGTATCTCTTTTCTCACCTATGATGGCACCTTTGGTGCTACGGACAAAGTGTTGGCCTTCATCCAGCAATTTGATGCGGCCTTTGGAGATGAGGGCTTCACAGAGTCCTCCAAGCTACGCCATGTAGTTATGCACTTCCAAAAATCAGCTCGTTAATGGTGGGCTAGCCTTCGTGGAAATGGTGAAGCCCCAAAGACATGGAAAACTCTACGAGTTTCCATCATGAATCAATTCCTTGCAAGCGATGCAAAGGACAAAGTGCTTACCGAATGGCGCATCTTGAAGCTCCTCTCCCATGAGTCTATCCACAAATATGTAGACAAGTTTTGGGATTTACATCTCAAGGCTACTGTCTTTCTAAAGATAGACTCTGAGCAAAGGCAGCAATTCTGTGCGGGATTACCTGAAGAGATGGCCGAATACATCAACTCTCAACGGCCTGGTACTATTAGCGAAGTAATCCATCACACCATGGTTTCTTTACGCATCAATTTCCATCAAGGGGCTAGACGTAATGTCAAGCCCATGGAAAACAAACATAAAAATGATGCAAAGGGAAAAACCAATGTTCAAAATACTTCCCAAGACAATTCCAACAACAACAACAATCGGTCCAAAGAGAAGGGAGTTTACAAAGGTAAAAACAAACTCTCTCCTGAAGAGCTTGAAGCTTTTCGCAAGGACCATAAGTGTTTCAAGTGTGGCGAGCAAGGACATGGCTATCGTTCTTGCCCCAAGAAGAATGCTCGCAATGAGACTCCTAGAGATTCTACCATCGAAGCTCCAAAAGAGAATGCTCATTGCAAAGGATCATCACTTTCTTATGCTTGGGGAAAGGTAAGAGAGCATGATGCCTTTATCTTGTTTGACCTTGGATCTACTCTCAACTTCATATCAATAGAGTTGGCCACCAAGTTGGGCATTCAAGCTTTTGAGATGGGAGATATAGTAGTGGCTGATGCAGCTTTCAAGGGACAACAAGCCTCCGTTACTCCCTTGATTGGGAAGTTGAGGCTTCATGTCAAAAGCTATGTCGACAAAGAAGACTTCTTCATCTCTCCTCTCCAACATGAGGATGTTATCCTAGGGGCACCATGGTCTAATCGCATGGCTGCCAACATGAAGTTCCCTGAAAGGAAAATCTACTTCACCTACAGGGGAAAGAACATGTATATAGATGCTAGTGAGCGTGGTCGCACTATTCCACTTGTAAATCCTCTTGCTTTTGATAAGTCAATGAAGAGCTCAGTTTCTGCGTACATGATTTTTGTCAAAGAGTCTCTAAAAGATACTAATGTTTCATCAAAGGTAAATAATGGGAATCAAGAAGAGTTAGACTTGTCTAATTTTCTAAAAGGATTCCAAGATGTGTTCATCGATGATATCCCTATGGACTTACCTCCAAAACGAGGGGATGATGACCATCGCATTGAGCTCCTTCCCGGAAGCTGACCACCTAACAAGCCTCCTTATCGAGTCTCACAAGCTCAACAAGAGGAGATCATGAGGCAAGTACAAGAACTGGTAGACAAAGGGATGGTGAGGCCTAGTTCCTCTCCCTTTTGTTCTCCAGTCCTTTTAGTGCAAAAGAAAGATGGTACATACCGTATGTGTGTGGACTATCGAGCACTAAGCCATATCACTATCAAAAACAGATTTCCCGTACCTCGGGTAGAAGATCTGTTTGATAAGCTACAAGGCTCTACCTACTTGAGTAGGATTGACCTTAAGAGTGGCTATCATCAAATAAGGATAGTGGATGAAGATATCTTAAAGACCGCGTTTTGCACAACGTTTGGTCTTTATGAATATGTAGTCATGCCTTTTGGCTTGACTAATGCACCAGCTACGTTCAATCATTTGATGGAGAAAATTTTTAGACCATATCGTAGATTCACTGGAGTGTTCTTTGATGATATCATCATCTACTCCAAGTCTTTGGAGGAACATAAGCAACATCTCCAAGTGATTTTTCAAGCATTGAGGGAGAACAAGCTTTGTCTCAACCAAAAGCAAAGCGAATTCTTCCTTCCAAAGATTCAATACCTAGGTCATATTATCTCTAAAGATGGTATCCAAATGGATCCATCAAAGTTAGAGGTAATAAAAGTATGGCCTAACCCAAGAAATCTACATGAGCGAAGAAGCTTTGTTGGTATGTGTGCATACTATCGACGCTTGATAGAAAAATTCTCTCAAGTAGCAGGACCACTACACGACTTAACTAAGAAGAACGTTAAGTTTGTATGGACTACTAAGGAGCAAAATGCTTTTGAAAAGCTCTAAGAGAAACTTACTTCCCAACCAGTCCTCGTGCTTCCGGATCTCTCAAAGCCATTTGAGGTCCAATGCGATGCTTGTGGTGATTGCCTTCGATCAGTTTTGCTTCAAGAAGGGCATGCCATAGCATATGAGAGCCGAAGGCTCAATATTGATGAGCGAGTCTTGGGCATTTATGAGAAAGAGCTTTTAGATGTTCTACATGCCCTAGACACATGGAAGCACTACCTATTGGGGACTCCATTTATCCTACGAACCGACCACCAAAGTCTCAAGTATTTCATGACGCAAACCAAGATTTCCGACAAACAAATGAGGTGGGCATAGTTTCTTTTGCAATTTAATTTCCATATTGCTCACATAGCTGGTAAGCACAATCAAGTTGCCGATGCACTTTCACGACGACCAAAAGTTAATGCGGTGTCTATAGCTACTCACAATGATCTATCCTCTATGATAGATGAGTATGCTACTAACCCTGACTTTAGAGACATAATGTCAGCCCTTGCTTTGGGGAAGAAAGAGGAACCATTCACCTTGCAGGATGGTTATCTTCTCCACGGCAATAGGCTATGTGTTACCCATTCCCTTTGTGAGAAAGTTATGTATGAATCCCATGCTCCTCCATATGCGGGGCATAGAGGTATTCAAACTACTCTCCCAGGAGTAGAGACGTACTTCTATTGGCCTACCATGAAAGTGGACATAGAAGAGTATGTATCAAAATGTGTAGTATGCCAAAAGACCAAGTATGATAGAGGGAAGCCACCTGGATTACTTCAGCCATTGCCTATTCCAAATTCACCATGGGAGAGTATATCCATGGATTTCATGATAAAAGACCAATTATATCCATGTGTAGTATGCCAAAAGACCAAGTATGATAGAGGGAAGCCACTTACTCCAACCATTGCCTATTCCAAATTCATCATGGGAGAGTATATCCATGGATGTCATCTTTGGATTACCCAAGTCTATCCATGGGAATACAGGAATATGGACAATAGTCGATAGGTTTAGCAAGCAAGCACATTTTATTCCTGTCAAAAAGACTATTAAGGCACATCAAATGGCAACTCTCTTCATATCTCAGATTTTCAAGCACCATGGATTACCCACATCCATCGTGTCAGATAGAGATCCTAGAATGACCAGTAATTTCTGGAAAGGTATCTTTGAAAATCTAGGAACAAGATTGAATTTCTCTTCGGCCTACCACCCACAAATGGATGGCCAAAGTGAGATAGCCAATCTTACAATACTCAATCTACTCAACACTTATGTTACCAAAGTAGATCAACGCTCACAATGGGAAAATTACTTACCTCTTGTAGAGTATGCCTACAATAATGCTGTACATACTTCTACGGGAAAAGCACCTTTTGATATCATTGAGGGAAGACCTAAAAGTCCCTTGCTACTCAAAGTACATGGGAAGATCTTCGCCGCCGATGAGTATAGCCGTGACTTACAAGAATCTTTTTAAAAGATTAGGGAGGCTATATCCATCTCTCAACAAAGGCAAAAAGATGCTGCTGATAAGCACAGAAAAGCCTTAATGTTCAAAGAAAATGATTGGGTCTTACTCAAGTTTCCTAAGGCTCGATTAAGGCAAACGATGGGCAAAAATCCTACGGGCCATCAAAAGTATTATGCTAAACTAGCAAAAAGATACTATGGTCCTTTCCAAATCTTGAAGCCCATCAATGCGACGGCTTATCAACTCAAGTTGCCCAACCATTGGCTCATACACAATGCCTTTCATGTAAGCCTACTTAATCCCTACAAAGGAGAGCCACCAATTGAACCAATCATTGAAGACCCTCCCGAAGTTGAAGACCAAGAAGAGGTGCTACAACCCGAAGCTGTCCTTCGACATGAAGACAAGGGACTACGACATGGTAAGATTATCCGATGGTATCTTATTAAGTTCAAAAATTATCCTTTTGAAGATGCTAGATGGATGCAAGGAGTACAACTTAAGGATAGTATGAACCTTGTCAATGCTTACAATGATACATTAGAGTAAGCAAATGTACAAATTTCTTTTAAATGACTCATGTTTTTGTCTTATAATACTAGTCCTCTTTTTAATTGTGCACAAATTTAACTAATATGCATGATTAGAATCATGTTTGTGATGATGACGTCTCTCAAACACCAAGTAGAATTTGTCACTCTACTTTGGGAGAATGAAATGGACTAAAGAGCAGACATTCTTGCGGAAGCTATGTCTCCCAAGCACCAAATGGATTAGCTAGTCATCCATCTTGGAAAGATGCCGTAGGGTAAAAAGGGATCCTCTACCCGCTAAGTAAGATTGACTAATTACTAAGGCTTTATCTCTTCTACCTCATAGTCGAGGACAACTATGATTTCAAAAAAGAGGTAATGTCATAAAATCTAATATCTAACCAACCCAAATGATTTTCTCATATTAAATTGATCACTTAATGTGGGAGAATAAACGGGAACAAGTGTTAAGATATAGATATGTGCTTATAGATCTATCTCAACACAGGGCCAATGGTAAAGGGGCCCAAATGAGAGATGGTCTATCAAAGATCAAGGCTAACCAATGGAGCATAAGACCTTAGGGTTAGCTTCATTGAAGACCTCCAATAATGTTTGTAAAAGTCCTTTGACCTTAGGTAAGCTAGGGCTGAGCTTGAGGCGGGAACCCGGCCCAAGCTCGAGGTGCTTGTCGTGCTTGAGGTGTTTTTTATGCTTGAGGTGCTTGATTAAGGTGCTTGAGGTGCTACATGCTTGAGGTGCTTGACTTGCTACTTGATTAAGGTGCTCGAGGTGCTTTGACATTCTTGCCTGAGATGCTTCTGGGAACACCCTTAGTTCAAGTGCATTGTCATGCTTGATGACTAAGGTGCTTGAGCACCAAAAGTAAAAAAGTATCCCTACAAGATGGGGGGCGAGCCCTTTTCCTAGGGGATAGAGAGAGAACACACACTCACACACACAAGGAAGGCCCAAGCTTGAAGAGGCAGCAGGGACACATGTCAGGCCCCTACCTATGTTACCTTCATGAGATGCCTGAAGCCTATTGGTTGGCCACCCAAGGGGTACAATAGTAATTTAGGAGATTTAATTAATTGATTTAGCATTTATCTAGCCCTCTCTCTCAAAGGGGAAAGGGGGACACTTGTCTCAAGGCTAGCCCTACTGCTTGTAATGTCTCCTGCTTATGATTGGCTAGGCCTGGAGGGGTCCAATGAGCTTCAAGCATGAGCTACAAGGGGGGGTCGACCCAAGAAATCTAGGGGGTTGCTTAGGGGGAATACTCACCCACACACACTCACAAACATTCTCATTGTGTGCTATGCAAAGTGCAAGAACTCCCTCTCCAAGCAAGTAGAGGTTGAGAGCCTACACCAACACTCTTGGCTATGAAATGCAAATCCAACCAAGAGCCATGCTTCAATGCTTAAGCTTGCCATCTCCTTCTTCTTCATTACTATGCTAGCAACAAGAGTTATGATAAGTGAGGAACTAATTCTTTCTCCTACGAAATGTTTCTTCTTCCTCTTCCCTACCCTCATTCCCTGCTAGCTCTCTCCACCTTCGAAGGTATTTGAGGTCTTGGGACTGAGGCTTGGGATAACTAAATCTTTCTTCAAGTTTATGTTATGTTTGTGATGCATGAAGCTTTCCATCTTCATTGCATCACCTAGGTCACAAGGAACACAAAGACTGTATTGTAACAAGTCTCTCTTAATGGGAGAAATCATAATACAAATGCCTATTGGAGGGGGGAACGGCTCCACATAAATCCGGTTCTCAACTGTTGTCATGTTCTCTAAATTCTCTCTCTTGCAAAAGTATTGTTCATGCCAAGTTAACTAATTGCTATGATTATGTTGCTATCTTCAATTATGTTCACCCGTTATGCTCACAAAGTTATTTCTCAAAAGTACTCTCATTAATTTCCGATACTCTCAAGTTAAATAGGCCAATTCCATTACAAAATTTCTCAAGGCATTATACACTCACACCAGCTCATGTGTGAAGCAAGAAGACTTTCTCTCTCCTTTTCAAGCTTTAATGGAAAGCTCATCACCTACTCCAAGCTTGTGAGAAGGGAGGCCTACACCAACAACTCGTGGCTTTGTGATGTGAATCCAACCAAGAGCCAAGCTTCAATGCATGCTCATCTCCTCTACCATGCTAATTACTAAGCTATGCTATGCTAATATGAGTGATTATGTGAGGAGATGTACATCTTTCTCGTAAGATTACTCTTATTCTTCTCAATCTACTCTCATACCCCGCTAGCTCTCACCATCTTCGAAGGTGTGTGAGGTCTTGGGTCTGAGACCGTGAGGGAATTGATGTTAGGTTTTATAAATGTTTTGCTTAGTGCTTGAAGATTCCATCTTCATTGCACTAGCTAGTTATTGAGGGAACACAAAGAATTGTATTGTAAATTTTCTCTCTTGATGGGAGAAACCTATAATACAAACGCTTTTGGAGGGGGGACTGGCTCCATGTAAATCCGATCCTCAACTGTTGTCAATAGCTTCATTTCTCTCTTGGACCGGCTCCATGTAGATCCGGTCCTCAATTGTTGTCAACAGCTTAATTTCTCTCTCTTTTGAAGTATTGTTCATGCTACCTAAATAGGTGTTATGATTTTTGTTGCTCTGTTCACCAAAGCACTCTTGTTATGCTCATTAGGAGGTCCTCAAGCTCAAAATGGAGGTCCTCAAGCTAGCTATAAATGGTTGGTATAGATGCAATTGAGTAAGTAGAATAGGGAATTCTTATCCTTGTAGTATGCCTGCCTTCGTGCAAATAACGGGGCATCACCTTCGAGAGCTATGGTCTTATTAGTGGAGTCCTACGAGGCTTGCCCACGGCTTAACCACTATTGAGCTATTAGAAGTTTGACAGGAGCCAGTGCAATTTTTGGTGTTGAAAGACCCTCTCTTATATTCCTTGCAATTAATGGTATTCGAGCCACGGGTACAGTAGCTTGAGTGCTTTTTAAAAGGGGTAAAGAGGAGTAGCAACTAGGGCTTGAAGTGCCAAAGTACACGTAAAAAAGTTTACACCTAAAAGTTGCTAGAATGGCCAATAATAGTAGAGAGAGTGAAATTAATGTTGATAGCTTTGATTTTGCTAATGAGCAGGCTACTAATGATGCCCCTATGCTTGTTAGCTATCTTGTTTCTAGGCTTCAACAACCATGAGCAATCCATCTCTCCAAAGTGAAGTGCAACGGTAACTTCCTGCTTATGGGATTCTCTAAGCTTCCCACCATAACAAGAGAGTACCTAGGAAGACTCCTTGTGAGACTTCCAAAAGAGGCCTCTCTCCAATTCACGAAGAAGAAGAGGATCCATACAAAGGGCTCAAAAGCTTGCTTCTTGATGATGCATCTCCTTCTCAAAGGAGAACTCAAGAGCCCCCACCGAAGGAACAAGAAAGAAGTGAGTCTCCTGCCACCTCGGCGAAGATGGATCCATGAAGACGGCGGGCTAAACGCTCTCCATCACCTCCTAAACGGAGATGGCCATCGCACACTTCTCTACACCATAATTCAAAGAGGGATGACAAAAAGCAAGACAAGAAAAACGAGAGAAAGCGGTCACCCTCTTCTTCATCTTCTCCATCCTCTTTCTCTTATAAAGAAAGTTATGGTGCGGACAAAGAGAACCAAGGCAAGAAAGAGGCAATAAAGAGGTCACCCTCTTCTCCATCTTCCTCAAATTCTTCATCTTTTGAAGAAAGCGATGGTGCAACTTTTGAACCATAAAAAAGAAGAGGCCATAGGAAATCCTATGCCGCGTGGAAGAGGTTGTCCAAGCTCAAGGAGTTCAAAGAGGGAGGAAAGAGCATCCTTATAGAGTTTCTCAAACTCAACAAGAGGAGATTATGTGGCAACTACATGAGTTAGTTGAGAAGGGCATGGTTTGGACTAGTTCATCTTCATTTTGCTCACCTGTGTTATTACTGCAAAAGAAAGACGACACATATCATATGTGTGTCGATTATAGATCACTAAATAGGATCACTATCAAAAATAGGTTTCCCGTTCTATGGGTAGAAGACCTATTTGATAAGCTACAAGGGTCCACCTTCTTCAATAGCATTGACCTAAAAAGTGGCTATCATCCAATAAGGATAGTTGATCAAGACATTGTAAAGACCGCATTTCGCACAATGTTTGGTCTTTACGAATACATTGTCATGCCTTTTGTCTTGACCAATGCACCAACCACATTCAACCACTTGATGGAGAAGCTATTCAGGCCTCATCGAACCTTTATTGGAGTGTTCTTTGATGATATCATCATCTACTCTAATTCAATAGACGAACACAAGAAACACCTCCGGGTAATATTTCAAGTCTTAAGAGGGAATAAAGTCTATGTTAATCGAAAGAAAGGTGAGTTTTTCTTACAAGAGATTCAGTATTTAGGTCACATTATCTCTCAAGATAACATCCAAATGGATCCATCAAAGTGAGAGGTAATAAAAGGACGGCCTAAACCAAGGAATCTTCATGAACTAAGATGCTTTATAGGTATGTGTGCATACTATAGACGCTTCATAGAAAAGTTCTCACAAATTGCAGGACCATTACATGACCTAAGAAAGAAAAATGTTAGGTATACATGTTCTATCATGGAGAACAATCCTTTCAAAAATCTTAAAGAAAAGCTTATACACCATTTTAGATAATTTGGGAAAATCCCGTTTCCCAAATTCTAAATGTGTATGCTAGGATTGTGTTATTTAATGATTTCTAAGCTCTAGTTGCCTTGAATTTAGATAAATTATCCTGATTGTATGAGTCTATTAATTTCTCTACTATAAAATTTAAGAATAAACCTCCAATATAGTTTTTGGAAAGAGGATTTGTATGACATCAGTGCTTTTCAAAATTCAACAAATGCTTCTAGAAGTAGCTTCTCAAAAAATGAGGTGTCAAAAAACCAATTGATATGATTTTAAAGTAGCATATAGATTGATTAGAGCAATTAAAAAAGATAATATGTAAAGGAAAATACTATTAAATACTCTTGTCATAATTTTGGTGACCTTAATCCATGTATAACAAAATACCTGGTCATGGTTTTGTAGCATGCTATGAAGTTTTAAATACACGATAATTTAAACAACATTCAAACTAATATTTCACACTTAAAAAGTCAAAAAAATACTATATAGTATCCTATGGCTATAAGACCATGAGATGCCATCTATTGCACCTATAGCCTTAAGGCCATATGGTGCTCTTTGTAGACATGTCTATGAATTTAATATGTCTCTTTATGACCTCAAGGCCATAGGGTTAGGATTGTTAGCTGGTCCCAACGTATAAAGAGATCTAGTCCTTCAAATCCATATGGGACTTTATTTATGTGCCACCCTATGTCCCTAAGGCTGTAGGTTGTCTTAGGGCCACAAGATGTTGTTTATGCCAATAAGAAACCCTTCTATGCTCTATGTTGGCACTCTATGTCCCCACGCGCACAAGGTGTGCCTCGTATGCTAGCTAGAAACCCTTTATTCTATATGTTGTCACCATATGGCCTTAGACCATAGGGTGCCCTCTGTGCTAGTAAGAAATCCTCTATACTCTGTGTTTGCACCCTATGGACCTAGGGCCACAAGGTACCCTCTATGCTAGTAAGAAATCCTCTATGCTCAATATTGAGACCATGTGGCCCCAAAGCCATAGGATATCCTCTATGGTAGTGAGAAAAACCCGCTATGGTAGTGAGAAAAACCCTCTATGATCTATATTCACAAACAATTAAAAAATCTAAACAATACTATAGAGTATCCTATGGCCCTAAGACCATAAGATGTCATCTATTGCACCTATAATTCCATTTGGTATTTTATTTAACTATACAAAGTTAGATGAGGCACTTACTTAGATAAACTATCATAATTCTAAGTTTGAAATTATTTCTTAACATAAAACTACAATATAAAAACTCCTAATATAAGTTTGTGCCAACGAATCAATATTAAGATGAAGATTTTTTACATCAAGTACATGCTTTAAAACTTCACTCAAAGGTTTTAGAGATGGTGTCTCAAAAAAAGGAGGTGTTTAAAAATACCATTTGATGTGAATAATACGAATTGTATACATTGATTATGTCAAAATAGTATAAAGTATAAACATAAAGATTACCACCAACTTGACAGTTTCATAAAAATGATGGTCTTCATCGCATGTACAATAAAGTACTAACTAGAAAGAGTATGATATCTCGAAGATTGAGGGTGTTCAAAAAACACCGTTTTGTAACACTACCAAATGTCAAGAACATTCTGATTATTTGGATCACTTAATAAAGACAATTAATAAGAAGGAAAAGTTAACAATACCATAGAAGCATCAAACAATGAAACCAAAGAATTTGAATGAGAGAAGTCTCCTCACAATAGGATGCACTTCATCAAAAAAACAGTTTAAAGATGTTTCAAGATATTCCACAACATTCCATCAAGTTTATATTTTGAAAAGTACACATTGCCAAATACTTGGTAGATGCTATTTCGAATACTTAACTAGTACACTTAAAATGGCCTCCTTCTCTTGAGATTTTGAGTCCTTTGAGACATATAACATTGCATTACATAGTGAGTCTCAGGATCAGGATGGAACATTACAAAATTTCTTATGGTATAGTCTCTCTTGTCTTTAGCATACAACCATCCACATAACCATGGAACAATTTCATCTTTTAAAAAACTTTGAAGCAATTGAGTAGGTTGGTTCCAAAACTTTGGAAAAATCATATAAGTTCCTTGAATATTCCACATCACTCAATATGGACTATCATCAAATATTATAGTGTTGCCCCAATCTAAATAATCAAATAGCTTCCATGTGGTCGAAAGATTTTTATAGGCTCTTTTGTAACCGATCATGAAATTTGAATTTTGGCAGCATCGGTTGTCCATAATCATCTTGAATTTGTGACTTTGTGTAGGAAAACAGGTCTTGATTATGTGTTGAGCTTTTTGTAAACGATGGCAGCTCCAAATCCAAACCTCAAAGAACTCAAAGCAAAATCGTAAGAAATACTCTGCATCTGGACGCACTGCATACACCTCATTGTTATCTTCTACAATGCACATATACTTGGTCCAAGTTGGCCTTGATTGAATCTCAAATGTTGCAAGAAGCACACCCTCTAAATCCAAGATAAGCGTTCTTTTGTCCTGTTTGAAAGATGTTGGTAGATAATGAAACCATTGCTCTTGGTTTGAATGTGATATTTGATGTAATATGAAAGGGAGCTCCTCTATTTTGTGATAATCTAATAGCAAAACATTTTTTCTTAGAATCCCTGAAATGATTAAAAAAAAAAGTTAATATAGAGATCTTAAGTGTGTTGAAGACCTTAGGGACATAGAGTGTTAATTTGTGGTTACATTTAGTAAGTCCTATGCAAGAACACATGCCAAACTATGACCCTATGGCCTTAGATTCATAGGGTGTTGAGACCATAAAGTGAAATTCCCCCAAGGTTATAGAGCAATATTTGACCTTATGAGCATGTAGATTGTCCTTGATGGCAAAGTGAACTCAAATTTCAAAGCATACAACTATAAAAGCTTTTAAAAAAAAGAGCATTTGGCACATGAAACTCAGAAGTTACTTATAGTATTGAAAGACAATTTAAAAAACTATTAATCATTTGCATATTCATATAACAAAGTCTCTGAGTACATAAAGATCTTTGTAAATGACAAAATGTTACAAAACATTGCTGCATCATTTCTTGATATAGGGCTATTTGAGATCATATTGAATTTTTAGATGCTTTATATAATTCCTGGCTTCATGTACTTTGATCACAGGCTCCTTGTATCCCAATTTTTGGGCAAGCATGATTGCTTTTGTACCTTTCAAGACTGATAATGATTTGATATTCTTTAAGACCCTTACTTTTTTTCGATCACGTGCTGAATGTTTCTTGTCTTGACTTTGAGTGGACATTCCACTAGTGCTAGATGTTGTAACTTTCTCATCGTGAAGAGGACGAGAAACTTCTGGTAGCCCTCCCGTGGAGTAGGTTTTTCCTAGAAAAATTAGATTTCTCTCCTCCCACTCTGCAACAACCTTGTGTATACGGTTATAAAGATCATGACCTTGAGCAATGGGTGCTTGCCCATATAAATGAGACCCTGTGCGAATTTCATTAACATGATTGAGAGCTTTGATATATGGTAGTAGCTCCCCAAGGAGGATATTATCCTCCTCATCATCAACATTAAATGATGGTGGAAAAATACAATTCAATGCAAGATTCACACATCCCTTTAATGGTTCATCATCTACAAGAAGCAATCTTCTTGCATCAAGCCCAAATTTTGATGATGCAATAGCCAACGGTTTGAAAAGTTCTTCTACTCCTGGATTATCTAAGCAAGTGATCCTTGATTCTACGCATGGTTGACATTGTCTTTTCCCCAAGATCATAAAGAATGGAAATTTTTCTTTAGCTTTCTTTTCTAAAATCTTGATGATGTCCACAACATGCATGTCATTAGCAGCTGACCATATCCCTACATTGAAATTGCTAAATAGAGCCTTTAAAAACTCAATGCATCCTGAACGAAGAACAATATACTCATGTCCAAACTTTAAGCTCTTTATTTTCTTGGACTTTTGCGAGCATCTCCTCAGGAACAATCCACACAAGCTCACTATTATAGTCATCATTGGTTTGTTGGTGGATGGAAGGTCTAACTCACCATGCACTTCGATTTCCAAATCCTGGGGTGCTAAAATATTTGTGTTGGATTCTTCTTCTGGCGTTGCACATGTTCTGGAACTTCCATTTCCTTCTACTTCCATTGTGGTGTCATGCAATCCAATTCCCAACTCTTGGGCTACTAGAATATTTTCATTGGATTCTTCTTCTTCCCTCGCACATGTTCTGGAACTTTCATTGTCTTCTTCCATTGGATTACTCTTTAAATTTATCTCCAGTCGTTGTAGCAGTTGACCTTCAAAGACTTGTAGATTCTTCTCATCTTCGTCAGAAACTCTTTGGTTGACATGGAGATTGATAGAATCTTTCTCAATAGGGTCAATGGCATTAGCATCCTCTATACCTACAATCTCGAGTAAAACTTTGTCAGTTGCAATATCTTGTTGAAGGACTGCAAGTTTAAAGAACACCTAATTTTAGATTCCAAAGTATCTACATTTTGATAAATCTTTTGTGTCACACTCTTAGAAAAAACTAATCGCAAATAGCAAATTTACTAACTGACAACACATCTACAATGAATTTATTTTTATGCTCCTTATTGTCTAGAGATTCCTAATCTTTATCTAGCTACATTAGTTCTTTGTCCATGATGGTGGCGCCTAGAAGTATACTTGGAGAAACATTTATGCCTTTAAGCTCTAGAGCAGAAGTCTCATTTTCTATTGCCATGATCTTCTTGCATTGGATGATTTCCTTGACTAAGTTTCTTATGGCGTTCAGGCCATACGGCTCTCTTTGTATATATCTCTATGACTTTAAGATAATCCAAAATATGTCTCTTTATGGCCTCAAGGCCATAGGGTTAGGCTTGTTGGGAGGTCTCAACATATAAATAGATATATGGCTTCAAAGCCATATGGTACTTTATTTATGTGTCACCCTATGGCCCTAAGGCCATGGGTTGTCATAGAGCCACAAGATGCCCTCTATGAGCACTAGTAAGAAACCATATATGCTTTATGTTGGAACCCTATGACCCGAGGGCCACAAGGTCTAACTTTTATGCTAGTAAGAAACCCTTTATGCTACATGTTATCACTCTATGGCGTTTGGGCCATAGGGTGCCCTCTGTGCTAGTAAAAAATCCTCTATGCTCTATGTTTGCACTCTATGGACCTTTGGGCCACAAGGTACCCTCTATGATAGTAAGAAATCCTGTATTCTCTATGTTTGCACCCTATGGACCTAGGGCCACAAGGTAGCCTCTATGCTAGTAAGAAATCCTCTATGCTCAATATTGAAACCCTATGGCCTCAATGCCATAGGATGTCCTCTATGCTAGTAAGAAAAACCCTCTACGCTCTATGTTGGCACCCTATGGAGACTTGAGGGCCACAAGATACCCTTTATAATGCTACTAAGAAACCTTGTATGCTCTAGGGAAACACCAAATAGCCCCTAGGCCACAAGGTTCCCTCCATGCTAGAAAGAAAACCTCTACGGTCTACATTGGCAACCTATAGCCCTCGGGCCATAGGGTGCATCAAATGGCTCCTAGGCCACATGGTGCCCTCCATGCTAGAAAGGGAACCTCTGCACTCTACATTGACACTCTATGGCCCCAAGGCCATAGGGTGCCCCTTACCCCTAGTATGAAACCATTGAAACTCTATATTAGCATCTAAAGACCGTAGGCCACAAGGTGAGCTCTATGTTAGTAAGAAACCATCTAAACTCTATGTTGGTAGCCAAAGGCCATAGGATAGCCAAGGAACCCTTTAGGAACATTCCCCACAAAGACCACCTTATGGCCCCATGGTGATTTAGTGTCCTCGGTTCCCTTCTTAAGACTCTTTTATTTTTGTATCATATGGCCCGAGGGAAATAAGCTATCCTCTATGCTATCAAAAAACCATTTATGCTCTTTGTTGGAATCATATGGCCCCAAGGCCATAGGTTGCTCTCTATGCTAGCAAAAACCCCTCCATGCTATATGTTTGCACCCTATGGCACCAAGGACACAGGGTGTCCTCCATGATAGTAAGAAACCCTTTATGCTCTAAGTTGACACCCTATGGCCTTGGGGCCATAGGGTGCTCCCTAGGGCCACAAGGTGCCCTTCAACTTAGGAAGAGACCCTTTATTCCCTAAATTGGTACTCTTTGGACTCAGGGTCATAGGGTGCCTTCTATGCTAGTAGGATACATTATATGGTCTAGGTTTCCACTCTATAGTGTAGGGATAAAAGGTTTGCTCTATGAAGAAACCATGTATACTATATGTTGGCAGTGTATGGCCCTATGGATAGAAGGAAACCCTAGGGCTATAGAGTGTCATCTATGCTACTATCATATGGTCCAAGGGCTAGATAGTGACCAAGGTATCATGTGTGTGAGAATTCTCTACTATATATACAAAAACCACTTTATGGCACTATGGCGTCCCAAGGGCAACAAGGTGCTAATAAAAAGCCCTCTATGCACTATGTTTATGTGTATACTTATAAGAAGCCATTTATGCACTATGTTGGCGTCTTATGACCCTAGATCCATAAGATGTCCTCTATGGTAAAAGAGAAATTGTACATGTGATATGATGGCATCCTATGGTCCTAGGCCCATAGGGTGTCCTCTATGCTAGCAAAATGTGTAAGTTAATACTGCGATAGATATGCAATCCAATATAAAAAATTGAATCATTATCATACATCATACATTTGTTGCTTTGCCAAATAGTTGAAGGGTATTTGCCTTCAAATATCATCATAACATTCAAACATTTAAATCAAATTTGCAAGTACTTTAATTCACAAATACATTGATCTGTTGGTGGATGGAAGGTATGGCTCACCATGCACTTTGATTTACAAATCCTGAGGGGCAAAAGTATTTGTGCTGGATTCTCCTTATGGAATTGCACATGTTTTGGAACTTGCATTGCCTTCTACTTCCAATTTACAAACTTAAACAATGGTTATACATTATACAATCATTTCTTTGCAATAAACAGTGATACAATGTTGCGATTGCTACATGACAAGCTAAAAAAATTCTACTAGTCCTAGCTTCCCTCTATTGAAAAAAATTCAAGATATAAATTCCAAGTCTCTGCATCATCTAAAAGAGAAACAAAATCATAGTTTGGGACAAAATACTCGCACTTTATATCTTTGAATAAAATCTTGTTACAATCAAAGAACTAGATCTTCACATAATCCAAAGGACAAATGCTTCAATAACCATTTATACTCGATGTTTACTATCTAAGCAAATAATTGGCATTTACAACAAATGTTGAATATATGTTTAATCTAGTTAGTTGCAATACAAAGATAATTATTTCAAACGCTTACACCATCAATTCACAATAGAAAAAATTACACCCAACAAAAAATGATCATATATCAATTGTCAAGCTCTCATTTTGGAATTTTGAGGACTAAATACTTTTTAGTTTTTTCTAGCTTATTTCATTCTCAGTAGAATATCAAACCTTAATCACAAGATAAGAAATATATGTCCCTAATGTATATGGACACAAGATATAAGGCCAAAGAAAAATGTTCTTGAAACACTTAAAGAGTCTTTAGGTGACCTAGAATAAGCAACATATGGTCTAAAGGCCATAGGGTGTTATGTGATGTTTTATAAGATGTGTCCATAAGAGCTAGGTGATTTGCATCCATGGGGTGATTTAAGTGCCCCTGTGGATATTCTATGTCACCACCCTATGGCCCTAAGTCCTTAGGGTATCCCAAATGCTCTTGGATAACTTATGTTTCCTTCTAGAATATCCCAAATACTCATGTGCTCGTTTAGAGACTTTATGTAATCTCTCTATATACATAAGATTGTAGGATAGATGTGTTGATACCCTAGGGCCTTAAGGTTGTAGACTAGCCCAAATTCTTATGTGCCCTTTTAAAGACTCTATGTAATCACCCTATATCCGTAAGATTGTAGGGTAGCCAAATGCTTTTGGAGAATTCTATGTTGACATCCTATGCGCCTAAGCCTATAGAGTAACCCAGATGCTTATGTGCCCTTTTAGAGACTCGGTGTAATCACCCTACATCTGTAAGGTTGTAGGGTATCCCATTTTCTTTTGGGGGATTCTATGGCCCTAGGGCCATAGGGTGTCATGTCTACAAAGAACTCTATGATCCTCAAGTCATAGTGTATTCTTCCCAAACCTCATATGATCAATTAACTTTAAAGTATTACATAATATATATCTTATGACCATATATAAATGTAGAATTCTATTTACCAAAACATGTCCATATAATATCATACACTTAAGTCTAATTCATTTATTGTGAAAAAACTCAAACTCACAAGTTCACATTTTTTTAAAGAAAATAAATTGAGAAAAATAACGAGCCAAACATCAATGTTTTTAACATCATGGGCAGATTTGAGATGGGACAAATAAAATAAAATGACAACAATAATAATCTAAATATCAGCAATGTAATATCATGGGTGGCTAGCTTAACCTGTTTCCTGTAGAATTTCTAGAATGGCCTCAGCACTTGCATCCAATGGTTCTTCAATTTCTTCTTTCTCTGAATCCTTCACATTGACTTTTTCTGTGTTATCCACACCTGCCCACCTTCTAAGATCAAGTTCTTCTTCCACTATGGAATGGCAAAGAGATTCCAATTGCGTCATTTGATCACTACTACATGCAACTGATATCACCTTTCTCTGTTGTTGTAGTGCCTCTTTAGTCCCATTGCCTAATGAGAAGATGCCTATCACTTGATCATCTTATTTTATATAGATGCATTTGATTGCACGAAGTACAAAAAAGGATTTGGCCGTGGTCACAGCATCATACTCGTCGTCATTGATGCAGAGAGTATGCATTGGCTCCAACAATGACTCTTTAACGCTAGAGTAGTTGGTGTACTGCTCTCCTTCACTAAAAACTGCCCAAACCCCAAAAATTACTTCGCGAAGAGCACATGTTTGGATGGTCTCTGTCCCATTAAGGAGCTCAAAGGTAGAACGTGCATTTCATACCATTTAGCTTTTTCAGAAATTGCCTTCTCTAGGGAAGCAACATGCTGATACTTGACTAAGCCGGAAATTAAAAACTATGATGGTTGATGTTCTACCCCACTTACTCCATCAATTACTTTACCAAATTGGGCAACACTCCAACCACTAAATGTAAGACTTTTGTGTGTTGTGTCTATGATTCAAACACCAACACGAATTTTAGAGCTATTCTCACTGCAGAGAAACTCAATGCCTTCCAAATTCTTTCCAACACACTTGATTGTCCATGGTAAAATGAATTGCAAACTAGAAGTGCCATTCTTTTGTGCAATGATCCATTGCACATATCCCCTAGTGATCTCAGGAATTGGCTCTTTCTTCTTTCCCTTTTGTAGTAGGAGATTTAGCCATTGCGTACAACTCGTGAAGAGAGATTTGTAAATCTCATCTGTAATGTTATAATGAGACTTACATTTATCCCATGAAGTAAATGCTATTGATGATGGATCTATCTCTTTAAATGCCATCAACATTTGAGGCTCAAAAACCTTGGCCTTCTTTAAGACCGTTGCACGTGCAGTGAGGTAGAGCATGCCCGCTTGACGTGGTTGCTTCACTAAGCAGATCTTCTCATCTACCAACTCTTGTTGTAGTAGCTTGAAATCATTATCTTCTAAACCATTTAGGCATCTAAATGTTGTTATGCTTGGTTGTCGCCCACGAGCAGTTGATGTCTGATGCTTCTCCAAGATGTGTATCCACTGATCATAGATTTCATCATCGTACACCATGTGTGCTTCTTTGTTGGCAAATTATTTATGGTTGAACACGATGTTCGCCACATTTACAAAGGCATTCAAAATAAAGAAAAGAAAATTAACTTTATTTCAAGACATATTTGTAACAAAAACAAGCATAGAGAAGTGGAACTTACATACCAACCTACTCAACTCGGATGAGCGACATGAACAATTGCTATTATTCTCTCCATGTTCTCCATTTTGGAAATTCGAACAACAACTTCTTTCGGTGCGTCTACCACTATCCTTGCAGTTCTAAACTTGTAGAACTCTTTTCTCAAAGCATACTTAGTGCTGTTGTTACGCAAAAAAGCTCTAGCCGCTATGATGGAATGCTGACCAGCTAGAATCCAGTAGTGGTATGTTGATAGCTTGTCTCCATGCACTTCAGCTGTTTGTAAAGGAATTTTTGTAATTGGGTTATAGGGCATCAAGTCTGCTGCACTAGAGACTGGCCTAGAGTGCCCTGCAAATTGCTTAAAGAGATATTTCACATATACATCCGAAAATGGTATGTATCTATAGCCATCTGGTGCAAGGTTGCATTGCTCAACTGGGATCAATTGGGTAGATTGTACACCAAATAAAATAGTGATCAATTCCGACGTATCCATCTAGTCCACTCTTAGAAGTTTTGGCAACTTCTTTATCAAGATCTTTTTCTTTGGGTTGTATAATAGAGTCCAACACAGCTAAGGATGTTGAGTCCACAACCACTACCACTGAGGGGGTTCCAACTGTTAGGGTTGTAAGTCCACTAGAATCTCCTGCTTCTTGAGTCTATAAGGGTATAACTGAAAGATTTTCTTTGTCCACATTTCCACTATTTTCTCCATGTGAAGGAGTCTCACTCTCCTTGAGCGTCTTAGATTGATTTGTTGTACCAGTGTCTTCATTCTTTCTCTTCTTATTCTTCTTTGTGCTGCTCAATTTACCTAAATATTTATTGAATTTCTTAAAGCCCTCAATATATAAGTCTATAAAGTTCTCACTTGGAGTGTCGCCTTGAAGCTCCACCCACCCTGCTTTTGTCATTGTCACTCCTTCATAATCAACCTTCACCAATTTTTGAGCAATGGCAACAGGCTCCAACAAGTAGGAGTCACCATTGAGTAGTTTTACTCCAAGGCATGGAGACATTTCAAGATCTGAACAATATTTCTTTATCTCCTTGACAATACCACAGTCCTTGAAGGGCAATTGCTCTTTATCTTGAAAGAACAAGTGGACTTTCTCATCACTTCCACCATTTGGTAAGTGAAAATCTAGATACCAAGAACTTGGTCTTGAGCGTGTTGCATTAACTAACTTTGACTTTCTCTTCTGAGACATTTTCTGTAAAAAGAATGACATATATTTAGACAAGATGGATATTATTACATCCATATGGACCTAGGGCCATAGAGTCACCTCTATGTTAAACCATGTGGTCCTAGGTCCAAAGGGTGCCAACAAAATGGTTCTACAAGTGTACCTAGGCCACTCTATGGTAGTGTGATCACATGTTCCCTTATGACATTAGAGGACCCTCAAAGAAGTATCCCTTGAATGGCCTCAATACCCCTTGAATGGCCTCAATACCCCTTAAGAGCCTCTACACCAACACCATATGGGATCATGTGGCCTGAAGGCCATAGTGTCCCCTACATGCTAGTAAGAACCTCTCTATGCTCTACATTGGCATCCTATGGCCCCAAGGCCACAAGGTGGCCACAATGTTTTAAAGAAATGCTTCATGAGGGTTTTTTGGTAACCTATGAACTCAGGGCCATATGGTGCTCTCCATGCAAGTAAAAACCACTATTTTCTCTATATTGAGGAGACCTTGTGGGATGAAGTCCATAGAGTCCCCTCTATGCTAGTAAGAATCTCTGTTTACTCTATAATGGCACCCTGTGGCCTGAAGGTCAAAGGGTTCCCTCTATGCTACTAAGAATCTCTTTGTGCTCTATGCTCTATCGTCTATGCTCTATGATCTATATTGACTTCCTATGGCCCCAAGACCACAAGGTGACCTCATCGTTTCCAAAAACACCTCATTGTTTTGCTATGGCCCTAGGGCCATAGCTCTATGCCGATATAAAGCACCATGCTCTATGTTAGCTCCCTAAGGCCTGAAGGCCATAGGGTTAGCCTCAAGGGCCCCAAGGGTGCTCTATATGCCAATGAAAAATACTATTCGCTCTATATTGAGAAGACCTTGTGGGCTGAAGGCCATAGGAACCCTTCTATGATGGATTTTTGACAACCAATCCCCCTAGGTCAGGATGTTCTATATGCTAGTAAAAACACTATTTGATCTATATTGGCACCATGTGACTTGAAAGCCATATGGTCCCCTATATTCTAGTTAGAGCATCTCCATGCTCTATATTGGCACCCTTTGGCCTGAAGGCCATAGGGTCCGATCTTTGCTAGTAAGAACCGATCTATGCTCTATATTGACACCCTATGGCCTTCAAGCCATAGGGTCCTATGTATGCTAGTAAGAACCTCTCTATGCTCTACACATCCGATGAACCCAAGGCCACAAGTTTCCCTCTATATTTTGAAGAAACCCTTCAGAAGGGTTTTCTGGAAACCTATGGACCAAGGGCCATAGGGTGCTCTCTATGCCATTGAACAACCCTCATTGTTTTGGTACTCTATGGCCCCAGGTATAAAGCACTATTTGGTCTCTCTATGCTAGTAAGAACTGGTCTTTATTCTATATTGTTTTGGCTTGAAGGCCATAGGGTCCGCTTTGTGCTAGTAAGAACCGATCTATTCTCTATATTGGCATAGGGTCCCCTGTATGTTAGTAAGAACCTCTCTATGCTCTACACATAATATGACCCCAAGGGCACAAGGTGCCCTCTATGTTTTGAAGAAACCCTTCATGATGGTCTTTTGGCAACCTATGGACCCCAGGGCCATAGGGTGCTCTCTATGCTAGTAAAAACACTATTTCCTCTATATTGAGGAGACTTTGTGGGCTGAAGGCCATAGGTTCCCCTCTATGCTAGTGAGAACCTCTGTTTTCTCTACGTTGACACCCTGTGGCCTGAAGGCCATAGGGTTCCTTGTATTCTAGTAAGAAGATCTCTATGCTCTATGCTCTATATTGATATCCTATGGCCCCAAGGCCACAAGGTGCCCTCATTTTTTCGAAAAAACCCTCAATTTGGTTTTGGCACCCTATGGCTACATGTATAAAGCACTATTTGGTCTCTTTATGTTAGTAAGAACCGATCTATGCTCTAGATTGGCACCCTATGGCCTGAAGGCCATAGGGTCCCCCCTATGTTAGTAAGTAACTCTCTATGTTCTACACATCCTATATGTTTTGAAGAAACCCTTCATGAGGGTTTTTTGGAAACCTATGGACCCAGGGCCATAGGATTCTCTCTATGCCATTGAGGAGACCTTGTGGGCTGAAGGCCATAGGATCCCCTCTATGCTAGTAAGAACCTCTCTTTTCTCTACGTTGACACCCTGTGGCCTGAAGGCCATAGGGTTCCCTCTATGATATTAATAAGCTCTCTATGCTCTATATTGACATCCTATGGCCCCAAGGCCACAAGGTGCCCTCATAGTTCTGTAAAAACCCTCATTGTTTTGGCACATTATTCTCCCAGGTATAAAGCACTATTTGGTCTCTCTATGCTAGTAAGAACCGATCTATGCTCTATATTGGGACCCTATGGTGGTCAGGCCATAGGGTCCTATGTATGGTAGTAAGAACCTCCCTATGCTCTACACATCTTATGACCCTATGTCATAATAATCAATATCTAATTCTCCTAAATGATTTTCTCATGTTAAACTGATCATTTAGTATGGGGAAGTGCTAGGGGAGAAAAAGCTAGAATATTGGTTAAGCTAGCAGACCGCCGGCCACAGTAGGGATCCAAAGGAGGGAAAATAGGGATCCAAAGGGGGGGCCATCTGCAAAACATCCATGTGCAACAATGGGCTAAAAAGACCCTAAGGTTCAGCCCATTAAGACTTCCAAAATTCAAAGGTTGTGCCCAAAGGTCAACCCTAGGGGAAATTGGATGCTTTGTGTGTGACCAAAAAGTCTTTTCAAATCCCTACTTGGGAGGGGGCGAGCCCTTCTTCTAGGGGATGAGAGAGAAAGCCACACACACACACACAAGATCCCTTTACACAAACGAAATGAGGGACACATGTCCGCTCCCTAGGCCAGATGCCCACAAAGTGTACCCAATTCATATTGGATGGCCTTGGAGGTGGACCAATGAGAATTAGGCTAGAGTAAATCTAGTTTAATTAATTTAAAAACACTTAATAAAAGAACCAATGAGAATTAATTCTCCTAGCTGACTATTGGACAATCTCCCAAGGGGTCCAATGAGCATTCAGCAGCCCAATGGCTTGCCTGATTCCTATTGGCCAAGAGGCAAAGGGGTCCAATGAGAGTTCAGTTTAATTATTAAATTACCTAAAGCTCTCACAAAAGGGGAAAGGGGGACACATGTTAGAAGGATATCACTTATGCTGCTTAATAATCATTGGCTTGACTTGGGGAGGTCCAATGGGGAGATAGCAAGAGCAACTAGCAAGAGGGCTCGCCCAAGAGAGAGAGGGGGCTGATTTTTGCAAGGCATTATCACACACACACTCACACACAGTCTATGTGTGAAGAAAAGAAGACTATCTCTTCCCAAAATTTAATGGAGAGCTCATCACCTACTCCAAGCTTGTGAGATAGAAGCCTACATCGACACACTCTTGGCATGTGGATGCAAATCCAACCAAGAGCCAAGATTCAATGCATGCTCATCTCCTCTAACATGCTAATTACTAAGCTGAGCTATGCTAATATGAGTGATTATGTGAGGAGATGCACATCTTTCTCGTAAGATACTCCTTCTTCCTCTCAATCTACTCTCATACCCTTCTAGCTCCATCTTCGAAGGTGTGTGAGGTCTTGGGTCTGAGACCGGGGATAATTTAAGTTGTGTTTGCTAAGTGTTTTTCTTAGTGCTGTTAAGTATGGAGCCTGATTTACCCTTGTAATTTTCTGTGGTAAAAGCGCACATTTGTAAGGCCCCCATTATGAGGAGAAGCCATCGTGCGTGAAGGAAAATCACTCACCGGAAACCAAAATTTTCACGGACAAGAATCAGGGGCAACTTTAGGCCGAATATTCTTTTTCGCCGGAATATTATGGCCGGACGGCGGCGGGAAAGTGGTCGGAAAACAACCGGTCGGTTGGCCGGTGGCCGGTAGTCAATGGCCGGTGGCCGAATTCAAAGGCGGACTTGTCTTCTCAAAGGCAGCCACACATGGACACATTGGAGGGTCCGATTTGGACTTATTCGCACAAGGGAGGCTACACATGGCTGCCTCTCATAAGAGAGGGCAGCCCTTTTGGCCTATAAAAGGAGGCCATTTCTACACACATTTCATAGTGTGAAGTTGATGCAACAAGGTGAGTGTGAGGTGATGAGAGTGAAGCAAGGCGGGAGCTCTATCAAGGGTTTAATCCCTTTGTAAACTACTTCTTCTTTTGAAGTGCTAAAGCCATTGAGTGGCTGCTTTCCCGTGGACGTATCCTACATTGGGTGAACCACGTATATCGCGTGTACTCTCTCTCTCTCTCTCTCTCTCTCTCTCTCTCTCTCTCTACTCTATAATCTCTTGTGTGTGAAATCTATCTCTCTCCATTAAGTAATGTACTCAAAAATCTATTTAGCTACGTCTTATTTCCTAACAACTAGTATCAGAGCAAGGTTTGCTCATAGCTAAATTATCTCAAGGAAAGATTCCTTGAATTGAGTGGGAGGTATGGCGGAGGAAGGGAAGCTCAAGATTGAGAAGTTCAACGGCAAAAACTACCAACATTGGAAGATGCAGATTGAAGACTATCTCTACCAGAAGGACCTCTATTTGCCTCAAGGTGTTCTTGCAAAGAAGCCCGCAACAATGGCAGATGAAGCATGGATTGTCCTTGATCGAAAGGCACTGGGAACAATCCGGTTAAGCTTGGCGTCAATGGTGGCCTTAAATTTTTTGGAGATGAAGACCACGGAGGACTTGATGAAGTCACTTGACAACTTCTACGAGAAACCATCGGCATCCAATAAGGTATTTCTTATGAAGCGCTTGTTCAATCTAAAGATGGCAGAGAATGGTTCAGTTGCAGAACACCTAAATGACTTTAACACAAACATAAGTCAACTTCGATCGGTGAAAATCAATTTTGATGACGAAGTGCGAGCTCTCCTTATATTATCATCTCTACCGGATAGTTGGGACAACCTTGTGATGGCTGTAAGTAATTATGTCTCTAGTACAAATACTCTTAAGTTTGATGATGTTGTGGGTGTTCTCCTAAGCGAGGAAATGCAAAGGAGAATTATCAAGTGAGGCACTATCAGTGGAAACAAGAGGAAGGCCTAAGGAGAGGTTCAAAAACCAAAAGGGTCGTGATCGCTCAAGGCGGAGCAAGTCACGCACAAAGTTAGTTCTTGAATGTTGGAACTGTGGCAAGAAGGGCCACGTCAAGAAGGATTGCTGGTCTAAGAAGAAGAAGGAGACAGAGTCTCAAGACAAAAAGACAACATCGGAGGCCAATGTGGTAGGTAAAGTAGAGCAAGATGCTCTAATTCTCTCATTAGACAATTGTCATTCTTGGATAGTAGATTCAGGGGCTTCATTCCATGCGACACCACACAAGCAACATTTCCAAGACTACACCAAAGGTAATTTTGGGTATGTATACTTGGGCAATGATGAAGCTTGTGAGATTGTCGGCAAAGGTACAGTTTCTGTCAAAACTGCTAACGGAAATGAATGGAAGCTTAAATATGTTAGGCATGTTCCTTCTCTTCGCAAAAATTTGATCTCTACACGACAATTGGACGATGAAGGTCACAACATTGCATTCGAAAACAAACGGTGGAAGATCTCAAAGGGATATTTGGTGGTTGTCAAGGCAGAAAAAGTCGGTACACTTTACTTGTGTACTGTTAGCACGCAACCTTCAGCTTGTGCAACAACTTTAAAAGTTGACAATGCGGTGTGGCACTACCGACTTGGGCATATGAGTGCCAAAGGAATGCAAATCCTTCAAACAAAGAAGCTTCTACCAGGTTTGAAAGAAGTGGACTTAGAGTTCTGTGAAGATTGTGTTTATGGTAAAAAGAAGAGGGTAAAATTTCAAAAATCAGGAAATGAAAGAAAAAATAAAAAACTTGAGTTGGTTCATTCTGATGTTTGGGGTCCTGCAAGTACACCATCACTTGGTGGCTCATTGTACTATGTAACATTCATAGACGATGCAACTAGAAAAACATGGATTTATGTCATGAAGAATAAATCCCATGTATTTTCCATATTTCAAAGGTGGAAAGCCTTTGTGGAGAATGAAACAGGTACCAAGGTTAAATGCCTCAGATCCGACAATGGAGTTGAATATTGCAGCCAAGCTTTTGAAAGATTTTGTGCTAGAAATGGAATTCGGAGGCAAAGGACAACCCCAAGGACACCTCAACAAAATGGGATTTCGGAAAGGATGAATAGGACAATCATGGAGAGAGCACGAAGCATGTGGCTACATGCAGGCCTACCGCTTGAGCTTTGGGCAGAAGCTGTAAGTACGTCTGTGTACTTAATCAACCGGTAACCCTCAACGGCATTGGATGGGGGAGTTCCAGAAGAGGCATGGACAAGTAAACCGGTGAATTATGCATTTGTCAAAGTGTTTGGGTGTGAGGCTTTCATGCACATAGATAGAAGCCTAAGATAAAAGCTAGATGCAAAGTCCAAAAAGTGTTTCTTCATTGGCTATGGAGAAGGTGACTTTGGGTATCGCCTATGGAATCCTGAAGATAGTAAAATCTTAAGGAGTAGGGATGTAATTTTTAACGAACAAAATATGTACAAAGATTACTTAGAAAGAAAACAAACAAAAGAAACAGGTGATGAGTACATCGAGCTTGAGGATGGTGAAGACTCAAGGACTGCAAATGGTGACAATGTACAACAACGTCAACCAAATGAGGAGCCTCAACCTATTCCCCAAAGATCTACAAGAGCAAGTAGACCTCCAGAAAGGCTTGTTCCTTTCTTCAACCATCTCTTGATCTCAGATTCTGGAGAGCCGGAATCATACGAAGAAGCTATGCAACATGAATCCAAAGAAGAATGGACGAAGAGCATGCAAGTGGATATGGACTCACTTCATCGCAACCAAACATGGGATTTGGTTGAGTTGCCTAAAGGTAAGTGGGCACTTCAAAACAAATGGGTGTACAAGCTGAAGGAAGAAGAAGGTGAGAAGAAAAGGTACAAGTCTAGGCTTGTGGTAAAAGGGTTTTCTCAAAAGAAAGGTATTGACTTCAATGAAATATTTTCTCCTGTTGTAAAAATGAACTCAACTAGGCTTGTCTTAAGCCTTGTGGCTACTCATGATTTAAATCTCGAGCAAATGGATGTAAATATGGCATTACCTCACGGTGACTTAGAGGAGGAAATCTACATGCTTCAACCAAAGGGGTATGAAGTAAAAGGTAAGGAGAAAATGGTTTGTAGATTAAAGAAGAGCTTGTATGGTTTAAAGCAAGCATCAAGACAATGGTACTTGAATTTTGATTGATGGATGTTGGATCATGGATTCACAAGATGCAACTCGGATCACTGCGTCTACATGAAGAATTTGGGAGATGGGAAGTTCATCATCCTAATGTTGTATGTTGATGACATGCTGATTGCAAGTGCTAACATGCAGGACATCAAAGACCTAAAAGAGGAGCTGTCTAAATCTTTTTCAATGAAAGATTTAGGTGCTGCAATTGGTATGAAAATATCAAGGGACAGGACGAAGAAGACAATAAAGCTATCTCAAGAAGATTACATCAAGAAGGTACTAGAAAGGTTTGCAATGCAAAATGCAAAACTAGTTTCTACACATTTGGCTGGTCATTTTAAACTAACGAAGGATATGTGTCCAAAGACACAAGAGGAGCTAGCCTATATGTCTAAAGTTCCATATGCTACAACGGTAGGTTCTCTAATGTATGCTATGGTTTGGACAAGGCCAGACATTGCACGTGTAGTGGGAGTTGTGAGTAGGTTCATGGAAAACCCAGGTAAAGAGCATTGGCAAGCTGTGAAGTGGATACTTAGGTATCTAAAAGGGACAACAACAAATGCTTTGTATTTTGGAGGAACTGATATTTTTCTAGAAGGGTATGCTGATGCAGATATGGCAAGTGACAAAGATACTCGAAGGAGCACTACTGGCTATGTGTTCATGGTTGGAGGCACAGCAGTAAGCTGG
This sequence comes from Adiantum capillus-veneris, assembly GCF_014529385.1. Taxonomy (NCBI): domain Eukaryota; kingdom Viridiplantae; phylum Streptophyta; class Polypodiopsida; order Polypodiales; family Pteridaceae; genus Adiantum; species Adiantum capillus-veneris. Next base: position 108,805,950 of record NC_140941.1, read on the forward strand.
GCTTCAAAGCTGCAGAAAGTGGTTTCACTTTCTACCACGGAAGCAGAGTATGTAGCAATGATGGAGGCAAGCAAAGAAATTATGTGGCCTCACAGATTCTTAAAAGAGCTTGGATTCAACCAAGACAATCATGTCTTGTACGGTGATAGACAAAGCGCTATCCATCTTGCGAAGAACTCAGCCTTTCATTCAAGGACAAAGCTCATTGAGGTGAGATATCACTTCATACGCACTCTTTTGGAAGAGGGACAACTAAAGCTAGGAAAGGTGCATACAAGTGAAAATCCTGCAGACATGTTTACAAAGGTGGTCAACAAGGAGAAGTTGAGCTTTTTCTCATCTTCAATCGGCATTCAAGGATAAGAAGCCAAAATGGAAAGCAATCACAGGTTTGGTTTGGAGATCAGTCTCCAAGTGGGAGATTGTTAAGTCTGGAGACTAATTTACCCTTGTAATTTTCTATGGTAAAAGCGCACATTTGTAAGGCCCCCATTATGAGGAGAAGCCATCGTGCGTGAAGGAAAATCACTCACCAGAAACCAAAATTTTCACAGACAAGAATCAGGGGCAACTTTAGAGGAATATTCTTTTTCGCCGAAATATTATGGCCGAACGGCGGCCGGAAAGTGGTCGGAAAACAACCGGTCGGTTGGCCGGTGGCCGGTGGCCGGTGGTCGGAAGTCAATGGCCGGTGGCCGGTGGCCGAATTCAAAAGCGGACTTGTCTTCTCAAAGGCGGCCACACATGGGCAGATTGGAGGGTCCGATTTGAACTTATTCGCACAAGGGCGGCTACACATGGATGCCTCTCATAAGAGAGGGCAACCCTTTTGGCCTATAAAAGGAGGCCATTTCTACACACATTTCATCGTGTGAAGTGGATGCAACAAAGTGAGTGTGAGGTGGTGAGAGTGAAGCAAGGTGGGAGCTTTGTCAAGGGTTTAATCCCTTTGTAAACTACTTCTTCTTTTGAAGTGCTAAAGCCATTGAGTGGCTGCTTTCCCGTGGACGTAGCCCACATTGGGTGAACCACGTATATCGTGTGTACTCTCTCTCTCTCTCTTCACTCTATAATCTCTTGTGTGTGAAATCTATCTCTCTCCATTAAGTAATCTACTCAAAAATCTATTTAGCTACGTCTTATTTCCTAACAAGTGCATGAAGCTTTCATCTTCATTGCACTAGCTAGTCTTGAAGGAACACAAAGAATTGTATTTTACAATGTCTCTCTTGATGGGAGAAACCATAATACAAAGACTTTTGGAGGGGGGACCGGCTCCATGCAAATACGGTCCTGAACTGTTGTCAATAGCTTGATTTCTCTCTCTTTTGAAAGTATTGTTGATGCTATCTAAGTAGGTGTTATGCTTTTTGTTTCTCTCTCCACCCAAGCACTCTTGTAATTCTCATTAGGAATCTATTCTAATGAAATGCCCACTATGTTCATGCTAATTTCCACTACACACAAGTTTTTAGGCCATTAAATGTTACATTGGTATCAGAGCACAAGGTTTCTCTTTTCTTGCTCAAGAAGGGAGGTCCTCAAGCTAGATATAAATGGTTGGTATTATTAATTGCCTGTGAGTAAGTAGAATAGGGATTTTTCAGCCTTGCAGTGCGCCTACCTTCGTGCAGTTAACGGGGCATCACCATCGAGTGCTATGGTCTTAATAGTGGAGTCCTACGGGGCTTGCCTACGGCTTTAACCACTATTGAGCTATTAGAAGATTGACAGAAGCCGGTGTTGTTTTGGTGTTGAAAGACCCTCTCTTCTATTCCTTGCAATTAATGGTATTCGAACCGCGGGTACAGTAGCTTGAGTGCTTTTTCTAAAGGGGTAAAGAGGAGTAGCAACTAGGGCTTGAAGTGCCAAAGTACACCTAAAAAGTTTACACCTAAAAGTTGTTAGAATGGCTGACAATAGTAAAGAGAGTGAAATTAATGTTGATAACTTTGATTTTGCTAATGAGCAAGCTACTAATGATGCTCCAATGCTTGTTAACTATCTTGTTTCTAGGCTTCAACAAGCCATGGGTAATCCATCTCTCCAAAGTGAAGTGCAACGGCAGCTCCGTGGTCACGGGATTCTCCAAGCTCATCACCGTGACAAGAGAACACCTAGGAAGCCTCCTTGTGAGACTCCCAAAAGAGGTCTCTCTCCGATTTGGGAAGAAGAAGAGAATCCATACGAAGGGCTCAAGAATTTACTTCTTGATGATGCATCTCCTTCCTAAAGAAGAACTCAAGAGCTTCCACCGAAGGAACGAGAAAGAGGTGAGTCTCCCGCCACCTCGGCAGAGATGGCTCCACGAAGACGGCGAGCTAAACGCTCTCCATCACCACCAAAGCGGAGAAGGCCATCACACTCTTCTCCACGCCATAATTCAAAGAGGGATGATAAAAAGCAAGAGAAGAAAAAGGCGAGAAAGAGGACACCCTCTTCTCCATCTTCTTTATCCTCTTCCTCTTATGAAAGTAATGGTAAAGACAACGAAGATCAAGACAAGAAAAAGGCGATAAAGAGGTCACCCTCTTCTCCACCTTCTTCAAATTCTTCACCTTCTGAAGAAAGTGATGGGGCAACCTTTGAACCATCAAAAAGAAGAGGCCATAGGAAATCCTATGCCGCATGGAAGAGGTCGTCCAAGTTGAAGAAATTCAAAGAGGGAGGGAAGAGCATCTCTTTCCTTACCTATGATGGGACCTTTGGTGCTACGGACAAAGTCTTGGCCTTTATCCAACAGTTCGATGCGGCGTTTGGAGATGAGGGCTTCACGGAGTCCTCTAAGCTACGCCATGTAGCTATGCACTTTCAAAAGTCCTCCAGAAAATGGTGGTCTAGCCTACGAGCCAATGGTGAAGCTCCACGAACATGGAAAGCTTTAAGAGCTTCCATTATGAAGCAGTTTTTGGCCACTGATTCCAAAGACAAAGTACTCACCGAATGGCAAAGCTTAAAGCTCTCTCCCTATGAATCCATCCACAAATATGTAGACAAGTTTTGGGGCCTACAACTCAAATCCACTGTCTTCAAAAAGTTGGATTTTGTAGAGCAAAAGCAACAATTTTGTGCGGGCTTAACCGAAGAAATGGCGGAGTATGTCAACTCACAAAGGCCACATACCATATCGGCGGTAATACACCATACTATGGTGGCCTCTCGAATCAATTTTCAAAGGGGGGCTAAAAGAAATAATAAGCCCACGGAAAACAAGGGTTCCAACGAGCCTAAGGAGAAGGACAATTTCCAAAAGTCTCCTAAGGGCAACTCCAACAAAGCTAAAGAGAAGGGAGTTTACAAAGGTAAAAAAAAATTCTCTCCTGAAGAGCTTGAGCGTTATCACAAGGATAACCAGTGTTTCAAGTGCGGCGAACAAGGGCATGCGTACCGCTCTTGTCCCCAAAAGAACAACTGCCAAGATCCTCCTAGAGCTTCCTTGGTTGAAATCCAAGAGGAGGAGATTCACCAAACTCACCACAAAGGATCTCCTCTATGCCATGATTGGGGAAAGGTAAGAGAACATGATGCTTTTATTCTCTTTGACCCTGGTTCTACTCACAATTTTATATCTATAGAGTTGGCCACCAAGCTAGGAATACAATCCTACGAGATGGGAGATGTCCTACCCACAGATAGTGCTTTCCAGGAGCAAGAAGCTTCAGTCACTCCCTTAATCGGGAAATTGAGGCTTCATGTTCAAAGCTATGTGGACAAAGAGGACTTCTTTATCTCTCCTCTCAAGCATGAGGATGTAATCCTAGGGGCACCATGGTTTGACCGCCTGGCTGCCAATGTTAAATTTCCTGAAAGGAGAATCTCCTTTAAGTTCAGGGAAAAAGACATGTATATAGATGCTAAGGAAATGGGTAACACTATCCCCATTGTACATACACCAGCTTTCAACAAGTCAATAAAGAGCTCTATTTCCGTGTACATGATTTTTGTTAAAGATTCTCAAAATGAACCTAATGCTTTAGCAAAAGAAAATAAAAGAAACCAAAAGGAATTAGAGTTATCTAATTTTCTCAAGGGGTTTCAAGATGTTTTTAATTATTGACGACATCCCTTGTGAGCTACCTCCTAAATGAGGTAATGATGACCATGCAATTGAACTTCTTATAGGAAGTTCACCGCCTAATAAACCTCCTTATAGAGTTTCTCAAGCTCAACAAGAGGAGATTATGCGGCAAGTGCATGAGTTAGTTGAGAAGGGCATGGTTAGGCCTAGCTCATCTCCATTTTGCTCACCTATGCTATTAGTGCAAAACAAAGACGGCACATATCGTATGTGTGTCGACTATAGAGCACTAAATAGGATCACTATCAAGAATAGGTTTCCCGTTCCATGGGTAGAAGACCTATTTGATAAGCTACAAGGATCAACCTACTTCAGTAGGATTGACCTAAAAAGTGGCTATCATCAAATAAGGATAGTTGATCAAGATATTACAAAGACCGCATTTCTCACCACATTTGGTCTTTATGAATACATTGTCATGCCTTTTGGCTTGACCAATGCACCAGCCACATTCAACTGCTTGATGGAGAAGCTATTCAAGCCTCATCGAACCTTCACTGGAGTGTTCTTTGATGATATTATCGTCTACTCTAATTTGTTAGATGAACACAAGCAACATCTCCAGGTAATATTTCAAGTTTTGAGAGAGAATAAAAATTATGTTAATCGAAAGAAAAGTGAATTTTTCTTGCAAGAGGTTCAGTACTTAGGTCACATTATCTCTCAAGATGGCATCCAAATGGATCCATCAAAGTTATAGGTAATAAAAGGATGGCCTAAACCAAGGAATCTTCATGAACTAAGAAGCTTTATAGGTATGTGTGCATACTATAGACGCTTCATAGAAAAGTTCTCACAAATTGCGGGACCATTACATGACCTAACAAAGAAAAGAGTTAGGTATACATGGTCTACTAAGGAGAACAATGCTTTCGAAAAGCTTATCTCTCAACCTGTGCTTACACTACTGGATCTCTCAAAACCATTCGAGGTCCAATGTGATGCTTGTGGTGATTGCCTTGGAGCTGTTTTGCTCCAAGAAGGGCACGCCATAGGCTATGAGAGTCTAAGGCTCGACCCTGTTGAGAAAGCTCTAGGCATATATGAAAAGGAACTCCTTGCAGTTCTACATGCCTTAGACTCATGGAAGCACTATTTATTGGGGACTCCTTTCATTCTGCGAACGGATCACCAAAGTCTTAAGTACTTCATGACGTAGACCAAGCTCTCCGACAAACAAATGAGGTGGGCAAATTTCCTTTCGCAATTTCATTTTCATATTGCTCACATTGCAGGCAAGAATAATCAAGTAGCTAATGGACTCTCAAGACAACCGAGAGTGAATGCGGTTTCCATAGCCACTCACAATGATCTATCTTCAATGATAGATGAGTACGCTATTGATCCCGATTTTAGAGATGTGATTTCAGCCCTTGCATTAAGGAAGAAAGAAGAACCATTTACTTTAGAAGATGGTTATCTTCTCTATGGCAATAGACTATGCGTTACTAACTCACTACGTGAGAAAGTAATGTATGAATCTCATGCTCCACCTTATGCGGGGCATAGAGGGATTCAGTCTACCTTAAAGGGAATTGAACATATTTCTATTGGCCTACCATGAAAGTGAACATACAAGAGTATGTTTCTAAATGTGTGGTATGCCAAAAGACAAAATTTGATAGAGGGAAGCAACTTGGATTGCTTCAACCCTTGCCAAACCCTAATTCACCATGGGAGAGCATATCCATGGATTTTATCTTTGGATTGCCTAAGTCTATCCATGGGAATACGGGAATATGTACGATAGTAGACAGGTTCAGTAAACAAGCTCATTTTATACCTATCAAAAAGACTATGAAAGCCCATCAAATGGCAACCCTCTTCATCTCACAAATTTTCAAGTACCATGGCTTGCCAATGTCCATAGTGTCGGATAGAGATCCTAGAATGACCAGTAATTTTTGGAAGGGTCTCTTTGAGAATTTAGGGACAAGGCTAAACTTCTCTTCGGCCTATCATCCACAAACGGATGGCCAAAGTGAAATAGCTAACCTAACCATTCTCGATCTACTAAAAGCCTATGTAACGGAAGTAGATCAGAGATCCCAATGGGAGAAGTACTTACCCTTAGTGGAGTATGCTTACAATAACACTGTACATACTTCCACTGGAAAAGCACCTTTCGAGGTAATTGAGGGAAGATCAAAAAGTCCCTTGCTACTTAAGGTACATGGGAAGATCTTCGCTGCAGATGAGTATAGCCGAGACCTACAAGAATCTTTCCAAAAGATTAAGGATGCTATCTCTATCTCACAGCAAAGGCAAAAGGCTGATGTTGCTGACAAGCATAGAAGAGCCCAAGCCTTTAAAGAAAATGATTGGGTCTTGTTAAAGTTTCCCAAGGCTCGATTAAGGCACACGACGGGCAAGAATCCTACGGGCCACCAAAAGTACTATGCTAAACTAGCAAAAAGGTACTATGGTCCCTTCCAGATTCTTAGGCCAATCAATGAGATGGCCTATCAACTCAAGTTTCCCAATCATTGGCTCATACACAATGATTTCCATGCGAGCCTATTAAAGCCTTACAAAGGAGAGCCACCTCAAGAACCAACTATTGAAGACCCACCAGAGATCGAGGACCAAGAGGAGGTGTTGCAGCCCGAGTCCATTCTCCAACATGAAGACAAGGTACTAAGAGGCTGTAAGACTATCCGACGATATCTTATTAAGTTTAAGAATTATCCTTTTGAAGATGCTAGATGGATGCAAGGCATACAATTAAAGGATAACCTAAACCTTGTCAATGCTTACAATGCTTCCCAAGAGTAAGCAAATGTACAAAATGTTAAAAATGAACAAAGTTTTTTTTGTCTTATAAGACTCTCTTTTTCTTTATTATGCACAAACATGAAGTAGTATGCATGCTTAGATCAAGTTTGCGGAGACGACGTCTCCCAAACACCAAGTAGAGCTTGTCACTCTACTATGGAAGACTGATAGGACTAATGTGAAGACATGCTTTCGGCAGCCTTAGGCTCTCAAGCGCCCAATGGACTAGTCATCCATTGTGGAATGATCTCGTAGGGTAACATAGGGATCCTCTACCCGCTAAGAAAAGGACTCATGAATATGCTTTATCTTCTCTACACCATAGTCGAGGACGACTATGATTTCAAGAGAGAGGTAATGTCATAATAATCAATATCTAATTCTCCTAAATGATTTTCTCATGTTAAACTGATCATTTCATATGGAGAAGTGCCAGGGAAGAAAAAGCTAGGATATTGGTTAAGCTAGCAGATTGGCCACAGTAGGGATCCAAAGGAGGGGCCATCTGCAAAAGAGCCATGTGCAACAATGGGCTAAAATGACCCTAAGGTTCAACCCATTAAGACTTCCAAAATGATAAGGTTCTAAAATTCAAAGGTTGTGTCCAAATGTCAACCCTAGGGGATATTGGATGCTTTGCATGTGACCAAAAAGTCTTTTCAAATCCCTACTTGGGAGGGGGCAAGCCTTTCTTCTAGGGGATGAGAGAGAAAGCCACACACACACACACACAAGCTCCCTTTACACAAAGGGAATGAGGTACAAATGTTAGCTCCCTAGGCCAGATGCCCACAAGGTGTACCCAATTCCTATTGGATGGACTTGGAGGTGGACCAATGAGAATTAGGCTAGAGTAAATCTAGTTTAATTAATTTAAAAGCACTTCATAAAAGAACCAATGCGAATTAAGTCTCCTAGATGAGTATTGGACAATCTCCCAAGGTGTCCAATGAGCATTCAGCAGCCCAATGGCTTGCCTGATTCCTATTGGCCATGAGACAAAGGGGTCCAATGAGAGTTTAGTTTAATTATTAAATTACCTTAATCTCTCACAAAAGGGGAAAGGGGGACACATGTCAGAAGGATATCACTTATGCTGCTTAATAATCATTGGCTTGACTTGGGGAGGTCCAATGGGGAGATAGCAAGAGAAAATAGCAAGAGGGCTTGCCCAAGAGAGAGAGGGGGCTGATTTTTGCAAGGCATTATCACACACACACTCACACAAAGTCTATGTGTGAAGAAAAGAAGAATATCTCTTCCCAAGTTTTAATGGAGAGCTCATCACCTACTCCAAGCTTGTGAGATAGAAGCCTACATCGACACACTCTTGGCATGTGGATGAAAATCCAACCAAGAGCCAAGCTTCAAGGCATGCTCATCTCCTCTACCATGCTAATTACTAAGCTAAGCTATGCTAATATGAGTGATTATGTGAGGAGATGTACATCTTTCTCGTAAGATACTCCTTCTTCCTCTCAATCTACTCTCATACCCTGCTAGCTCTCACCATCTTCGAAGGTGTGTGAGGTCTTGGGTCTGAGACCGGGGATAATTTAAGTTGTGTTTGCTAAGTGTTTTGCTTAGTGCATGAAGATTTCATCTTCATTGCACTAGCTAGTCTTGAAGGAGCACAAAGAATTGTATTGTACAATGTCTCTCTTGATGGGAGAAACCATAAGACAAAGCCTTTTGGAGGGGGGACTGGCTCCATGCAAATCCGGTCCTCAACTGTTGTCAATAGCTTGATTTCTCTCTCTTTTGAAAGTATTGTTGATGCTATCTAACTAGGTGTTATGATTTTTGTTGCTCTCTCCACCCAAGCACTCTTGTAATTCTCATTAGGAATCTATTCTAATGAAATGCCCACTATGTTCATGCTAATTTCCGCTACACACAAGTTTTTAGGCCATAAAATGTTACGCCCTAAGGGCAGAAGGTGCCTTGTATGTTTTAAAGAAACCCTTCATGAGGGCTTTTTTGGAAACCTATGGACCGAGGGCCATAGGGTGCTCTCTATGTTAGTAAAAAACACTATTGCTCTATATTGAGGAGACCTTGTGGGCTGAAGTCCATAGGGTCCGCTCTATGCTAGAACGTTTGTTTTCTCTATATTGACACCCTGTGGATTGAAGGCCATAGGGTTCCCTCTATGGTAGTAAGAAGCTCTCTATGCTCTATGCTTTATATTGACATCCTATGGCCCGAAGGCCACAAGGTGCCCTCATTGTTTTGAAAAAACCCTCATTGTTTTGACACCTTATGGCCCCATGTATAAAGCACTATTTGGTCTCTCTATGCTAGTAAGAACCGATCTATCCTCCATATTGGGACCCTGTGGTCTTCAGGCCATAGAGTCCCTGTATGCTAGTAAGAACCTCTCTATGCTCTACACATATAATGACCCTAAGGGCACAAGGTGCCCTGTATGTTTTAAAGAAACCATTCATCACAGTTTTTTGGCAACCTATGGACCCAGGTCCATAGGGTGTTCTCTATGTCAGTAAAAAACACTATTTTCTCTATATTGAGGATACCTTGTGGGCTGAAGGCCATAGGGTCCCCTCTATGCTAGTAAGAACCTCTGTTATCTCTATATTGACACCTTGTGGCCTGAAGGCCATAGGGTTCCCTCTATGGTAGTAAGAAGCTCTCTACGCTCTTTGCTCTATGCTCTACATAGAGATCCTATGGCTCGAAGGCCACAAGGTGCCCTAATTGTTTCAGATGGAATGTAGAGCACCTTGTGACCCTAGGGAACATAGGGAATCCTATGGCCCTTGAGATTGTAGATTGTCACCCTATGGCCCTTGGACAACAAGGTCTTTAGATGGGACAAAGGGCATCCAAGGGCCCGAGGGTGGCCTACATGCATAGGGTACTACACCATGGTCCATATTAACGGGCACCATGGCAGCCCCATGCAGCTAGGGCTCTAGGGCCATAGTATCTCCAAAAGGAACATAGGGAATCATATGGCCCTTGCAATTGTACATTGTCACCCTAGATGGGACGTAGGGCACACTGTGATCCTATGGATATAGGGCCATAGGATCTCCAAAAAAAACATATGGAACCCTATGGCCCTTGAGATTGTACAAATACACCCTATGGCCTTTGGGCCACAAGGTCTCAAGATGGAACATAGGGCACCTTTTGATCCTATGGCCATAGGTTCTATATGTTCCTTTTGGAGATTCTATGGCGCTAGGGCCATAGGATCTTCAGAAGGAACATAGGGAACCATATGGCCCTTCAGAGTGTACATTGCCATCCTATGGCCCTTGGGCCACAGTGTCTCTTGATGTGACATAGGGCACCCTGTGATCCTATGTCCGTAGGGCCATATGTTCATTTTGGAGATCCTATGGCCCGAGGACCATAGGATCTCCAAAAGGAACATAGGGAACCTTGTGATCCTATGTCCGTAGGGCCATATGTTCATTCTGGAGATCCTATGGCCCGAGGACCATAAGATCTCCAAAAGGAACATAGGAAACCCTATGGCCCTTGAGATTGTACATTCCCACACCATGGCCCTTAGGCCACAAGGTCTCTAATAGGTCACCCTTTGATCCTATGGCCCTAGGTTCTTTATGTTGCTTTTGGAGATTCTATGGCCCTAGTGCCACCCTATCTCCAAAAGGAACATAGGGAACCCTATGGCCCTTGATATTGTACATTGCCACCCTAAGGCCCTTGGGCCACAAGGTCTCTAGATCAAACATAGAGCACCATGTGATCCTATGGCCATAGTGCCATATATATGTTTTGGAGATCCTATGGACCTAGGGCCATAGGATCTTCAATAGAAACATAGGGAACCCTATGACCCTTGAGATTGTACATTGGTACCCTATCGCCAGATGGGACATTGGTCACCCTATAGTACGATGTGAGACCACCCTATGGCCTTATGGTCATAGGGTGCCTTAGGGCCATATGTTATTCTTTAGTATGAGGTGAAACCCTATGTAGCTACACCCTCTCTGCCCTTCTAAAGATTCGATGTCTAGTTTTATTTTAGTGACTACAAATGAATTTAAAGAAACTATATTACACCATATCTTACAAACACATATAGTGTACACTTTCTTTCCCACCTTTTTGCCTCTCTTTTTTTTCCCATCTTCCTACAACTGAACCCTAATCCATCCTCATACAACAGCGCGCTCTACTTGTCCTCTTACAACGTGTGCCCAACTCCCCACAACCCAATTACAGGTATCCATAGTTTCAGCAGTTTCTGTAGTTATTGTCTTTTGTATGTGCAGGTTTATAATTTTATTTTGTAATTAGAGATTTTTGCAGTTAGAGTTTTACAGTTTTATAGTATTAGGTCACTTATGAGGAGTTTTCTATTTTACAGATTTAGGTCCCTAATAAGAGTTTTCGTTTTACAAATTTAGGTCCCTAATTAGTGTCTTCTGTTTTATATTTTAGGTCTCTAATTAGAGTATTATGTATTACAGTTTTAGATCTCGAATTAGATAGTTTTCTGTTTTATAGTTCTAAAGTCTACAGTTTTACAGTTTTAGAGATGTAATTAATGATTTTTGTTTATTTTTTTAGAGAGAGGTGATTCACAACTTAGCTAAAACATAACTAGATTAAGAACAATTAAAACCGAATTAAGAAAAAAGATTAGGGTTTCTACAGGTTACCTTTGAGTAAATCTGTGTTTGATGAAAACCGGCTGCAGCAGTAGCAAGCAGTCACTTAGGTGTGTTGCAACCGCAACGATGATGGTAACAGATCTGTGTTTGGGAGGTTGCGACAGTAGTCCTTCTATTGAAGGTTGTGGCGATGGCTTCACGTAGATCTGTGTGCGCATCGCAATGATGGCGTAGAACTGTATGCGTAGGGAGAGAGGGAGAGAGAGACAGAGAAAGACAAGCTCTGTGCAGGTTTTTGTGTAGGTTTCGAGCAAGAAACGAGAGAGAGAAAGAGAGCGACAGTGCAAAAAAAAATTGTGGTAGAGAGAGATAAGGTTAGTTAGGTTAGGTTAGAAATTCAAAATTCGAATTTTGAATTTAGGGGTTGTTCTCACGGGGTTGCAATCAAGATTACTAGAGTTCTAGGCTTTGTGCGAAAATGAGACATAGCTCGTCGGCTCCGAAATTGAAAGAGCTTTTCAGGGGAAAAAAAAAGAGTATGGAAAAAAAAACTTGGTGCAAGGCTTTGTCAATGTCCATATCTTTGTAGTACGAGTGGAACGACACCCAGGAAGCAAAATTTGACTCCAGAATCAAAATCTGCATAGTAAAAAATACACTAAAAATAGCTAAATTTAAAAAAAATTGTCCCGAAAATTGTGCGCTATTTTTTTGTCCGCCGATATCAATAAGTGTATTTGAAAACCCATTATGACAAAGTTCTTCGTAGCGTTAAAATAAAAAATAAAAAATAAAAAAATAATTATTTTTTATTATTTTTTAAATTTATGCCACTTGCGGATATCCCTTGAATGGCCGAAATTATTATGAAGACACCTCAGCCACCCCTGGGCTCACACCATAGGACGGCAATGTTGGAGGTCAAGGATCAAAGCGTGCACTCAGTTCCATTTGAAAATCCTATGTCCTAGGGTTTTCTTCTTCTATCTTGTGAGATCCTTGTGGCCCTACGGTGGCAATGTGAAAGCTTGTGGACCTAGGGCCATAGGGTGGCAATGTATAAGCTCAAGAGCCATAAGTTGCCCTATATTCCATTTGGAAATTCTATGGCCCTAGGGTTTAGGGGTCACAATGGATAAGCTCCAATACATAGCCCTATGTTCCTGTTGGAGATCCTATGGCCCTAGGTCCATGACAATGTATAAGCTCAAGAGCCATACGTTGCCCTACTTTCTAGTTGGAGATCCTATGGCCCTAGGGTCATGGGGTGGCAATATGTAATCTCAAGGGCCATAGGGTGCCACATGTCCCATATGGAGATCCTACTGCCCTAGGGCCATGGGGTGGCAATGTATAATCTCAATGGCCATACATTGCCTATGTTCCATTCGAAAATCCTATGGCCCTAGGGTAATGGGGTGGCAATGTATAAGCTCAAGGGCCATACATTGCCTATGTTCCATTTGGAAATCCTATGGCCCTAGGGTAATGGGGTGGCAATGTATAAGCTCAAGGTCCATAGGGTGCCACATGTCCCATATAGAGATCATATGGCCCTAGGGCCATGGGGCTGCATTGATATCTTGGCCACCCTTGAACCCGCACCCTTGAGCTTAGGGGCCTTAGGTTCTCTTATTGTATGTTGTGAGATCTTGTGGCCCTAGGGCCATAGGGTGGCAATGTATAAGCTCAAGGGCCATACATTGCATATGTTCCATTAGGAAATCCTATGGTCCTAGGGTCATGGGGTGCAATGTATAAGCTCAAGGTCCATAGGGTGCCACATGCTCCAAATAGAGATCCTATGGCCCTAGGGCCATGGGGCTGCATTGATATCTTGGCCACCTTTGACATCTTGGCCATAGGTTGTCTTTTTATATGTTTTGAAGTCTTGTAGCCCTAGGGCCATAGGGTGTCAATGTATAAGCTCAAAGTCCATACGTTGTCCTATGTTCCATTTGGAAATCCTATGGCCACAGGGCCATGGGGCTGCATTGACATCTTGGCCACCCTTGAACTCACACCCTTGGGCTTAGGGCCATAGGTTGTCTTTTTGTATGTTTTGAAGTCTTGTGGCCCTAGGGCCATAGGGTGTAGATGATAAGCTCAAGGGCCATACATTGCCCTATGTTCCATTTGGAAATCCTATAGCCCTAGGGTCATGGGGTTGTAATGTATAAGCTCAAGGTCCATACATTGCCGTATATTTTATATGCCGATCCTATGGCCCTAGGGTCATGGGGTTGCAATGTATAAGCTCAAGGGCCATACATTGCCGTATGTTTCATTTGGAGATCTTATGGCCCTAGGGTCATGGGGTTCCATAGGATGTATATATACTTGACATGAAACTCCCTATGGCCCTAAGGCCATAGGATGTATATATACTCGACATGAAACTCCGTGAGGTGATCTTGAGGACAACCCTATGGCCTTCAGGCCTTAGGGAGATAATATAGAGCAAATATTCTTTATACCGGCATAGAGAGCTATGGCCCTAAGGCCATAGCAAAACAATGAGGGTTTTTTGGAAACAATGAGGGCGCCTTGTGGTCTAGGGGCCATAGGAAGTCAATATAGATCATAGAGCATAGACGATAGAGCATAGAGCACAAAGAGATTCTTAGTAGCATAGAGGGAACCCTATGACCTTCAGGCCACAGGGTGCTTCTCATGAAACACCTACATACATACTTGTTATACTTTATGCTACGTAAATCAATATACTCTGCAAGCAATTTGTTTAACAATTATTCTTGCAAATCTTCTTGCAGGTATGGCTAATTTCAATCATGGTGATAGAGTGTGCATGTTTGTAGTGACACAAAAGGTTGCCATTGGGACTGTATTTGAAATAAAGCCACGTGCATATTGTTCTGGCACGCTTATTGGGGAAGGCATGTATCGGTGTCAGTTGATTTGTTTTTTGAAAAGAAAGCACTCATCCCTTTTCCAACAATGGATGCATTGACAGTGGGAGATGCTTTTCATAGTATTGTGAAATGGAGTAGTGGGTTGTTGCAACATATAAATGAGATGTAGTACAAAGGGGCTTCTATGCATGAGGCTGACAAAGCAGAAGGAGCATTGGATGCACAATGTAATGGAATGAGCTACCGAGAGGTTTGGAAGGATAAGAGGGTTCAACTTTGGGATGAAAGCAAAACACATGTAGTAGCCGAAGGGGTTGTCATGTATGTGTGTCCGTTTGACTCTCTAAACTTTGGTGAGCTAGGTGAAGATAAAATTGGTATTGGTATCGAAACATCCTATGCAGATGAGGATACTATTTCTGCAGAAGCTAGTGTATGCAGCATTAATCTAGTTTGTTGGCCTATCAAGAGAGTGACAACTATGGATGGAAAAGAATTTTTATGCTATGAGGATCTACATGCTATGCATGCGTTACAAGAAACATGCATTGAATCAGCTTATTTGGTAGAGCCTATTTCAAAAAAGCGGAAATATTGCTTTGTAAATAGGAAGCCAAAAATGTTAGTGAAAGCTTCTAAGAGATCCAAGCATCTCTAGCATCTGTCCTGCTTGTTTCAACCATAGATTGTTGTTCCAAAAGGTGTTGTCAATATGCCAATCGAGATAAGGTCATGGCTATGTGCAATGAATTTTGGGGACAGAGTTTGCAAAATAGAAAAAACTATGTGTATGATACAATGTTGACTGCATGGCGTGAGAACAAAACAACTACAAAGACATGCTATGTGTTTTCTTTTCATGGCAGTGAGGTTTGCAGTAGAGCTTGGTACAAAATTCATGGCATTCCAAAAACTTCATTTTATCGCTACCGAACATTTTGAGAATGGGGTTAGACGCCCAGTGCATGGTAATGATGGTGTCATGAGAAAAGGAAGAGACCATATAGAAATGGGAAGGGCATTGATGCGCTCTTTTGTTGATGAAAACTCGGAGAGAATGCCACATAAGAGTAGAACCATGGAAGATGGTTCTACTCTTATGGAAGATGGTACTAGGGAAACTTTGCTTGCAATACCAAACATGTACAAGCAAGTATACATTTTACATGATGTCAATAAAACACTTGACAGTATGAGTCTCAAGCCACTGTCTAGCGCGACATTCAATAGGATTTGGAATACAGAGTTTGCTAATGTGACATTGTCAAAAACAAGTGAGTTCTCCAAATGTGTTGTGTTTAGTCGGATAAAGTCTCAACTAGAGTCAACAAAGGATGACGAGATGATTGCACATTTGAAGGATGAACATCGAATTCACATGTTGCAACAACAAAGTTGTAGGAATGTGTACTACACCTGGCATAAGTTCTCCCAGTTGCAAAAGGATAAGTATTTATGCATTATACATGATAAAATGGATCAAAAAAAGACAGCAATACCTAGGTTGCATGTGAACTCAAAAGATTACGTGAATGCATATCAATTGCAAGTATCATTAACAGATATGATAACACATGGACATGGTCATGGAATGTATGGTCACTTCTCACTTAATGGTCTATGGGTTTCAGATCCCAATGCTACAATTGGTTCCCTTGCATTATGCTTACAGAATCTGGAAAGAACAGAAAACCATGGACTAGGAGATTTATGCGATGACGGTATGCCATGCAGCAATGTAACTTTATTCAATGCATTGAACTCAAGGAGAGCTCTAGACCTCCAAAACAAAATGAAGCAAGAGTGCATTGAACTCAAGGAGAGCTCTAGACCTCCAAAACAAAATGAAGCAAGAGCGTGAGAGGAATGCATCAACAATGACACCACCGTTGGCCATCCAAGGATGTAATGAAGAGATTGTACACATACAATCAACTTCCTCTCAATGTGTTGTGGATACCATATCCACTCTTGTATTTCAAAAATTGCCTGAGAATCTTTTGCTACAGCTAGATAACTGTGCAGGAGAGAATAAAAATCGATATTTGTTTGCATACTTATCCTTGTTAGTAGAAAAAAGAGTTTTCAAAACCGTGCATTTGGGATTCTTAATGGTGGGTCATACACATGAGGAATGTTTAGTAGGTTCTCAGAAAGATTGCGAGAACAGGAATGACATTCACTTTTCCACATCTGATGGAACATTTTCAAAAATGTGAAACCTCAGCTCCAGCACCATTTTTGATGACACAAGTTCCGGACTTTAAATCCTTTGTACAAGGGTACATGTGTGACGGACAAGATGCTCTAGTCGGACACTCTAAGCCACTTCAATTTCGTTTCTATATGCAAGGTGAAGTCCCAGTAATGCAGTACAAAATTCATCCCAAATCACCCGATTGGATGCCAAAGGAGTCGGGAATTGAGTTGTGGAAAAAAGATGACCAGGGAAAACCAAAATTACCAACAGGCTGTCCAGATGTGGTACCTATAGCAGACTATGTGAGAGATAGTCCGCTTGTTATGGAAGGGATTAATTCATGTCTTGAATTTTGGAAAATATGTTCTCTATTAAAGGGAAAGGACCATGACTCCACAAAATACATGGAGCCTATCATCACTTATTGGCAAAAAATAATCAATGATCTTGAACAACCAACCAATAAACACATTGGTGATTTTGGCCAAAGACTATAGGGAGTCATCAAATGCAAGAGATAGAGGAAGACAGAGATGAGTTTCAAGGATATGAAGAATTGAATGATCACTATGTTGGTCCTCAAAGTGCAAGGCCACAAGAGGCCTTTAGGCCTCAAATTGATGTAAGAAAAGGGGATCTTGTTCTTGTGAGACTTGCAGATCCTGAATATCCGATATGGCTAGGAGTGGCAGAGTCAAACGTTGATGTAGACAAATCATCTCCTAACTACAAGAAAGTTCTGATTTAGTATTGGGCACCAAAACATCGAAAACGAAATCCCACAATCCAAGAATAGTATGAGGATTGTTGGAAAAAGAGTTGGTGCTGCAATCTTGCTGACGCAAAGCGCTGGGAGTGTGTTGATACAATTGTATGGTCATGGACTCCAAGGGGTGGAAGAATTGCAAAAACAATCAAGATCCCATCAAATGTCATGGAGAAGGCACAGGCTAGCTTTATAGGAGAAATTGAATAGCATTTCATATCTTGCTCTTTGTTTTATTTCCCCAGCTTATGTATGATTTTATGAAGTATTTTTAAACACCCACATAAAAATAAAAATTCTAAAAGTTGTTTCTCAAAACCACCATTTTCTTGGGAATCTATCTCTTTTATGAAGTGTTTTGAAACACCCACATAAAAATAAAAATCTTAAAAGGTGTTTCTCAACACCACCATTTTCTTGAGAATCTATCTCTTTTATGAAGTGTTTTGAAACACCCACATAAAAATAAAATTTTTAAAAGGTGTTTCTCAACACCACCATTTTCTTGAGAATCTAACTCTTTGTCACATTCCCAAATTAAATGAAATTTTTCCAAATTTAATGGGAAATAGGAATCCATAGACGTTGAATTTAGTCCGAAAGTTGTGGGATTTTCCCATTTCATCTAAAATGGTGTTATATGTTGCTACTACTAATTAAGTTCACCCTCTATGTTCTCAAAGTAGTCTCACAAAAATGCTCACTCTAATTCTCTTAATTCCGCTAGTCTCAAAGTTCATAGGCCAATACCATTACACTATGTATGCTAGTAAGCAAAACCAATCATGAAAGTAAGCAAACATGCTATTGTGTATGCTATCTAGCATACCCAATTATGCTAGTTATCATACCTAGTCATGCTAGCAAGCATACACAACTATTTTAGTAAGCATGCATGCTAATGTGTATGCTAGTTAGCATACATAGCTATGCTAGTAAGCAAACATGCTACTGTTTATGCTAGTTAGCATACTCAGATTTGATAGTAAGAATACATGGTAAGCATATTGTTTATGCTAGTTAGCATACCCAATCATGCTAATTAGCATACCAAGTTATTCTTGTTACCATACTTGGTTATTCTAGTCAGCTGACGTGCTTCTGTGTATGCTAGTCAGCATACATCCTAATTATTATATTTAACAGAGTCTATATGTTAGTAAGCAGATTCTTTATGCTAGTTAAGAGATTATGTATGCTAGTTAGGAGATTCTATATGCTAGTTAGCATATAGGGATATGGTGGCTAGCATATTGTGTTTAGTTAGCATACCCACTATGCTATTAAAGCGGTCTGGGGCGGGCAACAAGAAGAGCAACCTCTAGACACCCTTCAAGGCTCTCGTGCTGCTCAATGGGGCTGGGACACAACACAGCACAAACCAAAACAACAAACCCCCAGCCAAATCCCAACTACACAAGGGGCACCACCTAGTTTAAGAGCGAACTAGGACGCAAAAGAGGAGAATCGTTAGAGCAACCCACAAACAAGCAAGGAATTTACACTAACCCTAACACCAATGGATTACTCTCATACACTAAAACACGAGAGAGAGAGAGAGAGAGAGAGAGAGAGAGAGAGAGAGAGAGAGAGAGAGAGAGAGAGAGATAGAGAGAGAGATGGTGCTCAGGCTGCTTTGAAGTGTATCGTTAATGATCAAGCAAACATAAATATATATATGTAAGAAAGAGAGAGAAGGGGGAAGGGGGTGCTTGTTGCACTAATGCCTTCTTACAAATCTTTCATGACCAATCAAAGTGAAATTAGTATTTGTTCAACATAGCCTGAGTAAATTACACCACAATACATCACAAGAAAAAAGCCACCCCAATCACTGTCTTAAGGCCAGGGGAGTCCTCTCCACCCTGTCGCCCTCTTACAGCATGTGGGATTTATGGCTAAATTGATAACAGTACCCAGAGACAAGCTATCAAGAACTTACATAAAACACCAAGACACTTACACATCATTATTGTCCATGACTTCACATTGGAAGGGAGACAAGGTATCCATGCTTAGTCCAAATTCACCCTCCTTGATTCAGCAAATGTTGGGCTTACTCTAGTAGGAGAAATGATAGATTTCCTACTCTCAATTTAATGATCACTCTCTCTTACAATGGCATAGAGTTCCCTTGCTAATCACCCCTAATACAACACATATATATGCCTAATGCCAATGAGATTCCACTCAAGAGCTCCTTCTCAAGAGGTTGAGCTTGGCTTCTCAAGCTATAGCATAGTGCTCTTTCTTCTCTCCCCTTTTTGTGCTAGCTACAGCCTCCTTTTATAGCAATTTTGAAGGCTAGGGTTACTCCTCTAACCATGGTTGGGTTAGATTTTCAGCAATTTACCTAATTTCTTTTGCTTGGAATTATCAAGAAGTTGGTGGGGAAAGAGAGAGGAGAGAAATGGAGGTGATAGGACTTTTCATAGTGGGTTAGTGTTAGTAGAGTTAGTATTAATTTACAAATGGAATTGGATATTTACAATGGGAGTATCCATGTAGGATACAAATAAGGAAGAAAAACTCTTAAGAGGTAAGAAAAGGTGGATTTCTTACAAGGTTGATGCTCCAAGTGTCTTGAGCAGGGCCAATTTTGACGCTTGTTGATGGTCCACTAGCTTTGACGGTACATTTTTTCTCCACTCTTGACCTTCCTTGAGAGACAAGGTAATTGAAGCTGAGTAATCAACCACCATGATGCTGTCTTTTAAGAGAAGAGGCTGAATTTTGTGGTTTTTTGATAGATATGGGTATTTTGGAGGAGGAAAAATGAGACTAGGTGGTCAATTTTGGAATGGAATTGTGTGTGGGAGGTATGAGTTCACCATGGTTTCTCTTATTCTTCAAGGTTGAGGAGACGGTGAGTAGGGTGCAGAGAGGAGTGGTGAGAGAGGTGGGGATGATGAGTGGAGAAGTGTGTGTGAAAGAGAAAAATGATAAAGTGGAAGAGAGAGTGTGGTTGCATAGCATGGGAAAACTGGAGTCCACTAATAAAATCATAGCTCACAGCTCGTAGCTCAAAAAAATATGAAAAAAGTTGAGGCAAAAGTTCAACCCACGAGCTACAACTTTTGTTTGTATCACCTTTTCAAATTCGGAGAGCAAGTGAACTTTAAAAATTTAGCAAAACCGACCGTTTTTTTCCACTTCACAAGGTCCTTCTTTGGATGATTCTTTTGAATACCTCCAAGAGTGAGCCCTCCATAGTGCATGTATGCATGCCACCTACCCTTGACCTTATTTGGTAGGTCTATAATTGAAGATATTGTTGAGATCATGATATAAGTGAATAGTACAACTAAGAAAATCAAATATTGAGGGGTTTAAAAAATATGTACATGTCAAATATAAATAATATAAGTGGAAAAAATATAAAGGGGTCAAAAGAAATCTCTCTCATTATGAGGCTACCATAAAAAGATAAATATTTTTGGTGTTCTAATTTTTTAGAAAAAAAACAAAATAGATGTAGGAAGGGAAAAATCACAATAGTGAAAAAATATACACATAAATAAAACTAGTTTTTTTGGATTTTGTTGGGGTGGAGTTACACCAAATATAAGAGAAGCTTACATGAAAATATTTCTATATGGAATAAAGAGTATGAAAAATGGTAAGAAAAATTGTGGTAATGGTGAGGCAATGTACAGAGCATAAATAACACACACCTAGGTAGAAATATTTAAATAAATACCAAAATAATTATGAAAAAATCTTTTATTTAAGCCCTATATACAAAGAAATATTTACATACGCATGGGCCATAATATACTTATATTTTTTATATTTTTTATTTTTTTGCCTCAACTAGCCCAATGACTAGCTAATTGAGTAAGGAGATATTGGAAAAGTCCCCTAACTCACACACACCTATATACAGTGAAAGGGTGAGGGTAACCACAGTGTTTGAGTGATTTGATAGGGTGAGATAACTCACTATGGCAATTACAGAGAGCCGAAAAAACGGCTATCATTAGCCCTCCCCCAGGATGATGGTATATTCATGTACCATCATAAAGAATCTTTTCCAAAGAGAGTGCTTTAGAGTCCTTGACAAGATCTTCATTGTTTGTCCCCTTGGAATTTTGGTTTGTGTTACACTCATGCTTCATGGAACAATACTTACATGGGATAGTTGCCTTTTGGTCTAGTAGATCCTTTGGTAGAAGGCAACTCAAGTAAGGCTTCAAGCGATAGCCGTTTACCTTCCTAGAGTGCTCTTTCCCATTCAAGTGCATAAGTTGATAGTAACTTGAATTGAAAGCCTTCTTGACTATGTATGTCCCCTGCCATCTTGTTTCAAATTTGGCATCAAAACGATTATCGAGTCGATTGTCATACCTTAGCACAAGATCTCCTTCATTGATGCCTTTGTCCTTCAGTTTCTTGTCAAGCTTCTCCTTTGTCTGTGTGGCTTTCCTCTTATAGCACTCGTATGCTGCTTCTCTTTTCCACTCAAGCTCAGCTAAGGTAAGAAGTCGATCCATCCATGCTTCTTGATCATCTTGTGCTGATTTGCCATGAAGTCGCATTGTTAGAATGTTTAGCTCAATTGGCTGTAAAGCCTCTTGACCATAGACCAAGTGAAATGGTGTGAACTCCGTGGCTTCCCTATATGTGGTTCGATACGCCCACAAGGCACCATCCAAGAAGTCATCCCACAACTTTGTCTTGTTTTTCACCATCTTTCTAATGATGCCTGCAATGACACCATTAGCTTTTTCTACCAAACCATTTGATTGGGGATAGTAGGGTGTACTGTGACGATGTAGAATGTGAAGTTCTTCACAGACTTCTGTGAGCAATCCCTTTCTAAACCCTGGACCATTATCAGAAAAAATCTCCAAAGGTGTGCCAAATCTACAACAAATGTAAGTGTTGACGAATTTGCTCACTGTCCTCTCATTTACCTTTGCCACTAGAATGTAGAGTTTACCATTTTTTGTCCTAGGCAGAGGACCCATAGCATCAATTCCCCACTTTTCAAAGGGTCCATTTGCAAGCACAATTTGCCTTGGACTATATATCAATCTTCTATTCCCATTTACCTGACAATTGTGACAACTTTTACACCAATGTTGGACATCCACATGCAGACTTGGCCAAACATACCCCGCAAGCAAAATCTTCTTCACAGTTAATTCTTGGGAAAAATGACCACCACATGCCTCTTCATCCAAACCTTTTAGAATGGCTGGAATTTCCGCGATAGTTGGTACTCTTCTGCACACTTTATCCTTCCCTCTTTGATAGAGGGAGCCTTCTAGGAAGAGATAGAAACTTGCCTTCTTCATGAGTCTCCTCTTCTGAGCCTTCGTGAAGTCTTGTGGAAACTCACCCTCCAAAATGTAGCCAATAATGGGAGCTAATGACTCCAATCCCTGGTATCTCGGTTGCTTGACAGCTGCTGCCACCATGATGACCTGCACTTCTCTCTCAAGACATGTAATTGCCTGTTGTGCAAGTAAATTGGCATCTTCATTTTGTTTCCTCGGAATATGATATAGTTGCACTTCTTCAAACTGATTAAACATCCTACGAATGGCATGAACTTTTGTCCTTAAGCTTTCATTTTTGCATGCCCAAATGCCTAAAATCTGCTTCACAATGAGAAGTGCATCCCCTTTTACCATGAGACGTTGTATACCATGGCCAATGCATATTTTTAAACCATGAAGTAGTCTGTCATATTCTGCTTCATTGTTGCTAGCTGAACTTGGTAGATTGAACTTCTCTTTCATGACCACCTCTCCACTTGGGTTGAGCAACACTAGCCCTCCCCCTGCTTTTCCTGTGGCTCGACGAAAAGCTCCATCAAAGAACAAGGTAAAAGCATTAGGAATACTTTTTGGTGGTGGCAATGGTAGGGTCTTTACTTCAGGCACCTTAATCTCCTTTTCATGCACCCTATAAGTGAGAATCCCTGCCAATTGTGCACGCACACTATCTTCTACCTTGAAAGAGTATTGAAACTCTTGCAACTCCATAATCCACTTTGAGATCCTAGTACTAAGATTCATTTGAAATGACACCCAAGGGAACAAATTCTCTGCGGTGAGGATTACAAAAGGTTTTGGGAGCAAGTAGGATCTAAACTTCCTTATCGCAAACATGAGAGAAAGCATCATGAGTTCTGCCTCCGTGTAGCCTCTCTCTAAAGCATTCATGACCCTACTAGCAAAGTAGATGGGCCGCATCCTGGTACTATAGGGATCTTGTTGTAGCAAAACTACACCAATTGTTTCTTTCCCAGCACTAGAGCTAACAAAGAATGTGTACTCCCAACAAGGAGGCATGAGTGTTGGTAGCTCTGACAAAATGGCTTTAATGTTACAAAAGTACTCTTCAAGCTCATCAGACCATGCAAATTCTACTTGTTGTGTCAACTTTTGCAAAGGGTGAAGAAACTCCGAGGCTAAGTGAATGAAGCGTGACATATACTTCACCTTTTGAATGAATGAGATGACCTCCTTAAGACTCTTGGGTGATGGTAGCTCAATAAGAGCCTTTGCCTTTGAAGGATCCACTTCAATGCCTTTGTAAGAAACTTTATGACAAAGGAAGATTAGTTCATCCTCACCTATATGGCACTTGTCGGGGTTGAGTTGACCTCCCATGTCGTAGAGCTTCTTTAAACCTTCTTCTACCCTTTGTAGATGCAATGATTTTGAGCTATTAATACAGAAATCATCAATGAACACCCTAATTGACTTTCCAAAGAATGCTTGAAACACCATATTCATGAAACGTTGGAATGTTGTTGGAGCATTTGTCAGACCAAATGGCATGACTCTAAAAGTATAACAACCCCAAGGAGTGATAAAGGTTGTTTTGAATTGATCCTCCAATGCAATCCCTATTTGAAAGTAACCTGAGTAACCATCGCACACAGTGTACTTCTCATGACCAGCTACCTCATTTAGTATCTCATCCTGGAATGGGAGCGGAAAGTGATCTCTTTTTGTTGCCTCATTGAGGGGACGGTAATCCACACACACCCTCCACTTGCCATTTTTCTTAGGAGTGACAACAACAGGAGAGACCCACTCTGAATTCTCCACTGGATAAATGAAACCTGCTACTAGAAGCTTTCTTACCTCCTTGAGTAGAGCCTGCTCCTTCATAACTCCTAGCCTTTGTAGCTTCTAAGCTTTAGGTGTGGCCTCAGGCTTTAACTCAATCTTGTGTTGAACAACATCTACCCCACGCACGTCGGTGTAGTCTTTAGAAAAAAGCGTAGGAAACTTCCTTAGCACACATTTGAACTCCTCTCTTTCATCCTTTGTAAGTTTTGTTGATAGCATACCTTCCAGCATCCCTTCATCTTGAACACCTTCGTTCTCTTGAGCACCTACCTCCTCTAACACTTGACAAGAGGTCTCTTGGTCGCTTGGCTTAAACCTTACCCCCATGACTTCGATGGAAGACTCCTCTTCAGTAATGATGCCGCTACTTTCTTCTTCTGAAGTGCTATCGGTCCAACCTTCTTTCGTCTCACTTTGAGATGATTCTTCATGGAGGTCCTCTTGGCGTTGCTCCTTCATGTCAAAGACAACCTTCTTATGATTGTCATTCCTGCAAATTAATTTCCCACTCTCCCAATCCTGCAAAGCTCGCATTTTCATTAGCCATGGTCTTCCTAGGATAAATGGATAACCACTTCCCTTGGTCGACATAACATAAAAATCCACCGCTTTCTTAATGCCAAAGGCCTCTACAAAGACATTTTTACAAATGCCTACACACCTAGCCTTGCTATTGTTTGCCATCTTGACTTTGATTTCAGGTGTCTCATGGATGTGCATGCCTAGTCTTTGCATGATTCCCTCTGTCATGATGCAAATTTGTGTACCCCCATCCACTAGACCGTTCCTAACCAATCTTCCTTTGATGTAACAGTCTAGCACCGGTGTAATGTCCTCATTCATTTCAGCTTGTGCAATTTTTACAACACGCACACTCTCTTTTACCTTTCTCCTAGTGCTAACTGCCCTTGTTAAATCCCTCCTAACTTGTGGACATAATGCAAGAAATTGAGGCCATGAAATATCAGGACCCTTACCTCTCATGTCTTCCAACAAGTTGTACGGAGCCATACCATGTCCAAGAGGGAAGTCTTGGAGGTTGATACGATGTCGAGTCCTCTTGGTTTCCTTGGTCTCCTTTGCTTGTTTTCCTTGTCCATGGTCACTCTGTGATGTGACTCCTTCTTTCTCTTTACCTTTCCCTCGGCCACGCTTAATTCCATTGGCTTCCATTCAACCTCATTTGAATTTGTCACCTCCACCACATGCACATTTGGATCTGGCAAAGGTGGAACTCCTTCTACCCCTTGTGGAGGTGGTCTTGGTCTTTTTGGCCTTTGTAGAAGCCTTGGTTGTTGACCAGCTCCTTCTCCTGCATTCATCACTGGGTAATTCAAGTTAGGTCTCCCTGGCTCTCCACGGGGCCAAGGACAATTATACATCCCATGTCCAGACTCACCGCAATTCCAACATTGCAAGACTCTCCTAGTTCGTGGCTCTCTCTCTTCTGACTTCTTTGCTTGTCCCTTTGGACCTACAACTTGTGCAAGGTGAATTGGCAGGCTGCTTAAAGATTCATTTAACTTCTCAATCACTTCAGCCATTACCTCAGGAAGCTCCCTAGATGTTGATGCTTGTGACTTACCTTTGGCTATGAACCTCTCCTTCTTTAGAAATTTTGCACCATCACCAGGTTAGCAACATTTCGTAGCCATAGAGCCCAAAGACGTAGGAACTCTTGCTTGTACAAGTAGTAGTCATCTAAGTCTTTTTGCTTATGAGAAACAATGTCTTGCCATAGTTTTTGAGTGTTTTGGGGATCAAAGAAGTATCTCTTAAAACGATTCAAAACTTCTGTGTAATTCCCCTTAACTTCCCCAGGCAAAGAGTCAAACCAAGTACTAGCATCTTTCCTAAGGACCACCTCAAACATTTCTACACGTTCTTGATCGGTTTCTATCCTCTTGATACGGCAAGACATCTTGAAATTTGCTAAAAATAATTCTGCATCCTCTCCAGGCTCTCCAAAGAAAAGAGGATATCTTGACATTTGGTGTTGGCTCTCCATTATTATGAAAGATTACAACACGAGTTACAATAAGGGATACAATAGAGATTTAGAACCACTCGCCTACAAATGAAGAAGTAAGAAAATACCACTCTAGGTTTTCTTTTTCAGCTATCCAAGCTTCAATGAGGTCTCGATTTGTTTGATCAAAACAAAAAGGTAGACTATTGATGAGCTCTAACAAGGGTTGAAATTCTTCAAAGCTAAGGCGATAAACAGAAATCTCTAGAATTTCATTTTTTGGATCCAAAAGAGCAACCACGTCCCAAGTGATAAATTGCACTTGCTCTACAATTCCCAACGCACAAGCGGTTTGTATAGAAACTAGATCTTCATGCTCGTCGAAGGCCATGAGAAAGTAGCAATTGACTAGGAGCTCCTTTCCTTCGAGTTCCACACAGTCGGAGTGAGGCAACCTTCTCACAATTTCATAAAGAACATCCTCATCAAGTCCAATCAAGTTTGCAAGATTTAAAGACTCCACTTGTGCTACAAAATTCCTGGACAAAAACTCCTTAGAATTATGGTTAAATCATTCAAAAGCATAAAGAGATTTACAATGTCTCTATGAACAAAGTGTCATAGAAAGTAGCAAAGGATGAGAATTTATACAAATTTGCAATCTTCTCTATGCTCTCTTTATTAAGACAAGCTCTGAATAGCTCCCTATCTCCTTTGTTGAAAGCGAAAGGAAGACTATTAATAAGACGCAAATGAGGGAAAAATTCACCAAATGTGAGTCTATGAAGCATGAACTTTTGCCGCAAGTTTCCTGAAGAGTCTTCCTCAATGGTGAAATGCACTCGCCAAACGCCAAATTTCACTCTATTTACCAATCTTAGGGCACACAGTAGTTGGATGAATGTGCGGTCTTCCTTAGTGCCCAACAACAAGAGGAAAATGGAATCCACGCATAGGACCTTTCATCTTAACTTCACCACCCTCTTGTTATGAGGAAGACGCCTTACTACTTGCTCCTGCAACTCAATTGGTAATAGAGCTAGATCTCTAAGGATTGAACTTTCACTGCACACACATTCCCTGTTAGAACAAATGATCTTTTTTTGTTTCTTGTAACAACTTGGACAAAGAAAAAACAAACATACACACTATTTTGCCGGGCTGCACTTCATTTTAAAATAAAATGAACACATGTACATCAAAAGAAGTGTGGTAGTTGATGAGATGTAGAATGACAGGGTTTGGTGATGCAAGAATTTCTCCTACTCTTCGGGCACCAAACATGAACACCATTCATTGTTGAAAATGGATCTTTCTACTAATTGCAACGTTTATTCTAATGTGTGGAGTAAAATGAAAGGGAAAAACCTCTATTCCTGGGCCATTATCCATGGCATATGCATGTCCTAATGCTTAAAATAACACAAAAATATAGACGTCCAAGCTAATATCGTACCTAATGAGAGGCAAAATAAAAGGATTTACCGAAGTGTTTATCTCGCTAACCTAAGAGGACCTAAAATCCTACGAATTACCCGTTGAAATTGCAACTTAGTACTAACAATTATGTGTATCTTTTGCCTTGCAATGGGAATGAAAGGATCATACAAACTCTCGTGATTCATGCAAACTACTTAACTATGCTAAAAGTTGATCCTACATAAAAACATACACGAGTTGTTTTCCCCCGTGGGGGTACCAATTTGAAGCGGTCCGGGGTGGGCAACGAGAAGAGCAACCTCTAGACACCCTTCAAGGCTCCCGTGCTGCTTAATGGGGCTGGGGCTCAACACAACACAAAGCAAAACAACAAACCCCCAGCCAAATCCCAACTACACAAGGGGCACCACCTAGTTTAAGAGCGAACTAGGACGCAAAAGAGGAGAATCGTTAGAGAAACCCACAAACAAGCAAGGAATTTACACTAACCCTAACACCAATGGAACACTCTCATACACTAAAACACAAGAGAGAGAGAGAGAGAGACAGAGAGAGAGGGAGAGAGAGAGAGAGAGAGAGAGATGGTGCTCGGGCTGCTTTGAAGTGTATCGTTAATGATCAAGCAAACATAAATATATATATGTAAGAAAGAGAGAGAAGGGGGAAGGGGGTGCTTGTTGCACTAATGCCTTCTTACAAATCTGTCATGACCAATCAAAGTGAAATTAGTATTTGTTCAACATAGCCTGAGTAAATTACACCACAACACATCACAAGAAAAAAGCCACCCCAATCACTGTCTTAAGGCCAGGGGAGTCCTCTCCACCCTGTCGCCCTCTTACAGCATGTGGGATTTATGGCTAAATTGATAACAGTACCCAGAGACAAGCTATCAAGAACTTACATAAAACACCAAGACACTTACACATCATTATTGTCCATGACTTCACGTTGGAAGGGAGACAAGGTATCCATGCTTAGTCCAAATTCACTCTCCTTGATTCAGCAAATGTTGGGCTTACTCTAGTAGGAGAAATGATAGATTTCCTACTCTCAATTTAATGATCACTCGAGTCTCTTACAATGGCATAGAGTTCCCTTGCTAATCATCCCTAATAAAACACATACATATGCCTAATGCCAATGAGATTCCACTTAAGAGCTCCTTCTCAAGAGGTTGAGCTTGGCTTCTCAAGCTATAGCATAGTGCTCTTTCTTCTCCCCCCTTTTTGTGCTAGCTACACCCTCCTTTTATAGCAATTTTGAAGGCTAGGGTTACTCCTCTAACCATGGTTGGGTTAGATTTTCAGCAATTTACCTAATTTCTTTTTCTTGGAATTATCAAGAAGTTGGTGGGGAAAGAGAGAGGTGAGAAATGGAGGTGATAGGACTTTTCATAGTGGGTTAGTGTTAGTAGAGTTAGTATTAATTTACAATGGAATTGGATATTTACAATGGGAGTATCCATGTAGGATACAAATAAGGAAGAAAAACTCCTAAGAGGTAAGAAAAGGTGGATTTCTTACAAGGTTGATGCTCCAAGTGTCTTGAGCAGGGCCAATTTTGACGCTTGTTGACGGTCCACTAGCTTTGACGGTACATTTTTTCTCCACTCTTGACCTTCCTTGAGAGACAAGGTAATTGAAGCTGAGTAATCAACCACCATGATGCTATCTTTTAAGAGAAGAGGCTGAATTTTGTGGTTTTTTGATAGATATGGGTAATTTGGAGGAGGAAAAATGAGACTAGGTGGTCAATTTTGGAATGGAATTGTGTGTGGGAGGTATGAGTTCACCATGGTTTCTCTTATTCTTCAAGGTTGAGGAGAAGGTGAGTACGGTGAAGAGAGGAGTGGTGAGAGAGGTTGGGATGATGAGTGGAGAAGTGTGTGTGAAAGAGAAAAATGATAAAGTGGAAGAGAGAGTGTGGCTGCATAGCATGGGAAAACTGGGGTCCACTAATAAAATCATAGCTCACAGCTCGTAGCTCAAAAAAATATGAAAAAAGTTGAGGCAAAAGTTCAGCCCACGAGCTACAACTTTTGTTTGTATCACCTTTTCAAATTCGGAGAGCAAGTGAACTTTAAAAATTCAGCAAAATCGATCGTTTTTTTCCACTGCACAAGGTCCTTGTGGGGTCCTTCTTTGGATGATTCTTTTGAATACCTCCAAGAGTGAGCCCTCCATAGTGCATGTATGCATGCCACCTACCCTTGACCTTATTTGGTAGGTCTATAATTGAAGATATTGTTGAGATCATGATATAAGTGAATAGTACAACTAAGAAAATCAAATATCGAGGGGTCTAAAATATATGTACATATCAAATATAAATAATATAAGTGGAAAAAATATAAAGGGGTCAAAAGAAATCTCTCTCATTATGAGGCTACCATAAAAAGATAAATATTTTTGGTGTTCTAATTTTTTAGAAAAAAACAAAATAGATGTTGGGAGGGAAAAATCACAATAGTGAAAAAATATACACATAAATAAAACTAGTTTTTTTGGATTTTGTTGGGGTGGAGTTACACCAAATATAAGAGAAGCTTACATGAAAATATTTCTATATGGAATAAAGAGTATGAAAAATGTTAGAAAAATTGTGGTAATGGTGAGGCAATGTACAGAGTATAAATAACACACACCTAGGTAGAAATATTTAAATAAATACCAAAATAATTATGAAAAAATCCTTTATTTAGGCCCTATATACAAAGAAATATTTACATACGCATGGGCCTATGACTCAACTAGCCCAATGACTAGCTAATTGACGGTTTTTTATTTCAGTAAGGAGATATGGAAAAAGTCCCCTAACTCACACGCACCTATATAGAGTGAAAGGGTGAGGGTAACCACAATGTTTGAGTGATTTGATAGGGTGAGATAACTCACTATGGCAATTACAGGTAGCCGAAAAAACAGCTATCACTATTTATCTTATCTACTTATACTCTTTAGCATAAATGCCTTGTGTATGCTAGCTATCATACTTGGTAGTTTTGCTATGTATGCTAGTTAGCATATTGGCTATGGTGGTGAGCACACCTGGTTATGATAGTTAGCATACGAGGTACACTATATGCTTGCTAGCACACCGAGTTATGCTAGTTAGCATAGATGCTACTGTGTATGCTAATCAGCATAGTCTATATGCTAGCTAGCATACACATTTATGCTTGTTAGCATCTATTCTAGTGTGTATGCTAGTCAACATGCATAGCAGTCACTAGACATGCTTATTATGCTATGTATGCTAGTCTGCATAGTATGTATGATAGTTAGAATATTGGGTATGTTGTCTAGCATACTCAATCATGCTATCTAGCATACATACAAGTTATTATCTATATGCTTGTTTGAATAGTCTGTATGCTAGTGAGCATACAGATATCTATATGCTTGTTTGAATAGTCTGTATGCTAGTGAGCATAGTGTGTATTGTGTAAGCCAGTTAGCATACCCAATTATGTTAGTCATGACATTGTATGCATGTTGGCATACTATGAGGGACTAAAAGTATGATGTTTTGCTAGTTAGCTTAGTCTCTATGTTAGTTAGCCTAGTGAGTATGGTGGCTAGCAGACAAAGTCTGCTAGTTAGCATACCCAGTTATGCTAATTAGCATTCTAGGTACACATGGAGAAATTCTTATTGGCATACTAAGTATACAAGCAATCATAATGATATGCTACCTAGCATAATGTATATATGTACACAGGCATTATGTTAACTACCACACATCCCATGCTTAACAACATGTTTAGTATGCTAACTGTTTTGTTAACAATCCAGCTTTGCATTTGGATATGACAATTAATGTTTGAAAGAAATACACAGGAATCCATGATGTGGGAAGCACACATGACAAGAAGCATTTCAAGCAAAGGATTGAAGAAGAGAATCCTGTAATAACGACTTGGATGAGCTTGATAGAATGCATGAAGGGATAAATGTGACACTACAGCAAGCAAAATCGCCCGGGGGTGTTGTAGATAGTAAAGAAACGGATGACGATGATGACTTCATCATGATTACTTATGCCAAACCCAAGCTCGCTCCAACTGATGAAACAAGTTCTTTAGAGGAAATAGTCAGGAGTGTCAAGAGGAATCTATGAGGACAGACAGTGGGTAGAATGTGCAAAACACTGATGATGAAGCCCTCTCCTGGGATTTGTAAACAAAGTGAAGTTGAAGAGGGAAGGTGGCTTGGAACAAAATCTAGAAGAGCGTCAAGAGGATGCTTGTGTTGCCCCAAAGAGCACCCAAGATTACATAACCGACCTTATCAAAGGTGAAAAAAAAGCCACTCACTCACGCGCTTGCAAGAAACCTCCAAGAAACTATGTTGAACATGTTTTCTATTGTGTCCAAATGTTGTAGTACTAGCAAGATGCACATCTTATGGCATGTATCTCTCTAAATATTTATAAGGAATAAAATCTTGTTGACATAATTAGGTCTCTGTGCAACAGTTTAGTAGTTTTTTCTTGTCCTTTACGATGTCTTCATTCAAAACCATTATTGTGTCACAGGGAAAGAGAAACTACAATTACATTAGGAAAAGTTTGGACTCAAATTTGGGCCTTGTAAGAAATGCCATGTCAGTGTAGAGAGAGATAATAGAAAATTACTTTTAACCCTTTTTCATACATGTTCATTAAAATCTGAATATCTTATTCATGCAAGGTACGGTCATCAAAAACCCCAAAGGTATTACAGTCATGATAACACTTCACTCTACATGATGGCTACTGAATTCAATGCCGAATATCTCAATCTTCTACGTTTTTGAAAACTAAGCTCTGTTTCCTTGCCTCCTTCTTTCCCCGTATTCCCTGGACAGCGTTCTCTCACGCGTGCGTGATATTTAAATTTCCATTCTTCTATCACCCCCACCTCCTGCACACAGTTGCGATCAGTCATGTCTCAATCGCCACTTGTAGCTTCTCCACGAAAAACTTCTACAAGGCATAGAAGAGATGTGTATCACATGCACAAGAGCTCTCACGAGAGTATGAACCCCTCCACAAGAAAAACAAACAACAGATGCTTTCTAAAGTTTCGGACGAGAACTTAAGATCATAGGGCATGAAAAATGTGTACCTTTGGCTGGACGGAAGAATGTATCCAAAACATCCCGTCATAAAATCCACTCCACATTTTAAGGATATTACAACCTTAGTGAACTATGTCTGAGATGACCACCATGTCTTGTATGGCTACACTAAGCAGTTGATTGCTGCAAGAAATGACGTTCTGCAACAAGAGAGAGATATTGCATACAGCGAGAATGTCCACTTACAACAATAAGTCGGGCAATGTGCTAAATAGGTTGAAGGCAACAAGGAGACCATCAAGGAGCTTTCACAACAACTCAGAGAAAAAAAAATAGCGCTAGGTCTTTGCCAAAGGAAAGAAAACTAAGAGACATCAAGGACCTGAAAATTGGCTAGAGAGGAATCAAAAAAAGAGTGCAAGCCATCAAGCGAGTGCATCTATCCTTCTTAATCTTATATTCATAAACTCTCACATCTCTTACTATAATATGCTTGCATAGATCTTTGCTTCACCCTGACAAGGAAGTGCAGCATAGCACAACCACCTCCTCGGCCCATTACACGCTCATATTGAATCGCAAAAAGTTAGCTAGACTCTTGGATGATAAATGCTATGGTAAGATCATTGCTAAACAGATTGACAGCCTTTTACAAGAGAACCAACTCTCTACACGGGACGTTCAATCAATTTTGGATGAAGCTGGTATATCCAATAAATATGGTATCATTTTCAATTATGTAGCATCATTTGCAATGTTGTTGCACTAGAAAAGGGTTTCCATCATTTGCAGTGCTGTTCCACCAGAAAAAGGGTTTTGATTCCTGACTCCTCTTACTCAGGTCTATGCAAAGACAAGTCAAAGAGTTCCGCATCAAGTACACGCTACTTCCAAATCCTTTCTCTATTCAAAAACAAGACGGGTAGTCAACGAGGAGGTGCTTCAAAATCTAGGAAGTCCTTTCCACATTGAATCGACATACAAATTGCCAAAAGGAGAAGAAATGGTCTATGAAAATTATAGAAATAGTTTTTATGATATGATTGCACTGTAGTCATACATTGTGCAATTGTTCTATGTTATTCATAAAGAATGCAACGGCCTCCTGAAGTTTGTCATCAAGCTAGATGAGTTCGAGCTTGTAAAGGAGAAAAAGGTTGAGCAAGAGTCAATCACAACTATGAATAAATATCTGGAAGCAAGCATTGGACTAGATGATCCTCAAAACTTTACTGTGCAATTTGAGCATTACATTTTCCTTCTTGCGACGTTCAAGGTGCGTAGAAGTTATGTTTAAGATAATTTATCGTTATATTTCAGTTGAATAATTTTGAATGTGCATCATAAAAAGTAAAAAATTATCCTTTCAGGTACCCACTGAGAACTTCGATATATTGAGTTGGGTTTTCATCAACCAAACATACCATAAACAATAAGCGAACAAAGAAATGGAAAGAAATTGAATGTGGAGGGCATGGGATCCTACAATGTAGAGTGGCACATGGCTAGAGACCTAAAAACCTTGAAATGCATGTACAAAATTTCCAAAGGAGAAACAAGCAAAAGCTCTTGCTTGTATTTCATGGGAGTGGTTCACATCCTTGAGACAAACCATTTTGGAGCAGAGCTCTGGATAGGCATCTGCGGGACCCTAACTTTCGACCCATTTTGGATATCCCACTATCTAGAGTACACATATGCACAATGCATGCACTTAGTAGAATAATAAAAACAATAATGTTTCTCTACATCTGTTTTACTTGACCATTCAACCTCTCTCTGTGAAGCAAAGGGAAATCTAAGCCTTGGAGACGGCCTTCTCAAAAATGGGTTTGCACGGAGGACATGTTAAGATAGAGCAGGATAAGAAGAGATCAAAAAATGGTCGGGATGTTCCAAAGAAGCTTTCCATTGGTGGTGCGAAAGCCCAACTCTTCCTTTCATTTCCCACAACTGGACGACAACGCAAAATCCAAAGTGCACAAGAAAGACAAGAATTATGATACAACAGGTGGAAAAATCTGCATAATGCTATAGTTGACCATGCAGACAATGGTGCAGCAAGGACTTGCAAAGTGAAGGTATGGAAAACCTTGGATGCAATATTCAAGTTCTCCAAATTGAACTCATGGACTGATGGCGAATATACAAAATTTCAAGAAGCTGTGGGGGGAGACCTTCCACAAGACATTTATAAGTGCATGGAAAAATCAACATACTACTCACTACATGGTACTGTAATTGGTTTGATGGCATGATAATCTTTTGAATTGCAAATACTAATCCTTATAATGTCTGCATGCTATGTGCGCAGCACATTATCTATAATCACATGCCTTGGTTTACAAGGCAATATGGAAGATTGGGTGTTTGGTCTACACAGGGCATGGAAAAAACCCACTACCAAGCTCGTACAGGTTATTTCAGTCACACTCAACATGGAGGTGGTGGAGACAAATAAAATAGATTAGAGGATCTACACCAACGGACATATCGGAAACTAATGCACGTGTCACATCGCAAGAAACAAGTCAAACAAAGTGAGATTGGCCATGCGATGAGATTAGCCAAAAACCGGTGAAGAAACGAGATATGGGAATTCTCATCTGTGACTAGAAAACATGCGGATTGGCGGATACAAAAAAACGTGTGGGAAGGGTTTGGACAACACCGTTGCAAGTTATGCCATAACTCTTAGCCATAGCAAGATCCAAACACCAAACTTAATGTATCTAGAAGAATAGATGTAATTTTAGCTTTTCATATTGTGAATGATGGTTGCAACAAAATTAAAAATGTGGCAAGACATTGATACTCTATCATTTCAACTTTGCATAATGTGAATTATGGTTGCAAAAAATAGAGTACATTTCAATAGACTATTACATAATCAATCTAAGTTCGATGCATAAAACAAATACACTCTATTTATTTCTAGTCATCTAGAAATGATACAAAATATTTAGCCTCTTGCCGTTATCTGAAGGACCCTCTTCCTCGTGCCATGGTCTCTTTGGATGATGCATTTTGTTATCAGCATCTATCACAAGCATGTTGAGGTCGAGCAATTGGATCTCGTCAAATGCCTCAACCTGTGGGGCCTCTTCTATAAGTTGAATGATTGGTTGATTTTGTTTCAATAGATCATGTTTTCCATATTATGGCAATTGGCGTGGGTGTGTGATTCCACAAGCTAGACCATATGCAGCATGTGACAAAAAGTAGCAACCATTAGGGCCAAAAACGGCTTAAAAAGGGCTATTTGTTAATCTAAGGATTAAGGAATAGTCCAATAGTCATTTGACACGTATACAAAAGTGTGGCAATCTTGTCTCCTCTATTGTGGGTTTTGGTGGTCCTATTTTGATGAAGAACCGCTAAATGTCTTGATCATAAGGCTGGAACTACTATATTTGGGTGCTTTCGGTGAGAGAGCTCATTAAATTTGTGGCCCAAAGTAATGAAGTCTCATCTTTTATTCTATTTTATATTTCACAAAAGCGTTGTCAAAAGATACAAAATCTATGTCAAAAGACTCTCAAAACAAGGGCATTAATGACAAATCACTTGCTTTTTTCAAACGTATACCTTTTTCGTTGTCTCTCTATTTTGTGAGAGGTTTAAGTCTTTCCGTCTATATTTTCGTTCTTCTTCTCTAATCTCTAAGTTTCCATGGCGTATTTTGCACGTCGCTCTTCACATAACATAACTTCTTGTGACTTTCAAAACGTTAGAGAGGATGGTCTTTGGAAGCCCATATCTTTTCGTGTGAATGACTAGGTAAAAATTCTTTCTTCATGCAAAGGTGTACACAGAGTGAAGAGAACTAAATGTGAATAAAGTAAAAAACCATTGGAAAGGTCATGTTCTTGCTTTCAAAGTGACTGACAATGGCTGGCTAGCTGAGGTTCAACATGTGTACATGGCCAAGGATATGGTGTTAGACTGGGAAGAACATCCCACCCTGCATTCTTACTGTAAGTACAAAAAAAAATCAATTTAATACAGTGAATTTTTCAGTATCCCATTGTTTTAATTTTCTCATTTTTTGATTCCATTCCAAATATATTTCCTTCAACAGCTGTGGAATGGCAGCCTGTGGAGAGTCTAAGTGGGACGTTCAAAGCAATGCATAAAGGGATTGTAGATGCTATGTATGCTGACAAGACACCTTCCTTTTACAAAACAATGGATTTGTTTGTCTATTTTGCAGAATACAAAGTTCCATCACGAGAAGGTGCATATGGAGAACTACATCAGTTACTCGTTCCCACCATAAGTTCAGTTGACTAGGAATCTCCTAATGCATGTACTATATCAAGCTTCAAATCCAAGATCAAAAAGACATCCTTAAAGCTATTTCTCCGGGCACGATATCAAGAAGGATTAAAGTTCAATGGTTCTTGCCTATACATGTCTTTGTGGCATGTTTCAAAACAATGGACTTGCAGAGGACAAAGATGATGTGGGTTAATAGAAGACTTTCTATGACTAAACTAGATAATGTACTTGGAGACGGATGGAGCACCAAAGAAACTTTCCATATTGGTGATAATATTAGTTGTAGAGTAAGCCCAAATTCTATGTCTATCTCATATCAACTATGTCGTCAAACATTAGTTTTGGGCTACCACTATAGTAGATGGAGAAGCAAATTAGGTAGCTGGGTTCCACTCAACTCTGAGGAAAATTAACCAGAGTTTGAACTAAAGGTCACAGTCCATCCACACACTGAGTATAGAAGCCTGATAGTAACAACAAATTGGAGACTGAACGATGTTAGATAATCTCTTGAGTTTCTTGATGAAACATCTCCCAAGTATAGATTCAAAGTGGATGAAATTGTGGTGAGCACAAGGATGGAGAATTCAACCTCTTACATCACATGCCTTCCCCCAAAAAGAGTTGTATTTAAGCCACTTGCAAGGACTTGAGAAAACAAGTTCAATATTGTAATCATTTTGCAAATATATTTATGTTTGCTCGACATCTTGATACACATTTAAGAATCGATAGTTGGTATTAAGTATTTTAAGTGCAAAATTATGAATCACCAAAGGGTGTATATATGTTCATATGGACAAAATGAACAAAAGTGTACATAGCTTTTGTGGAGTAATCAATCATGAAACTCCACTTTTCTTTTTGCCTGAGAGGATTCTGCATCCTCAGAGACCCTTTTTCTTTTGTGTTCACAAGGGGGTGAAAGTTCAAGAGTGGGTGGTGGTGGTGACTTGGGCTCCTCAGGGCTTGGCATGGGTGACTTGGCAATGGTTGGTGCTTTGGGCTCCTCAGGGCTTGGCAGGGGTTGGCGCTTTGGGCTCCTGAGGAGTGGCTGGCTTGGGTGACTTGGCAACCTTCTTTGGCAAATGAATGGTAGCTTGAAAGGTGACCTAGGTGCCTCCCCCTTACTGTTCTTAAGTGTACGACACTTTCGAACCTTGAATTTCAATGGTCAGTGGAATGGATGGTCCCTTGTATCTGGTCTTGTTTTTGCAGGGCTCTTCTTCTTGGTGGGACTCTTCCCCTTGGCAGGACTCTTCTTGGCATGGCTCTTCTTTGTAGGACTCTTCTTGTGATCCTTTTTCTTTGTATGGGTCTTATTTGCATGACTTTTCTTCTTCTGATCCATTTTCTTTGCATCCAAACCCTTGGTAGCTCTACCTTTCTTTGGTGGCAAAGGAGATTTTGGATCATTTGGATTTATTGATCTTTCCAAAATCATAGAAAGAGCCTTATCTCTCACCCACGTGACCCAAGACTCTGGATAGTCATGCAACTGAAAAAAATAGAAAAAGGAATTAAAGGACATGAGTACATACATACATAGTTAAGACATCAAAATAAATACATGAGCCACACACTTACAGTGAGTGTAGTCATCTGGCACCTTGACTCAAGATATCTCCATGCATTGGCAAGCACTCTCCATCCACAAGATGTTGAGTCTGTCTGTAAATGCACTTTTTGATTGTAGTAGTTGAAAGATTCTATATTGTAGTCCTTATTTGTGGTACTCA
Organism: Adiantum capillus-veneris; assembly: GCF_014529385.1. NCBI lineage: Eukaryota > Viridiplantae > Streptophyta > Polypodiopsida > Polypodiales > Pteridaceae > Adiantum > Adiantum capillus-veneris. The sequence continues at coordinate 108,844,841 of NC_140941.1, forward strand.
AGTGACCAACAATAAGTTTGGCAGCACTGCAAGAAGACATTGAATCAAAAAGCTACTAATAGAAAACAATGGGCCATCAAGCATAGATCATACTTCATACTTACGGTTTACTTCTCCCATGGATACTTGACAATGAATTCATAAATATAATATCTTTCTCCAGAAGATTGAAGATAATAAGACTCCAATGTCCTCTACAAAAAATAACAATTAGCTAGGAATACCACAAAATGTTAAAAATAACATGTAAGGAGTTAAGATTTACCCTTCAACATAGGGGTATATTATGTAATTGAAGGTCAGCATGTTAAAATCTTCAAAAAAAATTGAAAGGGTTCCTTGCTTGTTAAAAAGGCACTATGTCACTAGAGGGTCAAGTATGGAAATTTGCATGCTAGAGCCTCTGGAAGATCCCGCATAAGACACCTGAAAAAGAACACATACCCCCCAATGAGGGCCTTGTGCCTGCCTTGCACATGCACTAATAATTAGCAAAGGAGCAACACCTACCTGAGACAGATAAAGAGCACAGTGTCACCAAGCTCAATGTTGGGATTTACAAGCATAATTGTGTCTTGAGGGAATATGTCCAAGTACGCCTCATTATCTCCAAACAAGGAGACATCCACCACCATTTGGCCTGTAACTTTTTCATAAATAAGAGAGTTGGATTCTCTTAAAAATTTTGCTTGCTCTTTAAGGATAGCATCCTCTGATATCATGTCTTTCTCCCTCTCAACCTCCCTTTCTGCTTTGATATGCCGGGCCTTTCTTGTCTCATACTCATGTGTAACATCCTCAATGACAACCACTGAATCTTTCTGCTGCCTGGAAGGAGGGATATTTAAAATTTGGAAGGCTCTAGGATCCTCACTAGGAATAAGCTCAAGAGCCTTATCAAACTTGTACCTCAGCCTTGACACAAGCACAAAATCTTTGCTCATAAGTGTGACCCTGTGAGCAAATGCAGCTGCAATGTAGCTATCATTCATAAAGTCTATGAGAAAATCCTCAGCAGCTTCCTTAAGGCACATCAAAGCTTGAGATTGCCACCTTACTGAGACAAAAGTTTTGATATTCATCATGCTTACAAGTCTATCTGATATCTCTTTGACAACTCTCATGAAAGGTAGCTTTGGAATCAGTAGACAAGTAGACTTTTGTGCTTTTCTTATTTCTCTTAAAGATTTGACTTGATAATTCAACCTTTTTCTAGCAGTGGGCGTCTGATGAGGTTGTGGAGGTGGTGGTTTCTCTGGATCTTTCTCTAAATCATCTTTTTCTAGATCATTTGGGGCTTGGTTGACTTTCCTTGCAGTCTGCTTTGTCCTCGCCATTTGGGTCACAAAACACCGCACGACGCAATAGCTGGGTCACCCACAATCTACAAGCTATCCCTATCGCGCTGTATGTGAAGCAAATGATTTTGGCTAAGAATCATGGAGGGACACCTACACGATGCGATAGCCGGGTCACCCACACTCTAGAACATGTTCGTATCGCGTCGTATGTGAAGCTTTTGACCTTTCCAATAAATCAAGGAAGGAGACCTGCACGACGCGATAGCCGAGTCACCCACATCCTAAAACAGAACAGGATCGCGTCGTATGTGAAGTTGTTAAGCCTCGACAACGAATCAATGGACGCCTGCACGATGCAATACCCGGGTCACCCACATGCTAGAACATGTCCAAGTCGCATCGTATGTAAAGATGTTGATCTTGACAATGAATAGGGAAGGACAACCGCACGATGCGATAGCTTGGCCACCCACTGTCTAGCACTTGCTCGTATCGCGTCGTACGGGATAGAAATAAGAAACAATCTGGAAGTGCAACGGATTGGGCGAGGATGGGTAGCGCAGGTCGGTGGAAGAAAGAGATAAAAAAGTGCGGATGGAGAGGATGGGTCGATGGAAGGAAGTGTGGGTCGTTTAGGAGGTACGATACGACGCGAAAGTGAGGTATGGGGGAAGGTAAAAAATGAGCACGTGAGAGAGCTTTATATACATCCGACCATCCATTGGAAGCAGGCCACGTGGCATGTTTGCATGGCTGACACGTGTCCATAACGATAATATTTTGCACCTTATATAAATCTTGATCTCGATTTTTATTGTTGTTACATGTTTGCTTGTCCCACACGATGTGAGAAATTGCATTTATTTTACTTCCCTCCACTAGTGCTACGCGTCGCTTTGGTGTCTCAAGGTCCCTTCATCCCGCAAGACATGACGATACCCGTTTGCAACCCCCGGGTGGGGCCTCTATCGCGTGGTTCAGGCTTCTACTTGCTTCCACTTGGCAGCTCTGGCACGACGTGATCGGAGCAGGTTGCACATCCTGGAACCCTCCCCTATCTCTTCGTTTGGGCGTGCTAGCGAGGCTCTTAGACACCTTCACCCAATTCGAGGAGCGCATTGCTCATCGTGTAACCCTCCCCCCTTATCGCTCTATATATCACTTTGGCGCGTACTTGTCGGCCTTCACCCTGTGTCTAGGTAGCTTCACCGGTTCGATTTTTTCTCTACCATGAACGAAGGTCAGGAGGAGATTTTGGAGGAGAGTCCAAGTGAGAATCTATTGGTTGCTGTGATGGATGGTGGTGACATGGAAGTGTACACCAAAGCATATGAAATATTCAACCCTGTGTTTGATCTTGAATCTTTGTTTGACCATTTGAAGGACTTATTGTCAGAAGAATTCAAAGAGTTTGAAGAGGCAATTGAAGGCAAGTGTTTGGTTTTAGATGGCAAGACTTATTGCCATCTAACAGAATTTACTACCAACTCAATTGAGAAAGGCAAAGTAACAAGGAGGTTTGGAAGATTTTCTAAGAAGACTTCCTTTCTTTTTCCACCTACCATTTCTTGTCAATTACATTTGAAGCCTTGCAACCTTGTTCCAAAAGAAGTTGCCTTTCTTTTCTTTTTGTTCCTTAAAGTTGACATGCAAGGCAAAGCTGATGAAGTGAAAGATACAGATGAAGAGGTAACAAATAAAAATGTTTCCACAGTTTTGCAGCCTGAGAAAAGTGAAATTCTAGAAGAGGAGGAAGTTGATGCTGCAGCCGAGGAGCAGGAGAGTGCAAATTTTGATGTGGCTCAATTTAGAGCTAGTACTGTCATTGAGGAGCCAACAAATGAGGTAGAGGTGTCTGAAGCTTCCCTTACTATTCCAACCCTTCCCTACTTCTATATCAATGGAAAAGAGTATATCCCTCTCCATCATATCCAGTGTCTGCTTAATATGAGGGAGGACTACTGTATTGCAGCCATTTCTGAAGCTTCTAAGGTGGCCAAAGATTTTATTGACACAGAAGAAGAGCCAAAAGAGGAGTTTTTGGGACTTGATCTTCAGAATCCAATAAAGATTTTATGCCTTCTCCTGATGCACTTGCTCTATGCATGAGAAGAGTGGAAGAGGAGAAACCTTCCCTCAAAGATGAGGATTTTGATAAGACACTTGTTGAGCTTGGCATCCAATCTTTTGGCAGAGACTTTAAGCTGAAAAAAATTGGAAAGGAAGTTGACATAAGAGAGATGACCGGATCATGCAATCTCCTTCAAGAAAAAGTCATTGCCGAAGATGAGTTGCAAAAGGTGATCTCCCCTCTGAATCTTTCTTTGTTTTCAAGTTTGTCTTAATTACTCATTCTATCTTGTTTTGCAGATTGAACTCCTTGACAAAGACAATTTTCTTGGGAGAGCTAAAGGCTCGAGAGGGAAAGCAATAGAGGGCTCTTCAAGAAGGGATGCCTCCTCTCTCATGCACTACATGCCGACATTGGATAGTGCCACCTTCTATGCTTTTCACATGCAGTATTCTGAAGATCCTGAGTTGCCAATGTTTGCCCTGAAGATATTGTAACGGTTTTGAGGGTACAGTCCCCTTCAAATCAATGCAAACAAGATCATGCTACTTGAGAGAGCGGCAGCACTTAGAATATTTGGATATGCTGTAGGATTCAATGCCTCAAGAGCAGGATACTTTCTTTGCTACTCTAGCTATGCAGCAACAGCTGAGGAAACAAATGTCAACCTTCTTAGGGGGTATAAAAGAAGAAATTTTTTGAGATATAGGGGTGACATGCCTAGAGATATGAAAAAAAACAAAAACTGATGTAAATTTGACAATTTTTTGCACCAAAATATCTTTTTTGAATTTGGATCTATTTAGAAAGATTCCGTACAAAGTTTCAAAGTGAAGCATTAATCTCCATCTGTGGTTGAGCAGCATGGTTGTTTGATCTCATCCCTTGTAATTGCCTCCTATAGAACCAATTGAATAATTCCTTTAGTGCATTGCTCCTTCTTTGGTCCCCTCCCTTTCTCGTACATTTGAAAAAGAAGTCCTCGCTTGATAGTGAGATTTTTCCATTACCTGAGTATTCCATGTTGCACGGGGTCCTTGTTTTGAAAAATATGGTCCATGCAGGTACAGAATATGCTAAAAATAAAAAAAAAGTTAGTTGAACTCAATAGGATGCAATGTAAAATACTATCCAGACTTTAGAAAGTAATTGAATACTCACCAAGTAATATGTGATGTCTTTTGCTCCCCACGCATCTGTAATAGCAGTTATTAAAAGCTTTATTGTCTTTTTAATGTCATCTGCATAAGTAGCAGAGCTAACTTGTTGTCCCAAAACTTTCAAAAAATTGTCGAGCTTCTTCCACACTTCCATGCGTTTTTGGCTACATCTGGTCTACTTTTGACATTGGTTGTTATAACACAAAGATCCTTCCAGCAGTTCCACATAGCATCAACTTGTTTGTTGTCATGGTTACTCAAAAATCTTCTGGCTCTTGCTCCACCCATTGAAACATCTTGCAAAACATCACCTGTTCCTTTTGAAAGAGTGGGATCTTTTTTAGATGCACTTGACCACCATGAAAACCCATTTGAGAGAGCAAAGCCTCGCATTTTTCTATGCACTCGTCTGCAAGTTTAGTTGGCTTAATAGAATATGCATAGTCAAGATGGAGTCGAAGCAATTTGTCCAAGATTCTAATCTCTGCATGCATTGTGCATATATGTACATTTTTTAAATCTATTGTTAGAATTGGATCCCAAATAGAAGATGATGGGTAGTCGATGAAGTTCACACTATTTCTCGATGGTGGTTTTCCAACCTTGTGTTCTGCAAGCCATCCTTTTGTTCCAGTTCTTTCCATGCAATATAGACATGGGTACTTGGTATTGGAACCTCCCCATACACCAAACATGCACTTTAAATGCTTTTAGGTCGGCACTCAAGTGCCATTCTACAAAAAAGTCACCCATGCCATCTACACAGATTTTTTCACTTGCATTTTGGTCCTGTATAACAGAAGGGATATCGGTCTCCAAAAATAGCCATTTCAATGTATCCTGATTTTCTAATGGTATTTGAGCTGCTCTTATCCACCAAAGCTCCATTTCTGATTGAGTTTTGTGGTATGGGGAATCAAGCTTACCCTGGCTATAGTCCAATGCTCTATTCCTAAGGGATATGGATACTCTTTCCACTTTTTGATATTTTTTAATTTGAGCTTCATCCAATTTCAGAACAAATATAAGTTTTCCTTCACAATCTACTTCTTGCATATTATAGTATCTCACCATAGCAGATTGAACATTTTTTATACTCATCCAAATGTTATTAAAAATATTATACTCAAAAGAAGATTTTTTTTTTGTTTTTTATATGGCATCGTTCCTTCTATATGATAGTACTCTCTAAAATGTTCGGGTATTTCTTCGTTTAATAGAGTCCTAATTTTTCCAACATTGTGAGGCCTAGGCAACCCAAAAGCTTTAATCTTGTAATACTTTAAAACCTAAAACCAGGTTTTAGAGATGGCCCTGTAACCCCTTCTACTCACCCCCACTGTGTCACAAACTTCTTGCATTTGAGAAGGTTGGACTAGTAAACCCATATCTTTTAGTAAATTTTGAAATGCCAATTTCTTCTGAGTTTGATTTTTAGGAAGTTTCAAAAGTTTAAAAATATCACTTTTGTTCATTACCTCATTAAAAAATCTCACCCTTTCTTGAGCATTGGACATATCAAATCCTAAAAGACTAGTCACATGTTCTCTAGTAGTATTTAATATTTTTTTTCTTTGTCAAGAACCTTCTGTTAAGTTTATTACATCTCTCATTCGTTTTACTCGTGCTCTTAATCCTATTGGAGTTTCTTTTAAAGTCCGAAGCTGGTGATTTTATTGTTTTAGAGATGCTATTTGGTTTTCAAGCTCTAAAATTCTTGTTGCATTTGAAGACAAAACAGTTTTGAGATATTGAATGTAATGTGTATGATCAATGTGTAAATGAGATAACCTAGAACTATGTCCTAGTAAGCCATCAACCCCATCACCAAAAAATCTCATCAAATCATGAGGTGTGTCAGAAGATGGATACCTTCCAGTACTAGGATCCGGTGGATACAAGCTCCCATCTGTCCATATATCAATGTGTTTCTTTCCCTCGTTGCGAAGTTGATGTGCTTCATTTGCAATTGTAACTGGTCTTTGATAGACACTTCGCGGAGTAGCATATTCCTGGCTTAGCTTAATGTTCAAGTGAAACTGACGGTTATCACTAATGGAAGATGTATTAGTCATTGTAAGTAATGAAGGAGCAGAAAGTATAATGGAAATAACATAGCAACATAACAAGGTGCATTAGAGAAGAAGAGATAAAGCCCACGATAGGTGAGAGAAAAAAGAGAGATTCAAAAATGGAAACAACTATTTGCCGCTAAGTGAAGTAAATGAAAACAAATTTCGAGGTGAGCCACAAAGGAATGTGAAGAAAACGATATCTTTTTGAATATTTAGAGATATGCACCTAGATACACTTTAGATTGCGTAGATATGCTTTAAATGACCAAAACGGACAAACTTGGAGCCGTTTTCACCATAAACAGCTCTGCTAATTAGTAATTTAACCAATTCCTTACACAGCCCTTTTTGAGTCGTTTTTGGCCCTAATGTTGTGAAGGCTATACATGACAGGCCCTACACCAAAAATTAAGACTTTTGCTTGCTTGTCTAGCAGCATCAGCTTGTTTGCATTCCATCTGATGGTTGCACCTCCTAGATATCTTGAGAGTGTCTTCAATACAAAATGAGGTAATTTAGCCTTGTCCTTGGAGAAGCTGGAATGAATAGAGCAGGTTGGAGCGTTCAAACTCTCCAAGTACTGACCAAGGAAGGAATTCTTTCCGAAGTCTCCTTTACCTTGTCCACAAGAATGAGGAATGGACTTATCATCATAGACTATGAGCTACCAGAAATAAAAGCCAAGCGCTGGTATATACACATGAAACTCTCATATAGGGAGGCAAAAAAATAATTACATAGTAGTATACCTTCTGATTTTCATCTTCTTCGAGTAATGCAGTATTCCATAAGTCAAGTGTACTCTTGTTTGCAAAGAATGAGGAAGGTGTCAATGTCACTGATGGAGAAATCCTCCCCATCTCTATGATTCCAAGCCTTTATTGTACCTCCATGAACTTTGAATCCTTTGGAAGCATCACAACACATGTGATTGCAGTCTTGTATATCATTGCTAGTGTCTCTGTTGGTTTGATAAACTCACCCGCTGTTACATGAGCATCCATGACATAATACATGTCATTGGCAAGGTCAATTATATTGTCATCCTCTTGTAGATTTTGAGAAACTATAGCAAGGTAGTAGTCCTCTACGAAGTCAAACAGTTTCATGATATCATTAAGCATTACATAGTGATGATCAGTGATGGGGACCGTAGGGAGCACATTTGTTGGAAAAGCTCCCTCTAGAAATTGAACACCTTCTGAAACACACAAAGCACCACTTGGTGGTTGCACCAACTCGTCATCAGTGACTGAATGGTGATTGCTCTCGGCCTCCTCTACTGTGTCCTGGTGATCGTTTAGATTAACATTACAAAAGAGTATGAACCCACCATAGTATTTTGCAACTCGACACTTTCAATTATGTGTGGGATATCTAATGTCATTCCTGCTAGACTGCAATGGCAACTTGAGGCTGCTCTTGTAGAAAATATCTTTCTTTAAAGGATCCAAATTGATATCCTTCATATGAACATATCGACAACCCTCAAGCTCAAATGTGTCGGGCTGATTGTTTGTTGCTTGTATGTCTGATGAAACTCTGCAAGGAAATGTGACGCAAAAGCCAAAAACTCTTGCAATGAGAAGGCATGTTTGAAAAGAGGCTTGATTTCTTGTTCCCACTACTATGAAGCCTAATTTTATAGAGGAAATGGTATAGCCTGTCTTTGGGTGCCTCCTTGGAGCAAGGCAGCTCCTCCTCTATCTCGATCTGAAAGGGATCCATTTGTGGAGAGGTAAGAAAACTTGGGTTGTTGGTTAGGGTGAAGGTAAGAAGGCACTAGCTAACACTAGGGAAACAAGGGGGGACTAAAGGGCCTTCTATATATAGACTCCTCAAGACCTTGACCATGTCAATACATCCACCCTTATGATTTCATTAGTAACGGTGCAATGAATGTAGCACAAAGACCGAGGCAAGCTCAACCATCCCTATGACACGTGTCCTAGTTCGGTGAGTACCCTAGCTATATGAAGCACCTTGACTACACACTCGAGAACAGATCGCTCACATCTACACAATGCAGGTATGGAGGACAATTAGAAGATAGGAAAGATGAAGCTTTTCCAAAAGATGATGGCGGAAATGAAGGAGGTCAAGAAAAAGCTAGCTGAGGCAACAGCTCTTTGAAAGGAGATCAAGAAGAAAAACAAAGAAAACCAGAAGGAAAAGGCTGGGGAAACCACCACTGCAAAGACCGAGGATAAGAAACCACCAACGATAAAGGAGGAAGAAGAATCTTTGTAATGGACAAACAAGATAGTGCATCAATTACCTCTTAGTTTTGTGTAATGTAGTCCTTGAAGATAATGCAAATGTCTTCATATCTTGTTCCTTTGCCTCTACCTCTTTGTTTGTTTTTTTGGTTGCTGATTATAAAGAAGGAGGAGCTTTTATCAAAATTTCTCACACCACCATGTGAGTGGGAGGTTTATATCACATAGCCATTGATATGCTCGCACTCTGGAGCGTCAAAAAAATGTGGCTCCACAATGCAATAGGGAGTCTCTTCATGATATGGGTGGTCCCTATCATGTTGTGACGCGACATCCAAATGTCACACAACAACGCGATAGGGAGGTGCATCCACAATATGGGTGGTCCCTATCGCATTGTGATGCGACATCCAAATGTTGCGCCACAACGTAATAGGGAGGTGTATCCACGATATGCCCACGTGGTCCCTATTGCAGTGTGATGCGACATCCAAATACCGCGCCACAATGCGATAGGGAGGCGCCTCCATGATATGGGTGGTCCCTATCGTGTTCTGGAGTGACATCCAAATATTGTGGCACAACGCAATAGGAAATATGTCCACGATATGGGTGGTTCCTATCGCATTGTTATGTGACACCCAAATGTTGCTCCACAACGTGATAGGAAAGCATCACCTGAACATGGTTGGTCCCTATCGCGTTGTGGTGCAACACTCTTTATCACGTTGTGGCACGCCATCAAGAGTGTCTCATCATAGCGCGATAAGGAGGTCTGACTGCGATACACTCCCCCTTCTCGCATTGTGCCACGACATTTTTTCTTGCCGTGACGCAATGTGAGGAGGGGGTTTGTTTGATCAAGGCCCATCCCATATCACGTTGTGCCGCGACGACTACATAGTCGACATGCAATATGCCATGTGTCCTTCATGCGATGATGCACTCTTCCCAATGATGATGAGTGACTCAATTAATTGTGGCCACCACCAAATGCATATCCCACATTTAGTAATGATGATGATGTCCTTGGCGCTTATATAATGTTTCTATTTTCGTATACCTCACTGCTATTTGACCTCTTTCCTCACCTCTTAAGAGTTAGCTTTTGTGACTAACCTTCTCATTGCTCGATCTTCTTCTTATTCTTCCCCACAACGCTTTCCAGGAAAACACTTGTTTCCATGGCTCGCATGAAGAAGATCGCAAGGAAGGTTTACCCGCAAGACAACCAACCTTCATCCTCAAGAGTTGCAGGCAAAACCCTGCCTAATCTTCAGGGAACAATGCGTAGTCGGAGGTACGAGCAAAACCAAAGCGTTCTGCTTGATCGTGCAAGCTCCAGAGGCATATCTCTCTAGCTATTCCTAAGTTACCCTTCCAAAGAGTAGTTTGCTAGATTTGTAAGAGTGTAAGTTTGGATTTTTGTTGGACTAGAAATACAATGGGTTGCCTCCATGATGCAGCCGAGGACTTTCTGATCGAGTTGTTCCAAGACAGCTACATCCTCATAGCTCATGCTCACAAAGTGACAGTGGTGCCACAGGATATCAAATCTCTTAGGCTGTTATGCTTCAGTTATAACAAGACACTTGCACCAGTGCATCTATCTGTTGATAAGAGAATGGACAATATTTTGACAATCCCTCCAATCACCAAAGTGAACGTGTACAATATGAGGACCACATAGCACACATATGTCACACGTTTGAATGTGGAGCGGACCCAATAGCTACTTGTGGAAGAGCCTTTAGTCGACTCAAATGAACAGGAGATGTTAGCAACAATTGACCAAGCTAACACTGAAACCCTAGGTTTTCTCGCCCAACTGTAACACTTTTGGTTTGGGACCAAAATTTGTATTTTTTTCAGTCCTCACGAGATAGCTTTTTTTTCAAAATAGTGAGAGAAAGCTTACGGACCAACTTATAAATTTTGATCTCTGGTATATTATGTTATTTTTGCATAGGTATTTCTTTGATTCTGGCTTATTGGAGATCCTCATCAATTAATTTTCTCAATTTGTAGCATGCTAGTGTCCAACCTTGCACTGAATCAATAAGCCGAGGTAGCCGTTTTGGACTCCCAGATGTCAGTCGTGCTTACCTCGGAATCCACTTCCCTGATAGAAGTCATTGATTGGTTTGAATGAGTCAACATGGACACGGCAAAATTTTTACTTTTAGCTTACAACAAAAAATAAGTATTTTTTACTCACTATTCTTCAATATTTTGTATACTATGAATAGCAAACTAATTCCTTGTTTTGTGCAATTAGTTCACATTGGAGCCTTGTTGGACTAAACATTGACCGCAAGTGTTGTTAACTTTGCAGATTATGCGCATGGTTTTGTTAACTAAGTCAATGTTAGCTAACAAAAGCTACTAAAGACTAAAGACGTACGGATGCACATCGAATTTCAAAGTGAAGAAGCAGTAGAGATTGGAGTTACACATTTATCACACGTTTTCTCAAAATGGTCATGTATTGTAAATTTCCGATTTATTTTAAGCCATTGTAATATTTGAATGTGTTACGGGCTTAAGAAGAGTTCCAAGATGTAAATCATAGGTCACTTAGTGTACCTGGGTTGCAGATACAATAAGTGTGGAGTCTCAAAGATCTTGGGCGTCGGACATTACACATTTTAGACCTTGGCTAAGGTATAAAAGCCAACTTTGTAAAGATTTTATTTAGTTTTTGGATAAGAAATACACAGCGTGAGCTAACGGTGCTCACTTCTCTCCTTCTCGTGCTTGAACCTACTCCCTCTCTGGTTGTCACATTGCGAATGCGTTTATTGCATTGTAACCGCTGGTAAGAGCTCTATGCATTGACGTAAGCCATTCATAGTATTTCGTAGCTTTTGGCATCGCCGACCCGTGACCTAATTTCATCATAACTAGGAATTTACATGTTCAAATAAAAAACTAAGCATAGGCGGGGTATTGGGGCATCATTGCTAAGGATTTAGATACATTCTGGGTCAAAAACGACTAGGTCAAAATTCCGCTGCTGTTAATAATCGCGATTTTGGAACTTGACCTAAAGTGGGGTTTGAGGCCATAGGCATGTGTGCTTAGGTTGTTTCATTACATTTGGATGTCATTTGATGCTGTAACGGATGTGATTTTCTTGCCGATGAGCGATTGGCTTTTGGTGATTTCAGTCACTTGAGTTTAGCTTGAGTTAGATGCGAGTTGATAGTTGTTTTCCAAGAGATTGACAACCTCTTATAGCCTCTATGCACTAGTCGAGTCAGCTTCGTCCCATGGTTTGACAAATTAATTGTGGTTCTCGCCAATACTGCAATAAGATAAGATGGTGAGGTTAGACATGCGTCCCACATTTGGTGCCGCTGCCAAGGACGAATAGACCTAAACTAGGAAAAACACGAGTGTCTTGTGTAATTGTCCATTAACTTCCTCTAGGTTCACCTAGAGTAAAACTTTCTTTTTAGAAACCGCATAGCTTAAGATTGTCGTCTTTTGCTGTGTAGAGGTAGCTTGGAAGTAATCGTACTTGCTAAGTGCCTTTAGGATTGTAAGATTGTAGATTTAGATTAGGATTTGGAGAACGATTGAAAGGCGAGACGGGTCTTAAGATCAAGGCTCTGAAAAACATAAAAAACACAAGAAAACGAGTGTTTGTGGACACTTTCCACAACCCCATTGCATGAGAATCTAGGAGTAGGGTAAGTAGAATCCAAGGTGAGATCTCAAAATCATTGATAACTCCAAATGAACCATCTGTGAGTTGTTTATGTGAAGTTGCAGAGTTTCAGATCTATGGCTAGAAATAGCACGAAAAGACTCCAAACCACTCAATCCAACTGGAGAGTAAGCCTAAAAGTTGTATGAACGAGTGGGTAAGCTCAAGGACACTTTGAGGTAAAATTTTCAAAAGTTTGTCAAAACTCAGATTATTTATTTTTTCTTGACATTTTAGGCCAAATAAGTTTTGACTTGATTCATAGGCCCAAAATAGATCATGAAAAGACTGTCGAGTGAAAAAGTTCAAAAAAGTGTCAGTTTTGGGCCTAAAGTTAATAATCGCAATTATTAACTTGCAGCTCAGATTTGACCAAGGTTCATACCACTGACTCCTTGCATGTATACAAACAACTTTTGTAAAGGCCCAAAAGATTTGGATCACCAAACTGACAAAAAACTGGGTAAAAACTAAAGTTTGTACTGACTTTTTGAGTCTTGAGTGTAAATTGGGCAAAAATTTGTCCAAAATTTATGAAACTTGATTCATAGGCTTATATTGATGTGATAAACATGTATATGTACTCAGTTTATCAAAAAGATGGAAAAAGTTGCCAATTGTAAATAATCACGATTATTTACATCTGCCCTATTTTTCAACTTGTTTTACCAAGTCAGCATACCATTAGTTTTACCATGTTTTAATAAGCCCACAAACCAAATTTGGTAAGATTTGGATCATTGGATTGAAAATTGTGACCAAATTTGCAAAGTCAGTTTGCAGACAGAAAACTGATGACCATTTGACCAAAAATAGTCCAAACTTGATGAAACTTGGCTAGAGACCTTAACTTGAGGTGCTTAACAGATTTGTGTCAAGATTGGAACAAAAACTTGCAAAAATTTAGTAGAAGTTAATAATCGTGATTATTTACATCTGCTCCAAAAATTGACAATCTTGCACATTTGGGCATACCACAAGGTCAAGCACATCAAGTAGACCTCACAAATCTATTTTGGTGAAATTTGGATGACAAAAGTGAGACTTAACCAAATTCTTGAAATCAGAGTCTCCGGACACGAAACAGTTGATAAACTTGATGAATCTTGTCCAAATAAGTTTTAACTTGACTCAGAGACTCAAAAGAGATCATAAAAAGACCGTTTAGGGAAAAACTTGAAAAAAGTTGTCATTTTAGGTCAAAAGTTAATAATCGCGATGATGAACTTTTGGCTCAAACCTGATCAAGGTTGATACCAGTGATTCATTACATGTGTAAAAACAACTTTTGTAAAGGCACAAAAGATTTGAATCACAAACAGGGTAAAAACTGAAATCTGACTGATTGTCAAGAAATTGAGTCACTTCATGAATCTTGTTCAAATTATTTTCTAACTTGATTCATAGGCTCAAAATATAGATCATAAAAAGACTCTTCTCTGAAAAAGTTGAAAAATGTTATCATTTTAGGTAATAATCGTGATTATGAACTTTTGGCTCAAAACTGATCAAGGTTGATACCAATGATTCATTACATGTGTACACAAAACTTTTGTAAAGGCACAAAAGATTTGGATCATAAAACAGGCCAAAACCTTGATAAAAACTGAAATCTGTACTGAATGTCGATAACTTACACTACAAGAGGCTCTTCATATTAGCGACGCTTATAGCGACGTTCATAGTGACGTCGGCTGGGGTAAAAAAATAATCGAGCGCGCCCAAAAACTCAGATCTCAGATCTGAGTTTTTCGGCGCCCTCAACCAAGGAGCAGGTAACGCTCTCCCTCACTCTCTCTCTCTCTCTCTCTCTCTCTTTTTCTTCTCCACACACACACACACACACACGAGGAGAGGAAGGAGAGACAGGTATGCTCCTTCCCTCTCCTCATTCTCATGTTCCCTTCCCCTCTTTCTCTCTCCCTCTCTCTCTCTCTCACACACACACATACACACACACACATAGTGTTTTTGAGAGAGAGAGAGAGAGAGTACAAACAAAAACAAAAACGCACACACACATACATAAACAAAGAATGCACACACACATTGAGAGAGAAAAAGAGAGAGAGAGCATGCATAAACAAAAAACGCACGCATTGAGAGAGGAAAAGAGAGAGAGAACATGCATAAACAAAAAACGCACACATTGAGAGAGGAAAAGAGAGAGAAAGAGAGCATACGATCCAAAAAAACGCACACACATTGAGAGAGAAAGAGAGAGAAACTAATTTAACGTCGTAGGAAACTAATTAAAATTAAAAGACCTAAAGATCTAGCCGACGAGGAGTTGAACTCAAGACCTATTATTCAAGAGGGAAATGGCATAATCAATCTATCATACTTGGCATGGGTGATAGAAAGGTTATACCATTTATCTCTTTTTATTGGCACACACATCCACACACGCGCACACACACAAGAAGAAGAGAGTTATAACATCGTAGGAAACTATCTTAAAAGACGTTAAAGATTAGGTTATATGTAGACTTACATTAAATTAGATTTAGGTTTATTTTTAACTAGATTTACGTTTATTTAAGCTAGATTTAGATTTACGTTATATTAGATTAGATTTAGGTCTCCATAGACTGTGATGCCTGCACGAAGCGGGTGAAGAAAGCCCTCAATGGAATATAGGGTATTGCTGCCTTCACTCATGGTGGGCTCCGTCGATCCAAAAGTACTGGTGAAATGTCTTCAGAAGATAGGGAAGAAGGTGGATCTTCAGGGCGGCAAGAGTCACTACATCCCCGACACAATGACCATCTAGACAACCTCTAGTCATTAGACTTACGTTAAATTAGATTTAGCTTTATTTTTAGTTAGATTTACGTTTATTTAGATTCACGCTTATTTACGTTAGATCGAGTCCACGCAAGAATTACTTACGGTTTAGGGTTTAGAGTTAGACAAACAGTGAAAAGATCTACTGTGAAAAGATGTTAAGATGAAGTGAAGTGCTACAGCTAGAGAAGAGGCAAAGGGGTTTTGTCCACTACATGCAGTATCATGTAGACGTGGGTGTGTAGATTTCTTGTACCCACAAATATAGTTATTGACCAATAAAGACGAGATTATAACCCGGTGGTTCTGATCTCCGTGCACCTCTAGACCGAGGTGTGCGGGGATTGGACATGACTAGAGAATGTGAGGTAAAGAGAGAGAGAGAGAGAGAGAGAGAGAGAGAGAGAGAGAGAGAGAGAGAGAGAGAGAGAGATAAGACAAAGAATGCCAATAGAATATTAAATTTGTTGTCCAGGTTATAAGTTTTTTATCCTCATTATGAGTAGCGACGAGGATGTGGGACCGTCCAACCGAAACACCTATCTCTCAACGAGGGTCTTATGTCCTTGTAATCAATGCAAGCATGCTGTGCGACGGACAAGACGTGTTTCTTTGCAGCACGTTCGCGAATTTGGCGAGTTCGATCCATCTATTATAGATCGAGTTGTTGCCAATTATAGCTTGTCGGACTCTGACGCTGGCCAACAAGCAGCAATCTTGCAACCCAATAGACGTGTTCGCAGGCGCTTTGGTCAAGCAGCATATGTGAGGCCACAAGATGTAGCCTCTGACAGCTTGGGGGATGATCATGCAGAGCACATTCCCAACGAGGCAATGTTTGAGCCCGAGATTGATGAAATGATCGAGACGATCATGGATTCAGAAAGGCTTATCTATGATGATATGAAAAGTGAAGCCGATACGCCATTGTATAATGGAGCACGTATGTCTAGATTGAAAGCACTCCTGGTTCTTCTCAACATGCAGGCAAAGTTTGGATGGAGTGACACTAGCGTCACAGCGCTTTTCAGGTGATCTATTACAATTAGTTTACTTTAATAGAACTCTAAATGTATAATGATCTGATAGATTTTTACACGAATGTATCATATTTTTATGTTGTGTAGATTGCTGAAAGAGCACATACTACCAGCTGACAATGTGATGCCAGATTCTAGAGATGAAGCAAGAAAGATTTTGCGAAACTTGGGGATGGATTACAATTCTATCCACGCTTGCCCTAATGACTGTATTCTTTTCAGAGGGGAATACACAGACATGGAGAAGTGTCCGAAATGTGATTCCGAAAGATATCGAGTAGATCTCCACGGGACAAAAATTCCACAAAAGGTTTTGCGACATTTTCCTCTGCTTCCTCGCATCAAGCATTTCTTCGAATGTAAGTCCATGGCCGCCCTAGCATCATGGCATGAGGAGAATAAATCTTCGGATGGTGTGCTACGAATTCCTGCAGATTGCGCAGCCTGGAAACATATAGATGGAACATGGTCGGATTTTGCCAGGGAAGCTCGAAATTTGCGCTTAGGCCTGGCTATGGATGGCGTAAATCCATTTGGTCAAAGATCAACATCTTACAGTGTATGGCCCGTTGTCATCGTCAACTACAACATTCCCGCGTGGTTGACTACGAAGAAGGGGCACCTATGGCTAAGCTTGATTGTGCCAGGGCGATATAAAGTGGGGAATATGGATGTGTATCTTCGTCCACTATTGGAAGAGCTACAACAATTGTGGATTGGCATAGAGGTGGTGGATATGAGCCGACACACAGGACGACGGAATGCTTTGATCAGAGGCATTCTAATGTGGACCATGCATGACTATCCCGGGCTAACAGAATGCTTAGGTGATCTATTGACACTCCTCACTCAGACACTGTAAATATTGTTTTTTCCCATAGTTGATCTATTATCATGTGTATACATGCAGGGCTTCAAACAAGCGGATATAGAGCATGTGTCACATGTGGACCTAGACTGAATGCACGTAGGGCACCCTCACTGAAGAAGCAAATCTACGAAGGTCATCAAGCGTATCTTCCAGAGAATCATGTGTTACGCGACGGCTTTTTGGGAAGAGAGCCACCAAGGATGTCTGCACAAGCATGGTTAGAGCAGAAGGAGATATGCGATGACGGATTGCCTCTAGGGATGAAGAGACTATCTCTATGGTACGAGTTACCATACTGGCCCCGACTCATGATCAATCACTTGCTCGATCCAATGCACATATTCAAGAATGTGGGTAATCTACTATGGGACCATTTGACCGGCAAGAAAGATACTTTGGGAGCCAGAGTTGACCTTAGAAATGTGGATCGTATGGAGCAATATTGGCCGCAAACAGCGTCTGATGGATCGATAAAACTCCCTAAAGCACCATGGATTTTCACAGGAGCCCAAGAACGCAAAGTAAAAGAGGCCATTCGATCTTTGCGGATCCCCACTGGCGTAATGCACTCGCTCCGAATATGTTTTACTAAAGAAGGAAAGCTTACCGGTTTGAAGTCACACGATTGGCATAAAATGTGTCAGGTACGTTCATAGTGGACTTTAATATCATTGCATAAAATGTGGACTTTAATATCATTGCTGCACATACTTTACAGTTTATTTTACCGGTTGCCATTGAGGGATGTTTGTCTCTCGACATCCTTAACACAATATACAAACTTGCAAAGCTGGTGCAATGGATCTCACAAAAGGAGATCGACGTAGACTCCATACCATTCGCCAAACTAAATGCTGCGGAGCTTGTGTGCATGTTTGAGAAACATTTTCCTACTACAATGCTAACCATTCAGGTGCATCTTCTTGTTCACATAGTTGATGAGGTGGAAATAGCTGGCACAGTTCATTCCAGATGGATGTTCTTCTTAGAGCGTTTCATGAAAACGCTTAAGGGATATGTGCGTCAAAAGGCACGTCCGGAGGGTAGCATGGCAGAAGGTTGGTTGGTATCAGAGTCCCTAGTGTACATTGGAGAGTGGCTAGACGGATTTGATAAATCTCGGGACACGCTATGGCGAACCATAGATGATGAGCGCATATCTGGGATTGTCATGTGCAATCTCGGTGTTGAGAAGAAGATGACGGAAGATCTAGAGGCTAAAATCAACCGATTTTGCATGCTTCACAATCCAGTGATGCAAAAGTGGATTTCACAATATGAGGATGCAAAGCAAGAGCGACAAAGGGCACGAATCGAGTGGAGACGGGGAAGATGACCACCGATGCACTATCCAGCGGTTCTGGAGAGCCTACCAACCTTCATGAGCTTAAGATGGTTGCACAACCAATTGAAAAGCGCACAAAAATGCGGTGACGAAGTGACTGAAGAAGAGTGGGAGTACTCTCGGGGTTGCGCGACCAAGGTAAGTTTGCAATGTACGACTAGCAAGTGACTTTATTTATAAACGTTTGAACGGCCACTCATAATCTTTGTTCGTTGTAGTATAAGTCATACACAGCAGCATGGTGTAAAGGTCGACATTTTAGGGTGGAACGAATCGACAAAAAGTGTTTTACTCAAGATTGTGGAATCATGGCAAAATTTGAACAGTCTAGTCGACGACGTTCCTCTGATGCAGATCCTGTGGTGGCGGAACTCACTTACTTCGGCACGCTGCAAGAGATTTTGAGGATCGATTACAGAGGATTTTTTGTCGACTTGTTCGACGTGCAATGGTTCAAGATAATCATGGAGGGTCTCAACGCTACTGTGCGTAGAGGAGAGTCTGGTTTTCTTGAGGTGGATTCTACTAAGAAATGGACTGACCTAAGAGACACTTTCGTACTACCCGAGCATTGTGAACAAGTAAGTATATAAATAGTTAACATCCCCCTTTTACAAGTTATGTGCTTGAAAGCTCTCATGTAAGTTATGTGGCTCTGGCAGGTAGTATTTCATCCTACAAAGTCTACATCAAACTGGTGGTACGTCATAGAGGTAGCCCCTCGTAGTGCAAGGACGTATGAAGGCTACCATGTGCCAATCACAACGACATCAATGGAGGAGATCAGAGAAGATGCTCAATCAGAAGCCGCTGCGGTGGTGCCAGACGAGCATCAAGATGCTACTACTCTATATGGGGTGCATGCAGAGGAGCTACAAAATGAAACAGAGGATATGTGTTTAAACGGAGAGCTCTATATAGATATAGGAAGTTATGCTGAGTTATGAGAGGATGAGAGAGAGATCTCTTAAAGCCACAAATATTGTATTTGAACAATTTTGCTCCGTGTTGTAAAAGCTCTGGCTCTCTAAGTACCTTCCATGGTGTATAACGCTCTTTTCTACTCGCGCTCACATCTTTTGATTGAAAATTCTGAGTTTTCGACTTGCCTCTTCTATCACTCGACTCATTGCGTCATTGTATTTATATGCGTCATTACATCATTGTATTTAATGGTCTTTGCGTCATTGTCTACTCTATTCATTCAATATTAAGTTTAAATATTTGTGTGTTTAATGCAGGTATGGATGATGAGGAGTTTCTTTCTTCTTTGTCACCGCAGCAGAGACAGTGGTACGTGGAGCATCATCGCTCTGGCGCATCATCGCGCGTTCCTACACCATCCGCATCTCCCTCTCTTTCGGAGCATTCGGCGCGCTCCGAAGCTTCGGCGTCGACGAGACGAGCTTCACACTCGTCTAGACACCGGCGCTCTAGTGGTGGCGGTGGCGGTTGTTGTGGGGATTCCGCCACCGATGCCTCCACACCGCCTCGTGTTCGACGAGGCTCTTTACCCTCCCCTTCTTTGCCTGCCCCCACACCAGCCACAGCATCGCCATCTACGCCAGGTTTTGCACGGCTGACTGTTCCTAGAAGCTACACACCTCTACCTACTCCGCCAGGAGCCACCCCACTCGACACTCCTCGCTTCAGGGCCCAGACGCCGGTGGAGACACCTGACGTCCGTACCCCCATCGACACGCTGCTAGAGACCCCTGCCGGGACACCCAGGTTCACGCGTCACCGGCTAGAGGGCTTGCCTTACTCCGTCGACATCAGCGACGGCATCATCATGGATGATGACGGCAAGAAGGTGATCTCGCGCATGCGTGGTCTTTGCTCTCAGCTGTTTAGACACTACATACAACAAATGGAGTGAAGTACCAAGTGATTTAAAAAACAGAGTCATCAGCATACTTCATGATGAGTTTCCCGTTCCAACACGGGATCAGCGCTTCAATGAAGACCTGATGAAGATTCGAATGCGCGAATACTGCAAACACAAGCGTTTCGAAGTGCAAAAAGCAATCAAGAATGGGTGGAACAGGCCAGATTGGTTGGCCAAAGAAGATTGGAAGAATGCGAAGAAAGCAGCGCGCGAGAATCCCGACAAGTGGAAGAAACAAAAGGATGCAGCCAGAGCGCGAGTAGAGGCAGGGAGCTCGCACCACTTGGGGAGCGGTGGATGGGCATCATTTGAGGCCGATTTTGTAAGTCTTTTCACATTGCTCTTTATGCATGTTCGATAGTTTAGGGTTTATGAGTTTTTTAGTTCTAACATAATGAAATCTTTGTATGTTTTGACAATGGTCGATGACAGGACGTGATCCCATACCGTATGAGTGCGAGTACGCAGGCAGGAAGGGCTTAAACGCCCTGATGGACATTCTCAGTTCTCGCGGCGGCATGGTTAGTATTAGGGTTTACTCTTTTTTATTTTTTGTATTGTTTTATAAATGTCGTTATATGTTTATACTTACTGAAAGCTGTCTTATTGTCTTTTTTTGCAGAATCCGACAGATACGCCGCTTGGACGCGATGAGACGTCTAACTAGACGACGTCAGTTTAGCCGTAGCTAGATAGCATTAGTTTAGGGTTTCTCATAGCTTATGTATCATGAGACGGATTTTATACGTCTTTTTCAACCATGTATATTATTACATTTGTCACCGCAGTTCCTTTTGTCAATCAATTCTTTATCCCTATGATGTTGTACAATTGTCATTATTACATTTGCCAATCAATTCATTTTGCCTATGATGTGTACAATTGTCAATTTTGCAAAAAATGCGTCTTGTGGGTGACTATTTTGGGTCTATTATCTACCTTTGCATTTGTTTTAAAAAGTGAATCAAGTACAATATGGTTGATGGGTGGCAGGGCATTCAATGCCCTGCCACCAAAAAAATATTCTCTCGGGCGTCGCTATAAGCGTCGCTATTTATGGCTCTGTAGCGTCGCTATGAGCGTCGCTATAGTCTTCTGTGTAAACGTCGCTATAGGCGTCGCTATATAGCGACGCTCTCATAGCGACGTTGGTAGCGACGGTTTTAGCGACGCCGGGGGTTATAAAAACCCAATGTATTTCCGTCTCTAACAGTGTCACAAGAGCACACAACCTCTTGTAGTGTTAAGACTGACTTGGTGAATCTTGTTCAAATTAAGTTTTAACTTTCAGATTCATAGGCTCCAAATAGATCATAAAAAGACTCTCTTCTGAAAAAGTTGAAAAAAGTTGTCATTTTAGGTCAAAAGTTAATAATCGTGATTATGAACTTTTGAATCAAAATTGACCAAGGTTGATACCATAGACTCTAATCATGATTGCAAACATCTTTTGTGAACGCTCATGAAGTTTGGATCACAAAACAGACCAAAACCTTGATAAAAACTGAAATCTGTATTGGTTGTCAAGAACTTGAGTGTGACTTGGTAAATCTTGTTCAAATTCAGTGAAACTTGACTCCTAGGCTTATATTGATGTGTTAAACAAGTGCACATGCTTAGTTGACCAAAAATTGCCAAAAGTAAATAATCGCGATTATTTACTTTTGAAAAAAAAAATCTTTAAAAAAGCAGTAAATAATCGCGATTATTTACTTTTGCTCCAGAATTGAGAAATTTTGCACAACTGAGTATACCACACGGTTAAGCACGTCAACTAGACTCCACAAATCAAATCAAATTTGGTGAAATTTGGATCACAAAATTGAGACTTAATCCAGATTCTTGGAATCAGAGTCTGTCGACACTAAACAGTTGATAACTTGGACAAATCTTGATCAAACTCAACCAAACTTGTCCAGAGGCCACGACAAGGTAAATACTTGGCAAAACAAGTCTAAGAAGTGTAGAAACTAAGAAAAGTAAATAATCGGGATTATTTACAAGGCCATTGGTCAATTTTGGGTTCCATCGAATCGAAATTGGTACCTCTTAACTCGGTTTCAAGTTGTAGATTAGTCCTTTAAGCTCCTTGCAAGGATAGAATTTGGAAATCTCATTTGCTGACTCACTTAGCTCAGATTGAAGAACCAGGTTGCAGGCAAAGAATTGGCAGCTTGACAAGAGCTCAATTCAAGTCAAGTGGAAAAAACGGATAACAATTTAATCTGCAGGTTAGGTTATTCAAAGCCTAGATTTTCATCATTTTAAAGGCTGCAATCAAATCTGACACTTTCGAGCTAGAGTTAATCAACTCTTCTGAGTTTAAGAGAAATTGACTGCCAAAAGTACTTTGGCAAGAGCGGTTTTATCAAACCCCAGCAGAGTTTTTTTTAGCTAATGAATACCAAAATCTGCTAGCAAACAGTTTTAACAGAACCAGTCGACATGGACTCATCTCGAGATGAGAGTTCGAGTACAATAGAGCAAGCTAGTAGCAGTGGTAACACAGGTACAAGTGCAACATAGTAGATTTTACAGCTTTATGGCTACAATGGATATAAAGTATTGTATACAGATTCAAAAGCCCATAGATACTTGATGAATAGCAAAAGCAACACAGGAGCCAAGCTCCTATTGATCAGAGTCAAACCAGATTGAGAGAACTTCCAGATGTTCATAGACTTCAGTGGAGCCAGGTATTGCAAGCTCAAAGATGAAGTGCAGATGGAAGTTCAAATAGTCAACCCAAGCGTTTACCCAGAAATCTGCACAAGCCAATAAAACATACAGTTCGTGCATATGCAATCAGAGTCATTGTACATGGACTACAATGGTCAGATCTATAATCGAGAACCAAAAATAGAAGATCCAACAAATCAACCAATTGAAGCCAGTCTAAATGGAGAACCAAGCCAAAGACGATACAAAGGTCAAGATGGAGTAGTCTACAGCTTGATGCTCAATGTTTTGAAAGAAGATGCTGACAACTTGGTGGGCATAGAAGAAAAAACTTATCAACTACAGCTTGACATGACAGAGCCAATTGGAATACCACCAGTCATGGCGTATTGCTCACATTGTGGACGAAAAGGTGGACATTTTTCTGAAGATTGTCCAAGAAATTCGGACAACAGGGACACATCAACTGCCAACAAGCAAGGTACAGAGAAATTTGGAAATTAGAATCTCGATGTAAGTCCGTTTAACTCGTCACTTTTAATACAATCAAATGAATCTGCATTAACATTAGAAGCACCATTGAAAGAATTGCAAGTTCAAAATCAACTTAAAGACGCACAGGCACATGAAAAGCTTAAAATTGATTCTTTGAACAACAAATTCTTGCAGAATTTAGTGAAGGTGTCAAGATATCACCAAAAGTTGAAAAGACTGTTAGGTTTGCTAGTGATTTTACATCCACTTCCACAAGTGTGCAATCAGTCACGAGTCTAAGGGACACATCAAACAGAATGATGTTATCATTATATGGTACACATAATTCATATGTATACTATGTGGACCAAAAAGGGCAACTGCATAAAAAGGATCAAACAGTGTTTGAACGGCCCACATACCAGCTCACAGAAGTGCGTTCAGTGATAGATCAGAATGGATGGTTCATTTCAGAGGAAAGAATCTATTATAGCCCATCCTCTCTATAGCTGAAGGATATTACTCGAGTGAACTCAAAAATTTGTTCAGAGCCAAACTCGTCTCCATTGGAAATCAAGCTTCAATGTTGTGACCAAACGAGCATATACTTGGACCATAAGGGCACTTGTACAAAAAGGATCAACCAGTGTTTGAACGGCCCACATACCAGCTCATAGAAGTGTGTCCAGTGATAGATCAGAAAGGATGGTTCATTTCAGAGGAAAGAATCTATTATATCCCATCCTCTCTAGAGCTGAAGGATATTACCCGAGTGAACTTAGAAATTTTTTCAGAGCCAAACTCGTCTCCATTGGAAATCAAGCTTCGATGTTGTGACCAAACGAGCATATACTTTGACTAAAACAGTCATAGATATAGACAAGATTCTAGCATCTATGATGCCTTGGGTCCTGAAATCACAGAAGCTCATATCATAGGAGACCTATGGGATAGAAAATATCAGGGCAAAGATAAAGCTATCTACAGCTTGACTTGGGGAATAATTTGTCATGTTTCACGGAGATACATAGGAAACTGTGCAGAAGGTTTACAGATGCCAAACATCAACAGTGCTGCCCAAAGTGTACCTTCACAATCCCAAAAGGTGAGACTCAACCAGAGCCAAACAATTTTGATCTCTCACAATGAAGCAGGCTATAGTGATCACCCTAGGAAGGGGGGAGCTTCAAATTCATCAAGCCCAATAACTTCTAGCCAGCAGACCCCTTCAAAGGAGAAACCATTGAAAGATCATATGGTTGTTGGAAGTTTTCCATTGACCTAGAAACCATCAAAATCTGCAGAAAAAATATTCTATGAAGATCATTGGGGACAAAAGTTTCAGTTGATCTCCACAAGTTAAAGCCAAAAGTTGACAAATCCCATAGTGCTCAAGCAATTGCATGAGACCAAGCTCACATATGCATATCGAGATGCAAATGGAAATGACTCTCAATGGGTTCATAACCTTGTAGAAGCTACGGATGCTAAACCTGAAGTCAAGGACTATTTGAGGATGATGCAAATCCTCAAGCTACCAGAACATGTGACAAAAAAGTCAAAAACAATGAGAGCTAAAGTCCAAAAGGCTACACAAAGGTCACCATCGAAATCTTCTCTGAAAAAACAGATTCTGCCAGTGGACCTTTTAAGGTCAAAGGTTACTCAAATCCAGGAGGATGATGCTCAACAATTGTAAAAAAGCGTACTATCACAGTCATACGAGTCGACATCAACAGAAGTAGGTGATCAAAGCAAAGCCAATGTAGAAAAAGTTCAACCCACGGACACCGCCACCACAAAAGCACTCAATAAAGAAAGAAATCCTGAGACGATCAAGTGCAACATCGTTGGTGAGAATGAAGAAAAGTTGTCAAATCAAGTAAAGATAGATTTTCAACTAAATAAGAACCTCATGTCTTTTTGCACTTGGAAAAGATGTGGCCAACCACAATTGAAAGATGCTCCTGAATTTGTGAGCATATCAGGAAACAAATGAGCAGAATACTAAGGAATCATCTCCACCACCATTGAAGTAAGTTCACAGATCATCAAAGCTGAATTCCACATGATCACAACAAAAGATATGCCAGACAACATCATAATGGGAATGAAAATGTCCAAGAAGATGTTAGAGATACAGAATTCAAGCATGACGGAGTCATCACAGACATCAAAGAATGAAGACCAAGATTGGTCACCCACAGACGACAGCACAGAGTCCTCAAGCACAGTTCAAATGGAGACAGATATCAAAGCAGATCTTATTGAAATCAGAACTTCAGAAGAGCTTAAAGAAAATCAGGAAATAGCAAGTGCAAATCAAACATAACAAAGAACAACCACGGAAGCTATTGAGAAAAGAATGCCACCGAGATTAGAGGTAAGGAAGATCAAAATTCCAGACAAAGGTAAAGCTAAAGTGGAACTTCCATCGATTAGCAAAGAAGATGTGAAAGCATGTGCCTCTACATCAAAGAACCCTCATGAATCATCTTCTTCAAGAAATTCAGGCTTTCAAAACTTCAAGTCAATTACTGACCCAACTAAAACCTTTAAGAAGACACCAAGAAAAGCAAAGATATATCAGCCAAAGTACTCAAGAAAGCGAAGGAAAGTCAAGCAAGTGTTTGTTCCGAGAAATTAAGTCAAAGTCAGTGATCCAGTTTGGATTAAGGATGAGAAATCAACACATAAAGACAAACACATGGGATGGATAGCATCACAATGGAGCTTAAAGGAACAAGAGTACTATGGAGGTAACAGACAGATATGGGTGCCAAAACCACAGGTTAGAGCATATGAAGTAACTTCAAGTCCCTCCCAAAAAAGAAGGCCCACAAGGTATCAACCTCAACAATATCCTAGGATATTGTTAGAAGCTGGACACACCCTACGGAAACTGACTTCTCCGCAAATTATCATTTTTTTGTAATTATTCATTTATTGAGAAAACTCGACATTTCACCTTGTAATATATTGGGGCTTACAGAAGTTTCCAAATTGTATCCCAGTTTTGGTAGTTAGATTGAGTAGATGGTTGATTTGGAACTTTAGGGTTTGAGAATTGTAAGGTATTTATACCACTTTTTGACCTTAATGAAAAAACCCTTTTGTCATTTTTGAAAAAAAGATTTGAAGTCTGTGAGTGAGCGTACTGTGTACGAGAGAGAGTGTGAGCTTCATCTTGACGCTACGTGTGCACTGGTGGTCGGAATCGAGTGCAGAGAAGTGCAGCGTGTTGCCCCCGAGGAGAGCTACGCGCCGATACCTACATTGCACACTGTCAGGATTTTTTTGGAGCAAGGGATTGCGCATATGTACATATACATGCATGGTGCATCAAATAAAGGATTGCCCATTTTCCTTAGCCAGGTGGTTATGTGGGGCCCACATGTGTACAGGTAGGACAGGGTGTACATAGTGCATCGATTTTCACTTTTACCAGTACCACTGTGTTTTTCTACAATAATGAGGAGTTTATAGCGTGTAAAACTTCTCGAGGAAGCTATCCGCGGGCCGACGACATGAGGTAAGCAGGTGCGTCAGATGGCGTCTAGTGGCGTCAGGAGGGTGAACGAGGTCAATATTTGCACGCGGATGAGGACGGACACAACGTGGGTGTTTTCATGTGAGAGTTATGCAGAAAGGTCATCATTAGGACCACTTTTTGGGGCCACTTCACGTGGTGGCGAGATGCATTATTGGAAAAAGCTGAGTGCCAGGTGTGCAAATGATGCAAAAAGGTGACAACTATGCACTGCGAGGTCAGTTTTTGGCCTGTTCGGGGTCCGTTTGAGGTCATCTAAAAGGCCAAGGGTGCCCAACTAAAAAAGATAAGTGTGGGAACTGAAAAAACAGAGAGAAGACCAGAAAAAACGTGGAGAAGAGAGGAGGAACAGCCGAAGCTGTGTTTTTGCTCATTTTGGAGCCTGTTTTGGCCGTAAACTGCTCATCCGAGGTCGGATTTGAGCACTTTGACATTGTAGACTGGGGTTTTGGGCCGTTCCGGACGCGATGGCGCTGTCCATTTTTCCAAATTCCTCACTCTTTTCCTGCTGTTTTTCTGTGTAAGTTTCTCCTATGAGCGAAGTTTCTGCTCTAGTTTGTGATTGTATCTGGCTTATTTTACCCATATTGTGTGAGCTATTTGCCCCATTGGTGTTGGCCCAAGCTCATTTGTATCTAAAAATAAAAAATTCTCCTCTTTTGAGCTGAGTTTTTTGGGTGTGTGTGTGTGTGTGTGTCTGTGTGGAGTGGGCAAGTGGATAGTCTCTCTTCTCTCACTCCATAGGTGTGTTCCCTATCTCGGCCAGGTGTGTTGTGTAAGCCAAGTGGTGCCCCATAGTGTGTGTGTGTATCATCCCAAGAGTGTGTGTCGGGTCGATATAGACGCGCTGTGTGTATTTTCATCCCGCTCACATTCTTTTGGCGCCCCCACCGAGGATCTTCTTCGAGTACCTTCTCCTTCGAGCTTTGAGCTTCGAGCTTCGGGATTATAGGTTGCAGGTTGCAAATTACAGGTTATAGGGACAGATACAGGTACAGGTACAGGTGATTCACACAGGTACAGGTAGCTGGAGTACAGTGATATACTAGCAGTGATGTCACTTGCAATTGTTGTGGGAATGCATCACTTGGCGTCTATTTGAGCGCATTGTCTGCTGGATTGTACGTTACGTGTGGAAACTGCCATTGTACGCATTTGTGGAGCCATACTTGGTTGTATTTGGCAGTCCCTGCCATTTCTGAGACTTGGTCTGGAAGATAGTCATTTCTGAGACCTGACTATATGCGATTTTCATTAGCCTTTGTGTGAGGGTCGATAGCGTGAGGTTTTTATTGAGTTGGGGGATTCTCAAATGTGGAGATCCTTTCGGTGATACAGGTAGCTGGAGCACCCTTTTTGTGACCTCGTCATAGGCTATGTACTAGTGAGTCCTACTTGATGCTCGGGTTCTATTGTTGACAGTTTATGCATACATAGACAGTCTATATTTTGGGTTCCTACTGCTCTACTTCTGGGGAAACTCTGTCGAAATTTTCCCAAGTTATGATGGCTGGTTTTTTGGTATTTTGAGCCATTTATGCTGTTATGCTGCTGAAATTTTGGCAAAATCAGAGGTTGAGTCAGGTGTGCCTTCTTGGGAGCTTCATGGTTGGCTTTAATGGATGATCAAAATGGCCCTTAGTTCACTCCTTTTCATTTAACTCAAAGAATTCAGATTAATGTTCATGTGTCCAGGAAGATCTTTCTCCAGCAGCGCATAGTCTTTATGTTTGGGCCAAGAAGATTTAGAGAGATCCTGGAATGTCCTTTGCCTGTTGTCATTCCGATGATTAACTATGAAAACTCATTTGATGTGCATGTGTTTGTCCTTATCTAAAGCTGAGCTCCATTGAAGTTTCTGGGGATTGGGTAGTGAAAAGTTTTGGGTTCTTGCACGTGTGTTTGAAGGGGTTCTCTAGCCATGGCTTTCTCTTATCCGGAGTTTCATGGAAGAAGTGATGAAGATGTGGAAGAATTTTTGGAAAAGATGGAGGTTGCCTCCATTAGCAACCAGATTCATGACCCTGCGCAGATGTTACGCCTTCTCCAAATTTGTTTGAAGAGTGACGCACGAGTTTGGTCTAAAGCATTTGAAGAGGAGTTGCGTGTGGCTGATCCACCTATAAGATTGAGTTGGGACAATCTAAGGCATGGATTGGAAGTGGAGTTTGTGAAGATAGAAGACCCTGACAAAGTGTGGCAAGAAGTACAGGCTTTAGTGCAAAAGGAAGGTGAGCCAGTAGATGCGTATATACGAAAGTTTTCATTGGCATGGGAGCGGATGTGCAAGGCTTTAGCACCAGAGGTACCCCCGCCTGACATGATGAAGAAGGACAGGTTCTTGGCTGGTCTTTGGGAGAATATACGTTGGAGAGTGGAGCTAAAGAAGCCTAGGACATATGAGGATGCACTAGAGGTAGCAAGGAACAAAGAGTGGAAGCTGAGGAAAATGAGCCAGTTAGGGGTAGAGTCTTTGCCAATGAGGTCTGAATTTCAGCCTATAGAGTCTTTACAAGGTCGCATGTCAGGGGTTCATCACGAACCAGTGGTTCCTGTTACTACTCAGGTTATGCCAGCAGTGGTCACTACAGCTGTGCAAGATGATGGCCTAAGGCAAGACATGAGGCAAGTGGTTGATTTGATGAAGAATCTCAGCCTAAACATGCTAGGTCAAGTGGGAAATAATCGAGGTCGAGGGCGGTTTGCAAATCAACCATGAGGTGAAGAAAGACCTAGGAATGGTGCTGGACAAAGTAATAGTAAGTTTTGGAGGCACACGCCCACATGTTATAATTGCGGAGAGTTGGGCCACATCAGCCCGCAATGTGATAAGCCATCAGGGATGGGGGGAGACATGTATCCATTGCCAAAACAGGTGCTAACTAGGTCGCATGATTATGGCATCGAAATTAAGGGAGACGAAGGAACCAGTGGACTGACCCAGGAGGAAAAAGGGAAGACAAAAGTGCTAAGTGTAGTCACCTTGGAGAAGGCATCAAAGCTAGAGGATACATTAGTGATGCCTATTGGGAAGAGGACCACAGACGAAAAGGAAGGAAGAAGTGCCCTAGGTCCTAGTAAGAAGAAAGGAAAGAGCCATGAAGGCGAGGATGTCAAGGCCAAGAGGAAAAGGAGAGCTCGTCGAAAGTTTCATGTTTCAGATTTTCCACTAGGGGATGGGCAATTAAGCTATGACTTGAAGGAGGATCTGACGAGCAGGAAGGAAGATGTTACTTTTGGGCAGCTTATAGAGATGGTGCCTAAGCTAAAGTGACAGTGGAAGAGGATGGTTAACCCAATGGAGAAAGAGCCAGAGAGAGGTTCAGTGAAGGTGTTGGCAATGGACGAGCTACCAGACATTTGTCCAATAGTAGATGTGTGGCATAAAAGGAAAAATTTGGGACAAGGTTATGTGGATGGCGGAGCCCAAATATGCGTCATAACACACTCATGCGTTGAGAAGATGGGTCTCACACTGGCTGGGGTGTCAGGGTTTCGGATCAGATTGGCAAACCATCAAAAAGTAAAATGCTTGGGTGTTGTAAAGAACTTAGAAGTGGAGGCATATGATGCAAAGGCAGTGTTTGATTTTCATGTGATGCCAGCAGGGTTGGGAGCATATCCTATTATACTGGACAGACCATGGTTACGTGCAGTGGGAGCTGTTCAAGATTGGCGACATGGTACGATTAGCCTCTATGGAAAGACAGGTACCAAGAAGCTTTATAATATGGACACAAGGAAACGATTAGAGGAGCTTTATGAAGATGAGGATGAGTCTAGTGATGAAGACTCTTCCACCGTGACAGATGAGGACAATGATAGCACTACCAGCAGCGATGAGGATGCTGATGTTGCATTTCTTTTGATGGACAAAGAAATCCAGGAGATTGGTTTAGTTGCATTTGCGAATGAGGTTGAAGATGAAAGTGAAGGGCCTTATGAAGTGATTGAAGGGCTGATGCAAACCAAGGTTGAGTTGTCAAAGAAGCAGGAATTAATGACGCAAATGATTAGTGGATACCTCTCAGCTATGGAGAAGGATATATTTTTGCATATGCTAGCTAGTTTTCCTGATTTGTTCATTACTTCATATGAAGAGATCAGAGGGTTCAAGGGTGAAGATATGCATATAGAGCTGAAAGAAGGTGCTAAGCCAATGCGGCAAAGGCTA
The DNA here is from genome assembly GCF_014529385.1 of Adiantum capillus-veneris. Classification (NCBI taxonomy): domain Eukaryota; kingdom Viridiplantae; phylum Streptophyta; class Polypodiopsida; order Polypodiales; family Pteridaceae; genus Adiantum; species Adiantum capillus-veneris. Next base: position 108,876,187 of record NC_140941.1, read on the forward strand.
AGAAGGATGGGTCAAGAGCAAATGGAAGCCTTGCGGGTAGACGTGGACAAGTTATTGAAGGCAGGGTTCATAGTTCCAGTGGAGACCACAGAATGGGTGAGTCCAGTTGTAGTAAGTCCAAAGAAGGATGGGAAGTGGAGAATTTGTGTGGATTTTAAACCCTTAAACGCAGCCACTAAGAAGAACCCATATCCTCTTCCATTCATCGATCAGATCTTGGATTCAGTGGCAGGTTATGAGAGGTACACTGTGTGTGATGGTTTTTCAGGCTATTTTCAATTGAAGATTGCTCTTAAAGACCGCACAAAGATCACTTTTATTACGCCATGGGGCTGCTATTGCTACACAGTATTGCCATTTGGGTTGTCAAATGGACCTTCCTTCTATCAAGAGAGAGCGAATTGGGTGTTGGAACCATTCATTGGTAGTTGTGTTAAAGCTTTTATGGATGACTTCTGTGTTTATAGCAGTAGGGCTGAACACCATGAGAAGCTGCAGATGGTATTGGCTCGATATGATGAATGTGGAGGACAACTAAATCCAAAGAAATGTCATCTAGCACAGCCAAGAGTGAAGTTATTGGGCCACATGGTGTCAGAAAATGGCATTGAGGCTGATCCAGACAAGGTTAAGTCTATTATTCTTCTTCCATCACCTACGAGTACGAAGCAATTGGCAACCTTTATACACAAAGTGAAGTACATGGCAAGGTTTATTCCATTGTCTTCTCAGATTCTTTATCCATTACAGCAAGTGGCAAAGCATGATCCATTGCAATGGGATGACAAGTGTGAAGAAGTGGTTCAAGAGGTGAAAGAGGTGTTAGGGGGGTTGTCAGCCATGCAGGCTCCTAATTGGGAGAAAGTGTTTTATGTAAATCCATCAGTAGGGGATTATGCCATTGGAGCCATGCTATTGCAAAAGGGGAAGGGCAGCCATTATATGAGGCCAGTGTATTGTGCAAGCCGAGTGAAGTTGGTAGCGGAGAGAAAGTTCTTGGAAGTAGAGCTAGTGATGGCCAGTGTAATATTTGCTTGTCGACGATTTCGTCATTACTTGCTACCACGGCCTTTTGTTTTCTTGACGAGTTATGCCTTTTTGCCATAGTTAATTAATGGTATTAACATGTCAAATGTGGTGAAGAAATGGGTAATTGAGCTGCAAGAGTTTGAGTTCTCTTTTCTAGTGGAAGATAGTACAAGGGCTACCCTAGCTGATTTGTTGACCTACAAGAACAATCCCCTTATTGTTAAGGAAGAGGTGGTGAGAAAGGTAGTTGAAGAAGTGCCACAGATCAGCAATGCACATGTGTTGTTCTTTGATGGTTCATACAAAAAGAGCCACGATGCAGCTTCAGGGGGTATAGCACTTTATGATCCAGAGGGGAAGCTAGTATGCAAGAGAGGGTTCAAATTGGATGCGCATAGTAACAATGAGGCTGAATATGCTACATTAGAAGCCGGATTACACATTTGTTTGAAGCATGGGGTTCGAAGGTTGAGCATAAAAGGTGATGCCTTGTTAGTGGTGAAGCAAGTGCTGGGTGTGTGGGAGAGCAAGAACACCTCATTGAAGGAAATGTGCTTCAAAATTAAAGGCCTGTTAAAAAAGTTCGAGGCATGGAGCATCAGACACATTGAACGTGCTCTAAATGGAGAGGCACATGAAGCAGCTCAAGGCATGATTGGGGAGCTATTCGGGTTGAGGACCAATTTACCTCTTTATCATGGCCTGGAAAGTTTGGCTCAAGAAGAGGAGTTTTTGCTAACAGGAATCATTCCAAAGGAGATTCAGAAGTCTAAGAAGTATGGCTTTGTGCGTAGAGCATATAGGTACAAATTGATTGGTGATGTCTTATACATGAAAGGGGATGATCTCGTGTTGAGACGTGTACCTTGGCGGGAGGAGCTTTACAGAGTGTTGGAAGAGAATCATGAAGGCGAATGTGGTGGCCATTTTGCTCTAAAGATCACCTTGCATAAGATCTTGCAAGAAGGGTATGTATGGCCTAGTCTGCACACGGATGTTCACCATTGGTGTAGGTCTTTCAATAGGTGTCAAGCATTTGGGAAGAGAGTGTTGAAGCCAGAGCTACGAAAAACCATTATGGCATTTGATGTGTTTGAAAAGTGGGGGATTGATGCAATAGGCCCGTTACCTATCACAAGCAGGGGCAAAGGCTATATCTTGACGGCAGTGGACTATCTCTCTAGATGGGCAGAGGCTATAGCAGTAAAACAGATCACTGCAAAGGATGTGGCAAAATTTGTGTATGATGAAATATGTTGCAAGTTTGGGGTGCCATTAGAGCTACTTTCAGATAAGGGGCCAGGATTTAGAGCTAAACTGCTAGACTTCTTATGCACAAAGATGAAGATTAGGCACCAGCATACCACTCCTTATTACCCGTAGTGTAATGGCTTAAATGAAAGATTCAATGGTGAGTTGGTACAAATTCTTTCTAAAGTGACAGAGCACCAAGGAAAGAATTGGGATTTGGAATTGCCTAGTGCATTATGGGCTTACCGTACTTCAGTGAAGACAGGTACAGTGTTTACTCCGTTTCATTTGGTGTATGGAAAGGAAGCACTATTTCCTGTGGAGGTAGAGTTGCCTGCGGTCAAGATGTTAGAGAAGTTGCTTGGGCCGCCTAGTGATGCATTCAAAGAGAGACTCTTGCAGTTACAAGAGGTCCAGTTGGATAGGATGAGCGCATTGGAGCATTATGAGCAGATGCAGGATAAGGCTTTGGCAAAGATAAATGAAAAGGTCAAAAGTAAGGGTATCAAGAAACATGACTTGGTTTTGCGCTACAACAGTAAGCTGGACAACACCTTCCAAAAGAAGTTTCAAATTAAGTGGGAAGGCCCTTTCAAGGTAGTGGAGTGTTTTCCAAATGGCACATATCAGCTGGCTAACCTGGATGGTGTTCTACATAAGTCAAGGGTAAATGGGTTGCGTCTTAAATTGTATCATGCTAGATTGATGATGGTGGAGCAAGATGAGCTGTCTGTGGATCAAGCAGTGTTGGTGAGGGATGAGGAGACCTGTGATGCGGCGAGTCTCATATCTCTCTTCGCTGCTGCTGATCATGAATGATCTAGCAGGCTAGGGGATGGGCAAATTATGTCAGGAGTTTTTTGGAGCCAGGGATTGCGCATATGTACATATACATGCATGGTGCATCAAATAAAGGATTGCCCATTTTCCTTAGCCAGGTGGTTATGTGGGGCCCACATATGTACAGGTAGGACAGGGTGTACATAGTGCATCGATTTTCACTATTACCAGTGCCACTGTGTTTTTCTACAATAATGAGGAGTTTATAGCGTGTAAAACTTCTCGAGGAAGCTATCCGCGGGCCGACGACATGAGGTAAGCAGGTGCGTCAGATGGCATCTAGTGGCGTCAGGAGGGCGAACGAGGTCAATATTTGCACGCAGATGAGGACGGACACGACGTGGGTGTTTTCTTGTGAGAGTTATGCAGAAAAGTCATCATTAGGACCACTTTTTGGGGTCACTTCACGTGGTGGCGAGATGCATTATTGGAAAAAGCTGAGTGCCAGGTGTGCAAATGATGCAAAAAGGTGACAACCATGTACTAGGAGGTCAGTTTTTGGCCTGCTCGGGGTCCGTTTGAGGTCATCTAAAAGGCCAAGGGTGCCCAACTAAAAAAGCTAAGTGTGGGAACTGAAAAAACAGAGAGAAGACCAGAAAAAACGTGGAGAAGAGAGGAGGAACAGCCGAAGCTGTGTTTTTGCTCATTTTGGAGCCTGTTTTGGCCGTAAACTGCTCATCCGAGGTCGGATTTGAGCACTTTGACATTGTAGACTGGGGTTTTGGGCCAGTTGCGAACGCGATGGTGTTGTCCATTTTGCCAAATTCCTCACTCTTTTCTTGCTGTTTTTCTGTGTAATTTTCTCCTATGAGCGAAGTTTCTGCTCTAGTTTGTGATTGTATCTTGCTTATTTTACCCATATTGTGTGAGCTATTTTCCCCATTGGTGTTGGCCCAAGCTCATTTGTATCAAAAAATCAGAAATTCTCCTCTTTTGAGCTGAGTTTTTTGGGTGCGCGTGTGTGTGTGTGTCTGTCTGGAGTGGACAAGTGGATAGTCTCTCTCCTCTCACTCCATAGGTGTGTTCCCTCTCTCGGCCAAGTGTGTTGTGTAAGCCGAGTGGTGCCCCATAGTGTGTGTGTGTATCATCCCAAGAGTGTGTGTCGGGTCGATATAGAGGCACTGTGTGTATTTTCATCCCGCTCACAACGTGTACGGTCCGGTTTTGCGAGCTCCTTCTCCGAGCTTCATTTGGTGATTGGGTGAGCATACGTTGTCCGATTTTGCATTACAGCATATCCACACGTTCACATTGAGTAGAGCTACACATTAGGCATTTTAGATTTCGAAAACGAAGACCTACAAATTTTGGCGAGACATCCTACGTGATTTTGCACCAAGTATTTTGGGTTGGGATTTTTGTTCATAGACCTTAGGGAGAGCGACCTATTGGTGTTAGTAGGGTCTCCTTCAAGCTCTATGGTGTTTCGAGATTGTTTGATGGGTGTTCGGCTCTAGAAAGCGTTGTAGAAAGTTTCCTCTTATGCACTCTTGAAGGCTGTGACTTAGACATTGGGTAGAGACCTCTGTAGGAATTAGTTAGGAGTTGATTGAGTGTAGGTTGACACATTATACTTGCTTCCACGCGCCTGCGGGTCGAGCTTCGTTCTTAGCTGACAAATCTTGTTAGGTGAGTTCTCACTGTGCTGACGTCTGTCGCGGCGTATCTGTCCAACATTGGCGTCGCTGTCGGGGACGAAAACCTTAGGTAGGTGACTGAGACTAGTCCTTGAGGATAGGGATTTTTGGCTTGCCAAGAGTCTCGTTTTACATTTAGATAGGACCAGAGGGTGGAGGACTCTCTAGGTCTTAGAGGGAGTTTAGGAAGCGTGTGTCTGGCCTAGATCCTTCGACTTACGTAGATTTAGGTAGACTAAGATAGTTTTAGGTATTAGTTGAGTTCTTGAGTAGGAGTTGGAGTGGTAGAAGCGGTGAGAGGAGATCTTGAGAGTCCGGAGAGGCCAGAAAGCAACCAAAACACCATTATCACCATTTCATATGATGAGTAGGAGTAGAGTAAGTAGGACATCATGATTCAGGATCTAGAGCACTTCATGAATGTATACTTGCTTGGTAAATTCATCACAAGTTTGTAAAAGATGCAAAAAGACGCAAAAGTGTGTTTGAAAGCCTAAGTGAAGTCCAAAAGTTACTATGAGTGTTTCTGATAGAGATGCAGAGCTTCAGGAGCATTTCTGTCAGGAAAAAGTTTAATTTCAAGCCAGGAGACATCCTACGCGTAGGATGTCTACAGGCTAATCTGGTGGGAATTTTGGGATTTTGAGTTGACCAGTGTGTTCAGAAGGTGGAACTGGAAAGTGGAAATTTGACCATATCTTGAGAGCATAAGGCCAGATAGACTGAAATTGCCAGACATCCTACCCAAATTGTGCCAAAGCATTATTTTAAGACCAAAAGCATATCATGGCTATATGAGCATGATTTGCATGATATATTGAGTGACCGAGAGGGGTTTCACCTCATTTGGGTGAGAAAATTTGGGTTCAAAGCGGACTTTAGCACTTTTGGCTGAAAAAGGCAAGAACAACTAAAATTGGGGACTTTTGAAATCCAAACCAAAATCTAAGCATACTACTGGGTTGTTGACATCAAAGGAAAGTTGTGGGTCAAGTCTGGGGTCAAACAGGCCAAAAAGACATCCTACGCGTAGGATGTCTTCTGTGTGATTTTACACTCCAAACCTAATTTTGAGCATACCAAAGTGATCAGCAACTCAAGGGGAGCCTGTGTTTTGAATTTGAAGCCATTCTAGGTAAAAAGACATATTATGCGTAGGATGTCTAAAGCAAGAAATTGAAGCCGGATAATGCTGACAGTGGGCATAGAAAGGTGTTGTATAGCCTGAGGCAAGCCCCCTAGTCAATTTTGATCCAAAATGGAGTTGATTAGACTGATCAAGATCAGCAAAATAGGCTATCGGAACAGATTTTTGATCCATTATAGGTATCCAAATCAAAAAGTAAAAACAGCTGTGGACTTAGCACATCAAGGGGAATCCATAGTGCAAAAATCCAAGCAAAACAAAGTAGAAGACATCCTGCGCGTAGGATGTCTACTGGGCCCTTCTGAAGAGAAAATTTGACAAGGCTTAGACAATGAGATTCCATTTGGCTTAAGGGTTCGAGAAATTCTTTCAGAAGTGAATATGAACCTTGTTTGTCCATTTGACGGAGCAAAGACTGAATTCAGACTTTTTCACGTAAATTGAGCAACATCTGATGGAAGTACAGTTCCAGATTAGCAGACCTACTCCAGAACATCAGCAGTGTATAAAATACAGTAGTGGTTAAGATTAACTCTCCCGTTATACCAATCATTACTAAGATAACCTCTAGCAGATAAATGCTTTGATTTTATTGCCAAAATTAAACGCTTGTGTAATGGTATATTTAGCATAGCAAAGCAAGAAGTTGTGCGGAGACTGATCCTTTTCCAGGTGAGTGGTTGGATTTGTGATAAATTGCATTGATAAGTTTGATGAATTTAAGATCAGGAAGATACATTTTTAGATACCAGAAGGTGGCAGGTGACGAAGGTAGCTTAGTGTCCATCGAAGAGAGTGTAACTCAGGCAAGGCTAGATCCACTAGTATCGATTATTGAGGAAGGTAGTGATACTGAAACTTCGTCAGAAAAATATTTCTTCATGATTGGTAGTCAACAGCCAGGAGGTTTCACCTATGACGGACCAATGCCAGAAGGAAGCACCTCCCTAAATCCTTTGAATGATTCCAAGCTCACTGTGATCTTCTTAGAGGGAACAAACTCGAGGGGAGCCCTAGTCTATTCTGCCTATCGAGGACGCAAGTGCATTTGTATCGAAGAGAGGACGACTCAGAGATTGGAGATAATTTGAGTCTATGATGATGGAGATAGATTCCGAGATGAAAAGGGGAACCATTATCTGATAGTCAGTAACCCTGAAGATTACAACAGATATGGAGATAGCGCGGCGAAAGGGAAAATGGTTTCAGAAGCTCAAGAACCGCCACCAAGCATTGATCAGCCCGGAGCTATTTTTATGTATGATAAGAAAACAACCAGGGTTCCAACTTATAATGAGAACGTGGGAATCTACAAGCATGAGAGTGAGGGTATAGTCGCTTACTTTCGCAGCAAAGAACCATACTTGAACGAATTAAGCAAAGACAAGGTTCTTTACTTATTCTCCTATGAAATTGCTATGGGGAAGGGTATAGTTTTTGTTGATCGATACGGGAGAGAATACCAACATATTCTACCAGAGGAGGTAGAAAAGGCAACAGATCCAGGAGCATCAGCATATGCCCCTGAGGAAGTGCCAAGAGCCACCTACACCCCAAGCAAGTCGACAAATCCCTTTCCTGAAGAGTATGACGCTACCTCACATTCCACCTAACCGCAGGCATTCAACAACCAAATCCAGCCAGCAAACCAGCCATCATTGCAGGCATGGCTTCGACATTCGACAACAATGGAGCAAGACCGAAATCGAGATGGTTATCAAGCTGCATGAGGGCTAAGGGATTTTCAAGAACTACCACTCTATTCAAAGTATCAAGGAGAGAGTAAGCCAAAGACTCAAGGGTCAACAGAGCCTGGAGGACCACCCATAGAACGAGTTCGAAGAGATGAACCATCTCTAGCAAGAACTGTTAGAAATTATGGCCTGGGAGCACCATTGGGAGAGGAACCAGCCTACTACAGAAGACCTGAGGAGGTATATTGATTAGGACGTGGAGATCCAATGATGATATTTGTAGACAATCGTAGAATTAGACCTTCTCAAGTGAAAAAATGGGTAAACAAGAAATACACAGGAAGCAGAGACCCAAGAGATCATGTAGCAGCCTTTGTGAATGTAATTAGAGCTGAAGAGGTGTTAGACTTTCCAACCCAATTTGCAGCGTTTGGACTAACCCTAGAGGATGACGCTTCCACTTGGTTTGAATCTGTAGAGCGTAGAGACTTTGAGTCTATGGAGGAAGTGTTTGACGAATTTATCGAGGAATTCTCACAAAAGGGGATAGCTCATAATACTGTCTCACAAATCCAAAAATTCAAACAGAAAGATGGGGAATATGTACGAAAGGCATCTCTAAGACTAAAAAGATATGTTAAGTTCTGTCCTGTGGAAAAACTGCCAACTCAGTCCAGACTTATGCTTATATTCAGCCAAGGACTAAGGAATGCAGATCTCCAAAAAGACTTACATATGAAGAGGAGCATGATGTTGAATGAGTTGACAAAGGAGGCTCTTTACCTTGTGGACAATTGTGCGGTCTACAAAGAGAGGGAGTTCAAGGACCTTGACGACGATTCCTCTTCACAACAAAGTGGAAGCAAGTCTTCTAAGTCAGCACCAAAAGGAGAAATAGTTGTAAACCAAGAGCTTCTTGTAGATGAAGTGCTAAAAAAGATTAACTTGTACGCCAAACCCCAGGCTAAATAGCCCAAGTGGTGTGCTATTGAATAAAAATGGACAAACCATGGGACAGAGGAATGTTATTATAAAAAAGGATATGTGAGAGAGAGACCTTACGCTCCCCAAGCTCAGGTAGCTTCTCCACAAGTTCCACCGATGCCTAGGTATCAAGCACGCAACCTACCAGGACTTGTAGAAGTAGAAAGACCACAACCGGTGTTGGGGAAACAACCACCCCTACCAGGATTAAGACCAGTCGGTATAAGATACACACCAACTATAACTGAATCAGAGGAAAAGGCTTTGGTGCCTATGCATGCATATTATGAAGATCCCAACGGATATGCGGAAAACTCTTCCTATTATCCACTGAAAGAACCCTCGACACCAGAATGATGGATCATGATAGGAAGTACAGGACCACCAACAGCTACACATGCAGCAGGAGAAGGGAGATATAGCTTAGATGAACGAACAGTGTTGTTCATAGCCAACGGAGGCATGGGAGGACAGAGACATGCATACCAACAAAGGGGAGCTCAACGAGTACCTCAACAACCCAAGGGACCGTGCTACAAGTGTGGTGGAGACCATTGGCTAAGAGGCTGTCCTCATGATGAAATCATTAGAGTCAATGCATATTGCATCGAGTGTGGACTTACTCATTTGATTCCGGATTGCCCTAAAAACCTGAGCAAAGGAGCAAAAACCACCTTGAACATGCTAGAAATAGTACCTTCCAGTGGAGGGTCAGGAAATGAAACAATCATACCTATTCAGGCGGTGATACGAGCCCAATCTCAAAGAATGACGAACGAACCCATAATGGAAGATCCAAAAACTAATACCCAAAGTTCAGAAACGAAAAATCAGAGAAGCACTTGGAAAGCTAGAAAGGCACGTATGAAAGCCAGGAAAGAACTAGAGCAAACAGCTCTATCCGAGGAGTTGAAACATAGAAAGGATAGATTAGAGCGGTTAGAGGATCTAGCTAGCTTAAGCTCACACACCACGGCAACCATAGCACCCAAGGAAATAGCAGAGCCCAAAAGTACAGGATTAGGAGGATTTGTACGGGTAGACAAGGTAAATGAGCAGATGGATGCGCTTCTAAAAGCTTATGAAGCCAGACTCAAAAAGAACTAAACCCAGGAGCAAAGGTGGATGAATTATCTATATACGGAAATAGAAAAACAAAGGTTGGAAATGTGTAAAAAGATGATTGAAACAGCTCAATCATTGATGGAAGACCCGCTGGGTAAACCTACAAATTGGCATGAAGTACCAGCTCCAACCCCTATCCAGCCAACTTTAGAGGAACAAGTGGAAACAAAGGAAAGACTCACTAATGCCTATGAGTCCATAGGAGAACCTATCATAGTTCCAAATACAACAGGTGAGACAAGTGACGGGTTCCAGCTTAAAACATTGACAAAAATGGGTAAGGACTGTAATGGTCTAGACGATCTGTGGAAGAAAATCCATGAGGCCAACGAGGCTAACAGGATGAGTAACCACATGAATAGCACGAGAAAAGAGAAGAATGTGATCTTACCTCCTATTCAAGAATTTGAGGCAAGGTCACAAATGAACTTTGAGATACATTCACAAGGGGGAGACCAGGGATCAATTAGTTCGAGGCACAGCCAACCAGACTCGCTGAAAACTTTACCCTCTTACCAAGGAGAGTATGAGCCAAGTCTGAAGTGAGAGCAATCCCATCTCAAAGACTTTCTTCTAACAAAGTGATGGATTCACAAGGATTGATTGAGTTATTGTCCACCCCAGTGGCATGCACAATCACATTAGCCAAACTCCTAAGGTTACGACCAAACATATGGACCACAGTAGGTAAATGCCTAGAAAAATTTGGAGTGAGAGACCCCACCTTGAGGCTACATGAAGGGATCAGAGAGTTGGACAGGCCTCAATTAAACACTAGGCCAGTACCATTAAACAAGGTTGGAGAGTATTGCAAGGGAGAAGATGGAAGCACCACGCTACCAGTAGAATTCCAAGGAGTAGTTTCCAAAGCTATTCTTGACAGTGGAGCAGGAGTTGCTATCGGCACAAAGGAAATCTGGAAAAAACGGGGAAAACCAGCTTTAAGAGCCACCAGAATGAAATTGCAATTGGCAGATGGGTTCATGGAGAAGCCTCTAGGACTCTTAGAAAAAGTGATTGTCACTTCATGTGGGATTGAGTATGAGCATACATTTGCAATAGTCGATTTCGACAAAAAGAACAATTATGAGATCATCTTGGGAAGACCATTCATGCGACAATTGAAGATGGTTCAAGATTGGGGTTACGACCACATATACCTCAGACATGGCGAGACAACAACTAAAATACACCTGAAAGACCATAGTTACAAAGATGTGAACCAAACACCTGTGGAAGAGTTTGATTCAGTTACAGTAACAGGATAGGAACTCCCAGCATGGTTAGGGAAACAAAAAGAGCTATGGATGTGCGGAGCTTAACATCGTGGAAGCTTAAGAAGGGAGGAATGCGTCTTAGAAAGAGAGATTGAGGACAAGGAGTATATTCCGGAACCTTTCCTTGAAGATGGCTTGGAACCTCTAGAATGGGAACACATACTAGAAACATTGGATGTCTGTACCATTATAGATAGTCCAACAACAAAATTTTGCGATAAGGATGGCTATGATGTGCTACCCTACTACATGGTAAGCATTATACCAGGAGAAGATGAGATGATAGAACCACCAGAACAAGAAGAGTTTTATAACTCCTCTGAACATCTGGAAGTAAATGATGATGTAGATAATGAGTGTTCAGACACATGAAGTGAGCGTGGAAGGAAATCCGAGAATATTAGGTTTTATGATTTTTCTAATCAGCACCCTAGACGCCAGGAACGCTATAGGAGGAAACGAGCAGGAAATAAAGTGAGAGAGAACTTGATGCCCGGGATAAAAGGTAAAACTCACTGTTTGATGCTTGTAAAAGCAGAGGATTGTGTAAAAGATCAAATATCATGAAGATTCTCAAAAGATCGAAGGGAAAGAACGCGAAAAGAAATAAAACAGGTACGAAAAGCTAAAACAGAAACAAAATCACAAAAATAAAAAAATGAAACAACAAAAGACCAAGAGTGGACCAAACTGGAGCGTAACAGAAATACCAAGAACTGAAACGGTCTTTACGTGAGATATGGACTACTGAGGAAGATAGTGATGGTAAAGGGGAGCAAGAGAAAGGAAACATGAATGTACCATCACACTATCGGAAATTTACCATCCAGGACATAAAAATCATCATGACTCCACCAGTCAGGGAAAGAACCAACCAAGAATCTTACGATGGGCAAGAAAATGCAAAAAGGATAGACCTCACGGAACCACGTGAAAAGCCTCAGCCGGTCTATATAGCAAACGATTTAGAGCCTGGAGAAGAAGAAAGGCTAACACAACTTCTCAAGAAATATAAAGATGTGTTTGCATGGTCCTATAAAGACCTCAAAGGAGTTGATCCATCAATATGCCAACATACAATTCCTTTGAAATCTGTTGCAAAACCTAGCACACAACGTACTTATACATACAATGATACATTTGCTAAACGAATCAAAGAGGAGACTGATAAGCTGATGGAAGCTGAATTCATCTATGAAATTGAATATACAGATTGGGTGTCACCCATTGTGGTACTTCTCAAAAAGAACGAAAAAACTGTGAGTGTGTGTGAACCTCAAAAAGGTAAATGCAGTCACCATAAGGGATAATTATCCCTTGCCAATCATAGAACATGTACTTGAGCGGTTGGCCGGAAAATGGGCTTATTCCTTTCTAGACGCGTTTTCAGGATACAACCAACTGGCAATTGCAAGGGAGAATCAATACAAAACAGCGTTTTCCATAGAATGGGGAATTTATGCGTATCGATTTATGCCGTTTGGCTTAACTAATGCCCCGGCTACCTTCCAAAGGTTAATGACACACGCGTTTAAAGAATACCTGAGAATATTCTTAGAAATATACATGGATGATTTTTTTGTACACGCTCTACTACGAGAGGAACATATTGACCATTTGCAAAAGGTATTTGAAAAATGCAGGACATATCGAATCTATCTTAACCCGAAAAAGTGTATCTTTATGGTTAAGCAAGGCCGCATCTTAGGACACATTGTCTCAAGAAATGGCATAACCACTAACCTAGACAAAGTCAGAGTCATAGTAGACCTACCCAGGCCTACTAATGCTAAACAAGTGCAATCCTTCATGGGACACCGCACACATTATCGAAGATTCATATACATGTATGTAGTCATTGCACAACCTCTGTATCATTTGCTAGTAAATTTCGATTGGACCAAGGAGTGTGAAACTTCATTCCAAAAGCTGAAGGAAAACCTTATATCAGCACCTATACTTAAAGCACCAGATTGGGAAAAGATATTCCATGTTCACATTGATGCTTCTTCATATGCAATCGGGAGTATTCTAGCTCAGCCTGGAGACAGAACAATGGATTTTCTAGTTTGTTATGCAAACCGACAGTTAAACAGTGCGGAAAAGAACTACATAACCACCGAACGAGAAGGATTAGGAATGATTTATGATGTAAAGAAATTTCGGTATTATTTGCTCGCAAACAAATTTGTGTTCTTCATAGATCATCAAGCTCTTTTGTATCTGGTAAATAAACCATGCAATACAGGGAGAATTGTATGCTGGTTTATTATATTGCTAGAATTTGATTTCATAGTGGTGGTAAAAAAGGGTAAAACCCATCTACGAGCGGATCATCTTCCAAGGATACACAACAGGGAAGCTCCTGAAGGAGTAGATGATGACATACCAGATGCTTATCTTTTCAATATTGAAATAATACCCAAATGGTCTCAGGAAATTGTTAGCATTCTTTCCTTTGGAAGTAGGTTTGATAATATGGAATATAGATCCAAACAACAAACAATTCGACAAACCAAAAACTTCCAGTTGATAGCAGAACGTCTATATCATCTAGGATCGGACCAAAAAACTTCCAGTTGATAGCAAGACGGCTATATCATCTAGGACGAAAGAATTCGATTGCTACCTTGAAGAAGCACATATCCAGGGTTTTGCATTTCATTGTTCAACAGTGAAAACACACCAGAGACTGAAACAATTAGGGTTTAATTGGCCAACTATGTATGCGGACACCCATTCTTATGTTACCAATTGTACTATATGTAGTGCCAAACGACTAGTGGATCATGCGACATTGTTCCAAGTAAACATTGCACCTGCATGGAGTCAATGTATCATTGATTTCTTAACCACCAGGATGTTTCCTGAGGACATCACAAGAGCACAAAAAAGAGCAATAGATCTGGAAGCTCGCGACTTTCAGTTAATTGGGAACCAACTCTATAAGCGAGGAAAGGACAATCAACTTAGAATCTGTGCAAGTGAAAGTGAATACTTGCTGATTTAGAACATGCACATAGCGGAATAAGTGGAGGCCATTTTTCGGGCGATAAGACGACAAAAATTGTCTTAACCCGCAGAAATATGGTGGCCTACATTGCATATAGATACTGAAGAGTTTGTAAAGCGTTGTGACGCATGTAAGCGCACCAAGGTGCTGATAAAGAGGGATGAGATGCCACTACAGCCAATGATGGGAGCAAGAGAATTTTCAAAATGGGGCATTGATTTTGTGGGACCTATCTCACCCCCTACATATCGCACCCATACCCAATATATCATTGTGGCTACAGACTTCTCACAAAATGGGCGGAAGCCAAGGCAATGCAAAAAGCAGATGCACGGACCACTACACAGTTTTTGTATGAGAATGTTTTTGTACGATACAGTTTACCAATAGAAATTGTCAGTGATCGTGGGACACATTTTCTTAATGAAGTCATTGAATATCCTCTAGAGGAATTCATGGCCATACATAGGAAATCTGCTCCATACCATCCACAGGCCAATGGACAAGCTGAGGCCACAAATAAAACACTATGCACGGTTCTCACTAAAATAGTGTCAGAGTCAAGAACAGATTGGGTTCAGTAGCTACACTCAACACTATGGGCATATAGAGTAGCTTACAAAACATCGATAGGAACAACACCATACAACATGGTGTTTGGCCTAAATGCTATTAATAGCCGTTTTTCGGCTCTCTGTGATTGCCATAGTGAGTTATCCCCCCCTATCAAATCACTCAAACACTGTGGTTACCCTCACCCTTTCACTGTATATAGGTGCGTGTGAGTTAGGGGACTTTTTCCATATCTCCTTATTGAAATAAAAAACCCTCAATTAGCTAGGCATTGGGCTAGTTGAGCCAAAAATATAAAAAATATAAAAAATAAAAAATATATAAAAAATATAAAAAATATAAGTATATTATGGCCCATGCGTATGTAAATATTTCTTTGTATATAGGGCCTAAATAAAATATTTTTTCATAATTATTTTGGTATTTATTTAAATATTTCTACCTAGGTGTGTGTTATTTATGCTCTGTACATTGCCTCACCATTACCACAATTTTTCTTACCATTTTTCATACTCTTTATTCCATATAGAAATATTTTCATGTAAGATTCTCTTATATTTCGTGTAACTCCACCCCAATAAAAATCCAAAAAAACTAGTTTTATTTATGTGTATATTTTTTCACTATTGTGATTTTTCCCTTCCTACATCTATTTTGTTTTTTTTCTAAAAAATTAGAACACCAAAAATATTTATCTTTTTATGGTAGCCTCATAATGAGAGAGATTTTTTTTTACCCTTTTATATTTTTTCCACTTATATTATTTATATTTGACATGTACATATTTTTTAGACCCCTCAATATTTGATTTTCTTAGTTGTACTATTCACTTATATCATGATCTCAACAATATCTTCAATTATAGACCTACCAAATAAGGTCAAGGGTAGGTGGCATGCATACATGCACTATGGAGGGCTCACTCTTGGAGGTATTCAAAAGAATCATCCAAAGAAGGACCCCACAAGGACCTTGTGCAGTGGAAAAAAACGGTCGGTTTTGCTGAATTTTTAAAGTTCACTTGCTCTTCGAATTTGAAAAGGGGATACAAACAAAAGTTGTATCTCGTGGGCTGAACTTTTTCCTCAAATTTTTTCATATTTTTTTGAGCTACGAGCTGTGAGCTATGATTTTATTAGTGGACCCCAGTTTTCCCATTCTATGCAGCCACACTCTCTCTTCCACTTTATCATTTTCCTCTTTCACACACACTTCTCCACTCATCATCCTCACCTCTCTCACCACTCCTCTCTGCACCCTACTCACCTTCTCCTCAACCTTGAAGAATAAGAGAAACCATGGTGAACTCATACCTCCCACACACAATTCCATTCCAAAATTGACCACCTAGTCTCATTTTTCCTCCTCCAAATTACCCATATCTATCAAAAAAACCACAAAATTCAGCCTCTTCTCTTAAAAGACAGCATCATGGTGGTTGATTACTCAGCTTCAATTACCTTGTCTCTCAAGGAAGGTCAAGAGTGGAGAAAAAATGTACTGTCAAAGCTAGTGAACCGTCAACAAGCGTCAAAATTGGCCCTACTCAAGACACTTGGAGCATCAACCTTGTAAGAAATCCACCTTTTCTTACCTCTTAAGCGTTTTTCTTCCTTATTTGTATCCTACATGGATACTCCCATTGTAAATATCCAATTCCATTTGTAAATTAATACTAACTCTACTAACACTAACCCACTATGAAAAGTCCTATCACCTCCATTTCTCTCCTCTCTCTTTCCCCACCAACTTCTTGATAATTCCAAGCAAAAGAAATTAGATAAATTGCTGAAAATCTAACCCAACCATGGTTAGAGGAGTAACCCTAGCCTTCAAAATTGCTATAAAAGGAGGGTGTAGCTAGCACAAAAGGGGGGGAGAAGAAAGAGCACTATGCTATAGCTTGAGAAGCCAAGCTCAACCTCTTAAGAAGGAGCTCTTGAGTGGAATCTCATTGGCATTAGGCATATGTATGTGTTGTATTAGGGGTGATTAGGAAGGGAACTCTATGCCATTGTAAGAGAGAGTGATCATTAAATTGAGAGTAGGAAATCTATCATTTCTCCTACTAGAGTAAGCCCAACATTTGCTGAATCAAGGAGGGTGAATTTGGACTAAGCATGGATACCTTGTCTCCCCTCCAACGTGAAGTCATGGACAATAATGATGTGTAAGTGTCTTGGTGTTTTATTTAAGTTCTTGATAGCTTGTCTCCGGGTATTGTTATCAATTTAGCCATAAATCCTACATGCTGTAAGAGGGCGACAAGGTGGAGAGGACTCCCCTGGCCTTAAGACAGTGATTGGGGTGGCTTTTTTCTTGTGATGTGTTGTGGTGTAATTTACTCAGGCTATGTTGAACAAATACTAATCTCACTTTGATTGGTCATGACAGATTTGTAAGAAGGCATTAGTGCAACAAGCACCCCCTTCCCCCTTCTCTCTCTTTCTTACATATATATATTTATGTTTGCTTGATCATTAACGATACACTTAAAAGAAGCCCGAGCATCATCTCTCTCTCTCTCTCTCTATCTCTCTCTCTCTCTCTCGTGTTTTAGTGTGTGAGAGTGTTCCATTGGTGTTAGGGTCAGTGTAAATTTCTTGCTTGTTTGTGGGTTGCTCTAAGGATTCTCCTCTTTTGCGTCCTAGTTCTCTCTTAAACTAGGTGGTGCCCCTTGTGTAGTTGGGATTTGGCTGGGGGTTTGTTGTTTTGGTTTGTGTTGTGTTGTGCCCCAGTCCCATTGAGCAGCACGGGAGCCTTGAAGGGTGTCTAGAGGTTGCTCTTCTTGTTGCCCGCCCCGGACCGCCTCAAATTGGTGCCCCCACTGAGGAACAGGCTTGTGTATGTTTTGTGAAGGCTCAACCTTTAGCATAATCAAGTAGCTTGCATGAATCACGACAATTTGTATGATCCCTTCATTCCCATTGCAAGGCAAAAGGTACACATAATTGTTAGTACTAAGTTGCAATTTCAGCGAGTAATTCGTAGAATTTTAGGTCCTCTTAGGTTAGCCGAAATAAACACTTCGGTAAATCCTTTTATTTTGCCTCTCATTAGGTACGATATTAGCTTGGACGTCTATATTTTTGTGTTATTTTAAGCATTAGGACATGCATAGGCCATGGATAATGGCCCAGGAATAGAGGTTTTTCCCTTTCATTTTACTCCACACATTAGAATAAACGTTGCAATTAGTAGAAAGATCCATTTTCAACAACGAATGGTGTTCATGTTTGGTGCCCAAAGAGTAGGAGAAATTCTTGCATCACCAAACCCTGTCATTCTACCTCTCATCAACTACCACACTTCTTTTGATGTACATGTGTTCATTTTATTTTAAAATGAAGTGCAGCCCGGCAAAATAGTGTGTATGTTTGTATTTTCTTTGTCCAAGTTGTTACAAGAAACAAAAAAACGATCATTTGTTCTAACTGGGAATGTGTGTGCAGTGAAAGTTCAATCCTTAGAGATCTAGCTCTATTACCAATTGAGTTGCAGGAGCAAGTAGTAAGGCGTCTCCCTCATAACAAGAGGGTGGTGAAGTTAAGACGGAAGGTCCTACGCGTGGATTCCATTTTCCTCTTGTTGTTGGGCACTGAGGAAGACCGCACATTCATCCAACTAGTGTGTGCCCTAAGATTGGTAAATAGAGGAAGACTCTTCAGGAAACTTGCGGCCAGAGTTCATGCTTCATAGACTCACATTTGGTGAATTTTTCCCTCATTTGTGTCTTATTAATAGTCTTCCTTTCGCTTTCAACAAAGGAGATAGGGAGCTATTCAGAGCTTGTCTTAATAAAGAGAGCATAGAGAAGATTGCAAATTTGTATAAATTCTCATCCTTCTCTACTTTCTATGACACTTTGTTCATAGAGACATTGTAAATCTCTTTATGCTTTTGAATGATTTAACCATAATCCTAAGGAGTTTTTGTCCAGGAATTTTGTAGCACAAGTGGAGTCTTTAAATCTTGCAAACTTGATTGGACTTGATGAGGATGTTCTTTATGAAATTGTGAGAAGGTTGCCTCACTCCGACTGTGTGGAACTCGAAGGAAAGGAGCTCCGAGTCAATTGCTACTTTCTCACGGCCTTCGACGAGCATGAAGATCTAGTTTTTATACAAACCGCTTGTGCGTTGGGAATTGTAGAGCAAGTGCAATTTATCACTTGGGACGTGGTTGCTCTTTTGGATCCAGAAAATGAAGTTCTAGAGATTTTTGTTTATCGCCTTAGCTTTGAAGAATTTCAACCCTTCTTAGAGCTCATCAAAAGTCTACCTTTTTGTTTTGATCAAACAAATCGAGACCTCATTGAAGCTTGGATAGCTGAAGAAGAAAACCTAGAGTGGTATTTTCTTACTTCTTCATTTGCAGGCGAGTGGTTCTAAATCTCTATTGTATCCCTTATTGTAGCTCGTGTTGTAATCTTTCATAATAACGGAGAGCCAACGCCAAATGTCTGGATATCCTCTTTTCTTTGGAGAGCCTGGAGAGGATGCAGAATTATTTTTAGCAAATTTCAAGATGTCTTGCCGTATCAAGAGGATAGTAACCGATCAAGAACGTGTAGAAATGTTTGAGGTGGTCCTTAGGAAAGATGCTAGTACTTGGTTTGACTCTTTGCCTAAGGAAGTCAAGGGGAATTACACAAAAGTTTTGAATCATTTTAAGAGATACTTCTTTGATCCCCAAAACACTCAAAAACTATGGCAAGACATTGTTTCTCATAAGCAAAATGACTTAGATGACTACTACTTGTACAAGCAAGAGTTTCTACGTCTTTGGGCTCTATGGATACGAAATGTTGCTAACCCTGGTGATGGTGCAGAATTTTTAAAGAAGGAGAGGTTCATAGCCGGACTCTTTCCTGACCTTAAGGTAAAAGTTGAGGCGGGTGCACCTGCTACTTTTGATGCAGCTGAAACTAGGGCTGCTGAGAAGTATAGGAAACTCAAGTGCTTAAGGGGAGAGGTTCCAATAGAAGGTCTTAGACCCAAAGGTAAGTCACAAGCATCAACATCTAGGGAGCTTCCTGAGGTAACGGCTGAAGTGATTGAGAAGTTAAATGAATCTTTAAGCAGCCTGTCAATTCACCTTGCACAAGCTGTAGGTCCAAAGGGACAAGCAAAGAAGTCAGAAGAGAGAGAGCCACGAACTAGGAGAGTCTTGCAATGTTGGAATTGCGGTGAGTATGGACATGGGATGTATAATTGTCCTTGGCCCCGTGGGGAGCCAGGGAGACCTAACTTGAATTACCCAGTGATGAATGCAGGTGAAGGAACTAGTCAGCAACCACGGCTTATACAAAGGACAAATGGAGCAAGACCACCTCCACAAGGAGTGGAGGAAGTTCCACCTTTGCTAGACCCAAACGTGCATGTGGTAGAGGTGACAAATTCAAGAGAGGTTCGCATGGAAGCAAATGGCATTAAGCGTGGCTGAGGGAAAGGTAAGGAGAAAGAAGGAGTTACATCACAAAGTGACCATGGACGAGAAAAGAAGGCAAAGGATACCAAGGAGGCTAAGAGGACTCGACGTCGTATCAACCTCCAAGACTTCCCTCTTGGACATGGAATGGCTCCATACAACCTGTTGGAAGACATGAGAGGTAAGGGTCCTGATATCTTATGGCCTCAATTTCTTGCATTATGTCCACAAGTTAGGAGGGATTTAACAAGGGCAGTTAGCACTAGGAGAAAGGTAAAAGAGAGTGTGCCTGTTGTAAAAATTGCACAAGCTGAAATCATTGAGGACATTACACCGGTGCTAGACTGTTACATCAAAGGAAGATTGGTTAGGAAAGGTCTAGTGGATGGGGGTGCACAAATTTGCATCATGACAGAGGGACTCATGCAAAGACTAGGCATGCACATCCATGAGACACCTGAAATCAAAGTCAAGATGGCAAACAATAGCAAGGCTAGGTGTGTAGGCATTTGTAAAAATGTCTTTGTAGAGGCCTTTGGCATTAAGAAAGCGGTGGATTTTTATGTTATGTCGACCAAGGGAAGTGGTTATCCATTTATCCTAGGAAGACCATGGCTAATGAAAATGCGAGCTTTGCAGGATTGGGAGAGTGGGAAATTAATTTGCAGGAATGACAATCATAAGAAGGTTGTCTTTGACATGAAGGAGCAACGCCAAGAGGAGCTCCATGAAGAATCATCTCAAAGTGAGACGGAAGAAGGTTGGACCGATAGCACTTCAGAAGAAGAAAGTAGCGGCAGCATTACTGAAGAGGAGTCTTCCATCGAAGTCATGGGGGTAAGGTTTAAGCCAAGCAACCAAGAGACCTCTTGTCAAGGCTTGGAGGAGGTAGGTCCTCAAGAGAACGAAGGTGTTCAAGATGAAGGAATGGTAGAAGATGCTGTTCAACACAAAATTGAGTTGAAGCCAGAGGCCACACCTAAGGCTCAAAATCTACGAAGGCTAGGAGTCATCAAGGAGCAGGATTTACTCAAGGAGGTAAGAAAGCTTCTAGCAGCAGGTTTCATTTATCCAGTGGAGAATTCAGAGTGGGTCTCTCCCGTTGTTGTCACTCCTAAAAAAAATGAAAAGTGGAGGGTGTGTGTGGATTACCGTCCCCTCAATGAGGCAACAAAAAGAGATCACTTTCCCCTCCCATTCCAGGATGAGATACTAAATGAGGTAGCTGGTCATGAGAAGTACACTGTGTGCGATGGTTACTCAGGTTACTTTCAAATAGGGATTGCATTGGAGGATCAATTGAAAACAACCTTTATCACTCCTTGGGGTTGTTATGTTTTTAGAGTCATGCCATTTGGTCTGACAAATGCTCCTGCAACATTCCAACGTTTCATGAATATGGTGTTTCAAGAATTCTTTGGAAAGTCAATTAGGGTGTTCATTGATGATTTCTGTATTTATAGCTCAAAATCATTGCATCTACAAAGGGTAGAAGAAGGTTTAAAGAAGCTCTACGACATGGGAGGTCAACTCAACCCCGACAAGTGCCATATAGGTGAGGATGAAGTAATCTTGCTTGGTCATAAAGTTTCTTACAAAGGCATTGAAGTGGATCCTTCAAAGGCAAAGGCTCTTATTGAGCTACCATCACCCAAGAGTCTTAAGGAGGTCATCTCATTCATTCAAAAGGTGAAGTATATGTCACGCTTCATTCACTTATCCTCGGAGTTACTTCACCCTTTGCAAAAGTTGACACAACAAGTAGAATTTGCATGGTCTGATGAGCTTGAAGAGTACTTTTGTAACATTAAAGACATTTTGTCAGAGCTACCAACACTCATGCCTCCTTGTTGGGAGTACACATTCTTTGTTAGCTCTAGTGCTCGGAAAGAAACAATTGGTGCAGTTTTGCTACAACAAGATCCCTATAGTACCAGGATGCGGCCCATCTACTTTGCTAGTAGGGTCATGAATGCTTTAGAGAGAGGCTACACGGAGGCAGAACTCATTATGCTTTCTCTCATGTTTGCGATAAGGAAGTTTAGATCCTACTTGCTCCCAAAACCTTTTGTAATCCTCACCGCAGAGAATTTGTTCCCTTGGGTGTCATCTCAAATGAATCTTAGTACTAGGATCTCAAAGTGGATTATGGAGTTGCAAGAGTTTCAATACTCTTTCAAGGTAGAAGATAGTGTGTGTGCACAATTGGCAGGGATTCTCACTTATAGGGTGCATGAAAAGGAGATTAAGGTGCCTGAAGTAAAGACCCTACCATTGCCACCACCAAAAAGTATTCCTAATGCTTTTACCTTGTTCTTTGATGGAGCTTTTCGTCGAGCCACAGGAAAAGCAGGGGGAGGGCTAGTGTTGCTCAACCCAAGTGGAGAGGTGGTCATGAAAGAGAAGTTCAATCTACCAAGTTCAGCTAGCAACAATGAAGTAGAACATGACACACTACTTCATGGTTTAAAAATATGCATTGGCCATGGTATACAACGTCTCATGGTAAAAGGGGATGCACTTCTCATTGTGAAGCAGATTTTAGGCATTTGGGCATGCAGAAATGAAATACTAAGGGCCAAAGTTCATACCATCCGTAGGCTATTTAATCAATTTGAGGAGGTGCAATTATATCATATTCCTAGGAAACAAAATGAAGATGTTGATTTACTTGCACAACAAGCCGTTGCATGTGTAAAGAAAGAAGTGCAGGTCATCATGGTGGCGGCTGATGTGAAGCAACCGAGGTACCAGGGATTGGAGTCATTGGCTCCCATCATTGGCTACATTTTGGAGGGTGAGTTTCCACTAGACTTCACAAAAGCTCATAAGAGGAGACTCATGAAGAAGGCAAGCATGTATCTCTTCCTAGAAGGCTCCCTCTATCAAAGAGGGAAGGATAAAGTGTGCAGAAGAGTACCAACTATCGCGAAAATTCCAGCCATTCTAAAAGGTTTGCATGAAGAGGCATGTGGTGGTCATTTTTCCCAAGAATTAACTGTGAAGAAGATTTTGCTTGCGGGGTATGTTTGGCCAAGTCTGCATGTGGATGTCCAACATTGGTGTAAAAGTTGTCACAATTGTCAGGTAAATGGGAATAGAAGATTGATTTATGGTCCAAGGCAAATTGTGCTTGCAAATGGACCCTTTGAAAAGTGGCACATTGATGCTATGGGTCCTCTGCCTAGGACAAAAAATGGTAAACTCTACATTCTAGTGGCTATAGACTATATGACTAGGTGGGTGGAAGCACAAAGTGTGGCAAAGGTAAATGAGAGGACAGTGAGCAAATTCATCTACACTCACATTTGTTGTAGATTTGGCACACCTTTGGAGATTGTTTCTGATAATGGTCCAGGGTTTAGAAAGGGATTGCTCACAGAAGTCTGTGAAGAACTTCGCATTCTACATCGTCACAGTACACCCTACTATCCCCAATCAAATGGTTTGGTAGAAAAAGATAATGGTGTCATTGCAGGCATCATTAGAAAGATGGTGAAAAACAAGACAAAGTTGTGGGATGACTTCTTGAATGGTGCCTTGTGGGAGTATCGAACCACATATAGGGAATCCACGGAGTTCACACCATTTCACTTGGTCTATGATAAAGAGGCTTTACAGCCAATTGAACTAAACATTCCAACAATGTGACTTCATGGAAAATCAGCACAAGATGATCAAGAAGCATGGATGGATCGACTTCTTACCTTAGCTGAGCTTGAGTGGAAAAGAGAAGCAGCATACGAGTGCTATAAGAGGAAAGCCACACAGACAAAGGAGAAGCTTGACAAGAAACTGAAGGACAAAGGCTTCAATGAAGGAGATCTTGTGCTAAGGTATGACAATCGACTCGATAATCGTTTTGATGCCAAATTTGAAACAAGATGGCAGGGGCCATACATAGTCAAGAAGGCTTTCAATTCAAGTTACTATCAACTTATGGACTTGAATGGGAAAGAGCACTCCAGGAAGGTAAACGGCTATCGCTTGAAGCCTTATTTGAGTCGCCTTCTACCAAAGGATCTACTAGAGCAAAAGGCAACTATCCCATGTAAGTATTGTTCCATGAAGCATGAGTGTAACACAAACCAAAATTCCAAGGGGCCAAACAATGAAGATCTTGTCAAAGACTCTGAAGCACTCTCTTTGGAAAAGATTCTTTATGATGGTACATGAATATACCATCATCCTGGGGGAGGGCTAATGATAGCCATTTTACGGCTCTCTGTGATTGCCATAGTGAGTTATCCCCCCCTATCAAATCACTCAAACACTGTGGTTACCCTCACCCTTTCACTGTATATAGGTGCGTGTGAGTTAGGGGACTTTTCCCATATCTCCTTACTGAAATAAAAAACCCTCAACTAGCTAGGCATTGGGCTAGTTAAGCCAAAAAATAAAAAATATAAGTATATTATGGCCCATTCCTATGTAAATATTTCTTTGTATATAGGGCCTAAATAAAAGATTTTTTCATAATTATTTTGGTATTTATTTAAATATTTCTACCTAGGTGTGTGTTATTTATGCTCTGTACATTGCCTCACCATTACCACAATTTTTCTTACCATTTTTCATACTCTTTATTCCATATAGAAATATTTTCATGTAAGCTTCTCTTATATTTGGTGTAACTCCACCCCAATAAAAATCCAAAAACACAAGTTTTATTTATGTGTATATTTTTTCACTATTGTGATTTTTCCCTTCCTACATCTATTTTGTTTTTTTTCTAAAACATTAGAGCACCAAAAATATTTATCTTTTTATGGTAGCCTCATAATGAGAGAGATTTCTTTTGACCTCTTTATATTTTTTCCACTTATATTATTTATATTTGACATGTACATATTTTTTAGACCCCTCAATATTTGATTTTCTTAGTTGTACTATTCACTTATATCATGATCTCAACAATATCTTCAATTATAGACCTACCAAATAAGGTCAAGGGTAGGTGGCATGCATACATGCACTATGGAGGGCTCACTATTGGAGGTATTCAAAAGAATCATCCAAAGAAGGACCCCACAAGGACCTTGTGCAGTGGAAAAAAACGGTCGGTTTTGCTGAATTTTTAAAGTTCACTTGCTCTTCGAATTTGAAAAGGCGATACAAACAAAAGTTGTATCTCATGGGCTGAACTTTTGCCTCAAATTTTTTCATATTTTTTTGAGCTACGAGCTGTGAGCTATGATTTTATTAGTGGACCCCAGTTTTCCCATTCTATGCAGCCACACTCTCTCTTCCACTTTATCATTTTCCTCTTTCACACACACTTCTCCACTCATCATCCTCACCTCTCTCACCACTCCTCTCTGCACCCTACTCACCTTCTCCTCAACCTTGAAGAATAAGAGAAACCATGGTGAACTCATACCTCCCACACACAATTCCATTCCAAAATTGACCACCTAGTTTCATTTTTCCTCCTCCAAATTACCCATATCTATCAAAAAAACCACAAAATTCAGCCTCTTCTCTTAAAAGACAGCATCATGGTGGTTGATTACTCAGCTTCAATTACCTTGTCTCTCAAGGAAGGTCAAGAGTGGAGAAAAAATGTACCGTCAAAGCTAGTGGACCGTCAACAAGCGTCAAAATTGGCCCTACTCAAGACACTTGGAGCATCAACCTTGTAAGAAATCCACCTTTTCTTACCTCTTAAGAGTTTTTCTTCCTTATTTGTATCCTACATGGATACTCCCATTGTAAATATCCAATTCCATTTGTAAATTAATACTAACTCTACTAACACTAACCCACTATGAAAAGTCATATCACCTCCATTTCTCTCCTCTCTCTTTCCCCACCAACTTCTTGATAATTCCAAGCAAAAGAAATTAGATAAATTGCTGAAAATCTAACCCAACCATGGTTAGAGGAGTAACCCTAGCCTTCAAAATTGCTATAAAAGGAGGGTGTAGCTAGCACAAAAGGGGGGAGAAGAAAGAGCACTATGCTATAGCTGGAGAAGCCAAGCTCAACCTCTTGAGAAGGAGCTCTTGAGTGGAATCTCATTGGCATTAGGCATATGTATGTGTTGTATTAGGGGTGATTAGCAAGGGAACTCTATGCCATTGTAAGAGAGAGTGATCATTAAATTGAGAGTAGGAAATCTATCATTTCTCCTACTAGAGTAAGCCCAACATTTGATGAATCAAGGAGGGTGAATTTGGACTAAGCATGGATACCTTGTCTCCCCTCCAACGTGAAGTCATGGACAATAATGATGTGTAAGTGTCTTGGTGTTTTATTTAAGTTCTTGATAGCTTGTCTCCGGGTATTGTTATCAATTTAGCCATAAATCCCACATGCTGTAAGAGGGCGACAGGGTGGAGAGGACTCCCCTGGCCTTAAGACAGTGATTGGGGTGGCTTTTTTCTTGTGACATGTTGTGGTGTAATTTACTCAGGCTATGTTGAACAAATACTAATCTCACTTTGATTGGTCATGACAGATTTGTAAGAAGGCATTAGTGCAACTAGCACCCCCTTCCCCCTTCTCTCTCTTTCTTACATATATATATTTATGTTTGCTTGATCATTAACGATACACTTCAAAGCATCCCGGGCATCATCTCTCTCTCTCTCTCTCTCTCTCTCTCTCTCTCTCTCTTGTTTTAGTGTGTGAGAGTGTTCCATTGGTGTTAGGGTCAGTGTAAATTCCTTGCTTGTTTGTGGGTTGCTCTAACGATTCTCCTCTTTTGCGTCCTAGTTCACTCTTAAACTAGGTGGTGCCCCTTGTGTAGTTGGGATTTGGCTGGGGGTTTGTTGTTTTGGTTTGTGTTGTGTTGTGCCCCAGTCCCATTGAGCAGCACGGGAGCCTTGAAGGGTGTCTAGAGGTTGCTGTTCTTGTTGCCCGCCCCGGACGGCTTCACTATACTACCCATAGAGTTTTTAATTCCAACTCTACGAGTAGAGAAACGCTTAGAATGGACAGGGCATGAGCTCTCTTCAAGAATAGATGATGTTGAAAAGCTAGATTGTAGAGTGCGTAGGTGATGGAGAAGGTAGGAAAGAAGACTATGCACACACACGAACACACATCAAGACACACACACACACACAATTGTTACCTTGCAGAGCAGTAACAACCATTCAACGTGCTGCTCTCTCTTTTTTTTTTTTCTTTAACATCATATTCTTTAACACTCCCCCTCAAGCTCAGAATGAGCTTGCATATGATGGATTCCCAATGCTTCACGAAAGTAGCAAAACTTCTCCTTTCCAAGAGCTTTTGTGAATATATCCGCAACTTGATCATTTGTCTTCACATACACCAAATCAATCTCTTTTGCCAAAACTTTTTCTCTAATGAAGTGATAATGTACCTCAATGTGTTTAGTGCGAGCATGGTAGAATGGATTCTTTGCCAACATGATGTTGCTAATATTGTCACAATATATAATGACACTGTCAAGATAGTCAAAACCAAAGTCTACCATAAGTACTCTCAACCATGACTCTTCAGATGCTACCAAAGCTGCTCCACGATATTCAGCTTCTGTACTTGATAATGCTACAGTTGATTGCTTCTTGCTACTCCAACTTATCATACCATTGCCAATGGAAAATTCATAACCACTTGTAGATCTTCTATCCATAAAATCTCCTGCCCAATCTGCATCTGTGTAACCATAAAGACAAGGCTTCCCATTCTTTTCATAAAACATTCCATAACTGACAGTGCCTTTCACATATCTCATAATCCGTCTCACTACATCAAGATGACTTTTAAATGGCTTTTGCATGAATTAACTCACAACACCCACTGCATAACTCAAATTTGGCCTTGTTATTGTCAAGTAAATAAGGCTTCCAACCATCTTGCGATACATAGTGACATCCTCAATGTAATGTCCATCATCAAACAACTTCACATTTTGATCAAGAGGTGTATCAACCGGTTTGCACGCTGTCATTCCATACTTCTCAAGCATATCCAATGCGTATTGTCTTTGTATCATCCAAATTCTTGATAAAGTATTGATAATTTCAATTCCCAAGAAATATCTCAACTCACCAAGGTCCTTCATGTTGAATTCTCTCAACAAACTCTTCTTGACATGCAAAATTTGCTCATCACGACTTCCAATGAGAATCAAGTCATCAACATAGATAAAAATAACAACGATCTCTCCATCAACATGCTTCAAAAACAATGAGTGATCAGCAATAGACTGTTTAAATCCAATCTTCTTCAAGAATCTGGTTATCTTTTCACACCAAGCTCTAGATGCTTGCTTCAAACCATATAATGCTTTCTTCAACTTACACACATAATATGGAAACTCTGGATGTTGATAACCCTCTGGCTGTATCATATAAACTTCTTCTTCTAAGTCACCATTCAAGAATGCATTATCCACATCCATTTGCCGTAACTTCCAACCAAACATACTTTCTATTGCTATCACCAATCTGACTGTTGTCATCTTTGCAACTGGACTAAGTGTCTCATCGTAATCAAGACCTTTTGTTTGTGCATAACCTTTAGCAACAAGCCTCGCTTTGTATCTTTCCACACTACCATCTGACTTGCACTTGACTTTGTATACCCATCTTGAACCAATTTCTTTCTTTCCACTTGGCAAGCGAACCAAATCCCAAGTGTCATTCTTCACAAGAGCATCCATCTCATCATCCATAGTTGACTCCCATTCTGATTTTCCAATTGCCTCTTGAAAACATGTAGGCTCTTTATGTTGCACACGTGAAACCATGTATGCATAATGTGTACACATGTAACCGTTGTATGTCAATCTATCAACTGGATAACGCACCCTCTCTGATCTTCTGAATTGTGGTGCACTCTTCTCTTCAACTCTTGCATATGGGGGTACATATTTCTCAATATGCTTACTATCAGGTGTCCTCAAATGTGGTAAACCATGCTCTTCATCGAAGCTTTCATCTCCAGAACTCTCTTCAACCACTTTCTTCTTGCCTTTCTCATCTTGCTTCTTATCTCGCAAACGACCGCTCCATGGGTTGACACTTCCTATACTCTCCTCTGCCATATGTGGTCCTGAAATAGTTCTTTTTGATGGTCCTGGCTTATCAACAATATGACGCACATTCTCTTGCTCTTCATACTCATCTTCTATCATCACTGGATTTGGTTTATACCATGGTTCATGCTCACAAAATCTGACATCTCTACTGACATAAACTTGTCTTGTCATAGGATCATAGCACTTGTAACCTTTCTTTTCAACTGGGTAGCCCAAGAATATACACTTCACTGCCTTTGGCTCCATCTTCTTTCTTGCTTCATTTGGCACATGAACATAGCAAACACATCCAAAAACTTTCATGTAGGAAACTTTTGGCTTGATCCCATAAAGTCTCTCATAAGGTGAAATTTCATGAATGGCAACTGTTGGTGTTCGATTCATAATGTGTATTGTTGTATGAACTACTTCAGCCCAATATGTTAATGGAATATTCATCTCATTCATCATGGCTCTTGCAATCTCTGCTATGACTCTATTCTTTCTCTCAGCAACTCGATTTTGTTGTGGTGTGTATCTGCAAGTAATCTGTCTTCTTATGCCTTGTTCACGTAAGTAATCATCAAAATTGTGTGACATGTACTCTCCCCCTCCATCTGTACGTAGGCATTTAATTTGACAACCATTCTCTTTCTCAACCATAACTTTGAACTCCAAGAATACCTCAAATGCCTCTGACTTTGCCTTTAGAAAGTAAACCCGTGTCATTTTGTTGGCGTAGCATGATCACAAGGTTCCCAAATATCTGAATGAACAATTTCCAAAGGACTTTGGCTAATTCTCCCCCTCTTTGGAAATGGTAAACGAGATTGCTTTCCAAATTGACAAGCTTCACAAAAATTATCAAAATTCAATCTGCCAAACTTTGGTAATCCACGGACAATTTGATTTGATTGCATATGCTTTAGTCTTCTAAAATTGACATGACCAATCCTCTTATGCCATAACTCTACCCAATTATCTTGAGTGGCTGATTTGTTTGCATACATACCACTGTGTAAACATGGATCTCTAGCTTCCAATGAGAACAAGCGACCTTTCTTTCTTCCACGTGCCAATATCTTGCCTGGTCTGCCTTTGTGAAACTCCTCTATGAAGCAGCCATAACGATTAAAACGGACTTGCAACGCTTGATCTGTCATTTGTCCAACTAATGCTAAATTCTTTGTGATTGAAGGCACATATAGAACATCTCCCAATGTGTTGTATGTCCCGTCTTTTTCTAGCAATGGAGCTGAACCAACAAGTGTAATTCGATGCATAGTATCATCACCTGTAGCGACAAACTCATCCTCTTCTAATTTATCTTTTCTGTCAAACCATTCACCATGATATGTCATATG
Source organism: Adiantum capillus-veneris (assembly GCF_014529385.1). Classification (NCBI taxonomy): domain Eukaryota; kingdom Viridiplantae; phylum Streptophyta; class Polypodiopsida; order Polypodiales; family Pteridaceae; genus Adiantum; species Adiantum capillus-veneris. The sequence continues at coordinate 108,906,546 of NC_140941.1, forward strand.
ATTTGTGGCACCACTATCTAAATACCAATCATCTGTATGATGTGGATCCACCATGCTTCCAACAACATGCTCCATAGGAAATAAATGTTCACTCGATCTATTGTCATATATATTTTGATCATGAGAATTGTATCCAGAAAAGTTTCCTCCATGTCTGCCATAACCTCGGCCTCTTCCACCACGATCACGATTTTGATTTAGCCTTGTGTAACATTCTCTTTCAAAGTGACCATAAATGCCACATCTGTTACAATATCCATCTCTTTGAGAATGTACAAATCGTCCACCTCCACGTCCACGAGTTCAGGCTCTCCCCCTGCCTCTTTGGCTATAATCATTGTAACTTTGACTTTGTTGGTTTTTCCATTGACCTCTTCCAGCATTATTTCCACGACCATAGTTTCCTCTTCCACCTCTATTGTTTCCACGACCTCTAGAGTAAAAAACCTGATCTCTGGAATTGTTATTTGATGTAGAAGGACCTGACTTGCCTAACTTCACCTCTTCTTGCAAACAAAGGTTTACTAACTCTTCAAAATCAGGCATGTGTTCTCGAATAGATATAGATGTAAAGACCATATTAGGTAAAGTGGGAAAATCCCAATTCCTAGGTTGGACAACTTTCAATATATCATGTATAAAATATAGAGATTTTGTCAAAAATTTGAGTTTTCTTAAGGTCTCATTCCACTTTATGCACATACAATACACAATGAAAACAACTAAAATATCATGGTTTCAATCAATTGGATTATTAGGAGAGGAGTATATTGCATCCATTATCGTTGTCTATGTTCTAATGTCCTACCTACAACTTATCTCAACATGGAGAGCTTGGTTTCTAGGTCCACCACTTGTCCAAGTTAATGTAAAAGTGACTCAAGGTTCACAACTTGTGAAAGCAAGGATCCATTGAGGAATACAATCCACTTGGCTATTTTTCCTTAATTTATTGCATGTGACATTTAAGCAAGGTCCACTTCTAATCTATAACTTCTTAATTTGAGGCATGGGGCATACATAAAATATGTAGCATATGCTCTATTGCCTCATAGGAAGGTTGGTTTCAAGGTGCACTTATCCATGCTAGCCTATCTTGGAGAAATGATGGAGCTTGCTTCTCTCCTTGTTTCAATGGAGACTAGCTTGGACAAGTGGTGGACCTTTGCTTCTCTCTATGTTTCAATAGAGTTAGCTTGGACAAGTGGTGATCTTGGAACAAAACCCCCATGTAAAACATATCATGGGTATTCCAAGTGATTAGAAAGATTACCATTTAAGATATAACCTTATAGGTTGGACAACTAGATCTTGGCTTGGAGAAATGGTGGACCTTTGATTCTCTCCATGTTTCAATGGAGTCTATCTTGGAGAAATGGTGGAGCTTGCTTCTGTCCATGTTTCAATGGAGCCTAGCTTGAACAGTTGGTGGACCTTTGCTTCTCTCTATGTTTCAATAGAGTTAGCTTAGACACGTGGTGGATCTTCAAAATAAACCAACTACTATCAATGTTGCCTAGCTTGGACAAGTGGTGGAGTGTTTCTCTACTCCATGTTTCAATGGATCTTAGCTTGGACAAGTGTTGGACCTTAAAACAAAAACCCCATGTACAACATAGAATGGATTTTCTAGATTTCAATGGAGTCTAGCTTTAACAAATGGTGGAGCTTGTCTTCATCCATGTTTCAATGAAACTAGCTTGGACAAGTGGTGGACCTTGTAACAAACCCTCCCATGTACAACATATCATTGGTTTTCTAAGTGATGGGAAGGAATACCATTCAAGATATAAACTTATAGCTTGGATAAGTAGTTGACTTTAAAACCAAATTCATCATAATACAATGAAATACAGGTCAGCCAATTCCTAAATCTTGAGACCAAACCTCCCATGCTATTAGAGATAATATATTGGATAAGTGGTGGACCTTCTATTATTTTCCCATGCCTAGTTTAGACAACCGGTACACTTCGCAGCTATAAAGGTTGGACGAGTTGTGGAGCCTTGTTTCTATCCATGTTTTAATGGATCCTAGCTTGGACAAGTGGTGGACCTTGGAAAAAAGCTTCCATGTACAACATATATGAGGTTTTCCATGTTTTAATGGAGCCTATCTTGGACAAATGGTGAAGCTTTCTTCTCTCCATGTTGATTTTGGAACTACCTTAGACAAGTGGTGGAGCTTTTCTTTTCTACTCTTCATAATACAATGAAGTATATGTTGGTTACATGGTGAATCTTAAGGCCAAACCTCCCATTTTACTAGAGATGATAGGTTGGACAAGTGGATCAACCTTCTATCATTTCTCCATGACTATATTGGACAATTAGTAGACATAACATCTCTCTATGTTGTCTAGAGATGAGCTTGGACAAGTGATGGACCCTGCTTCTCTCTCCCCTTGGTTTACTAGTTTGAAGACTCAGTATATATACTTTCTTAGATCTAACTTGAACAAGTGGTGGACCTTGCATCCACAATCTTAATTCAGTATAAAAAAGTATATGAAAAAATAACATAGGAATCTTGGTTTGAAGGTCAAGCAATTAGGTTCCAAATGCACATAATAATATATTTTCCACCCATATTAAAAGAAAGTTAAATATGTTATTACCAAATTGACAAAGGTAACGTCCAAGAATTATATCTTTCCATCTTGTCAGATCTAAATCTTCATCAAGGCGACATGCATGTATACATCAACTTTCAAGCCATTCAAGAATACATGCACTTAGATTCCATAGTTTTGTTTTCAAAGTCTTTTAGGTTCTAAAACTCTTTCACATAAAGTATGTAATGACAAAATTCTTGAAGCAAACATTTGTGCCCAAGAAAAAGATCCCTCTCACATATTTAAAGTCCATGAATTCTCTGATCCACACTTACAAGTTTTATTTTGACATCAAACATCAATTCTTTCATAGTTCCAAATAAATGCAACCTCGATATGAATTGACAAAAAATGAATTTCTTTTACTATATGACCCAACATAGGCCCCAATCAAATAAAAAATGAGTCCCCAAAAATTTGGGTGCACTCTAGCAATACATCAGAGTCCCCTTACAATAGGATGCACTCCAATAGTACATTGAAGTCCCCTTAGAGTAGGGTGCACTCCATTCAAGTGTTCATAAAATTGACACACCTTTTATATAAAAAAAAAAAGACTATATCAAATTATACAAATGTTGAAAGATACACACTAGAATAAAAAAAGCATCTTATAGCCATATTTATTCAATGCTTTCGTGTTGACAAGTACACACCAAGGACATAATTTGTCTCAGAATCACTATACTGATTTACAATTGTGTTATATGTATAGACTCTCTTATCTCTTGCATACAACCATCCTACCAACCATGGAATTATGGTTCTCTGCAAGAAGTTTTGAAGTTGCTCGGATGTTTGCCTCCACATCTTTGGAAATATAAGATATGTCCCTGGCATGTTCCACATCACCCTATATGGAGTGTCATCAAAAATTAAGGTATTGTTTGCATCCAAATCCTCAAATATCTTCCAAATATCACTCAGATTTTTGTGATAAACCCTTGTAAATCCTAACATGATATTTGGATTTTGGCAATTTTTGTTACTCATAAACACCTTGAACTTGGTATACTGCTCAGGAAAACACTTTTGTGTGATGCGTTGCACCCTTGTTAAGTTATAGCAACTCCATATCCATAGCTCAAAGTATTCAGCACAAAAATCCAAAAAACTTTGTGCGTCTGGTCGCACCACATGATAAACTTCATCTTTGTCCTCCACAAGTCGCATGTGTTGAGCCCAAGATGGCATAGAATCTCCATGTTTCATTTCAACTGTCTTGAGAATTAACCCCTCTAGATCCAAGATAAGTACTCTTTTGATGTCCTTGAAAGCAAGTGGTAGGTGATAAGGAGGTGATTCATTCCTTGGACAAGGTCTTGGAGGAGGTTGGATGGGTAATTCAATAGTTTTCTTCAATTTATGCCAGCATATAGCCAATCCATTTTTCTGTAATGGTTCTGAAATTAAAGAACAAGAACACTTAATGCAAACACAACAATAGACATGATTTTTACATTGTCTACCCTAAGGTTTTATTAGATACCAAAATCCATCTATGATCTACTCATTAATAGAAAGAAAGTCAAATTAAAATCCTGACTCTTTTTTATGCTACACTCTCTCTTAGTCTCAATACCATGGAGTTCAACTAGATTTAAGTCAACTAATAACTACTACTTGTTGTTAAAGGTACGCTTGAAGTGTATAAGGCTTAACCAATGCTCTAGTGTAGAATGGGTATTTAGGTCTCAAGGTCTACCACTTATCCAAGCAAAGATCCATTTAGATATGGAAACCCAATTTTTCTTAATATAATTATATAGAGTGGACAAGTGGTGAATCCTGAGACCAAGCCACTCATGCTACTAGGGATAATAGGTTGGACAAGTGGTGGACCTTGAATGTAAACCCCCCATGTACAAAGTATCAGGGGTTTTGGGTATTTCAATGGACTCTAGCATCTTGGAAACATGGTGGAGCTTACTTCTCTCCATGTTTCAATGGAGTCTATCTTGGATAAATGGTGGAGCATCATTCTCTCCATGTTTCAATGGAGCCTACCTTGGACAAGTGGTGCATGTTTGTTTCTCTCTATGTTTGAACAGATCTAGCTTGGACAAGTAGTGGACCTTGGAACAAAATCCCCATGTAAAACATATCATGGACATTACAAGTGGTGAGAAAAAATACCATTCAATATATAACCTTATAGGTTGGAAAAGTGGTGGACCTTAACACCCAATTATTATTAATATAATGACATAGAGTGGACAAGTGGTGAATCTTGCGACCAAACCTACTAGGAAAAGTACGTTGGACAAGTGGTGGACCTTGAATGCAAACCCCCCATGTACAAAATATTACTCATGCTACTAGGAATAATTTGGTATTAAGGTCCATGTTTCAATGGAGCCTAGCTTGGAAAAGTGGTGGACCTTTGTTTCTCTCTATGTTTCAATAGAATTTTCTTGGACAAGTGGTGAACCTTGGAACAAAACCCCCATGTAAAGCATGTCATGGGCATTACAAGTGGTGAGAAAAAATACCATTCAAGGTATAACCTTATAGGCTGGACAAGTGGTGGACCTTAGCACCCAATTCCTCTTATTATAATGACATATAGTGGAAAAGTGGTGAATTGTGAGACCAAACCTACTAGGGATAATAGGTTGGAGAAATGGTTGACCTTGAATGTAAATCACCCATGTACAAAATATCATGGGTTTTGCGTATTTCAATGGAGCCTAGCATCTTGGAGACATGGTGGAACTTACTTCTCTCCATGTTTTAATGGAGCCTATCTAGGAGAAATGGTGGAGGTTCCTTCTCTCCATGTTTCAATGGAGCCTAGCTTGGACAAGTCGTGGACCTTTGTTTCTCTCTATGTTTGAATATGGTTAGCTTGGACAAGTGGTGGATCTTGGAATGAAACTCCCATGTAAAACATATCATGGGCATTTCAAGTGGCGAGAAAGGATACCATTTAAGATATAACCTTATAGGTTGGACAAGTGGTGGACTTTAACACAATATAATGACATAGAGTGTACAAGTGGTGAATCTTGAAACCAAACCACTCATGCTACTAGGGATAATAGGTTAAACAAGTGGTGGGCCTTGAAATAAAACCCCCTAGAGTGTTTCAATGGATCCTAGCTTGGAAACATGGTAAAGCTTGCTTCTCTCCATGTTTCAATGCAGCCTATCTTGGATAAATGGTGCAGCATCATTCTCTCCATGTTTCAATGGAGCCTAGATTGGACAAGTGGTGGACCTTTGTTTCTCTCTATGTTTAAATAGAGTTATCTTGGAAAAGTGGTGGACCTTGGAACAAAAACCCCATGTAAAACATATCATGGGCATTACAAGTGGTGAGAAAAAATACCATTCAATATATAACCTTATAGGTTGGACAAGTGGTGGACCTTAACACCCAATTATTCTTAATATAATGACATAGAGTGGATAAGTGGTGAAATTGGGACCAAACCTACTAGGGAAATAGGTTGGACAAGTGGTGGACCTTGAATGTAAACGCCCCATGTACAAAATATCACTCATGCTACTAGAAATAATTTGGTATTAAGGTCCATGTTTCAATGCAGCCTAGCTTGGAAAAGTGGTGGACCTTTGTTTCTCTCTATGTTTCAATAGATTTATCTTGGATAAGTGGTGTACCTTGGAACAAAACCCCCATGTAAATCATGTCATGGGCATTACAAGTGGTGAGAAAAAATACCATTCAAGCTATAACATTATAGGTTGGACAAGTGGTGGACCTTAACACCTAATTCCTCTTAATATAATGACATAGAGTGGACAAGTGGTGAATCATGAGACCAAACCTACTAGGGATAATAGGTTGGACAAGTGGTGAACCTTGAATGTAAACCCCCCATGTACAAAAAATTATGGGTATTGGGTATTTCAATGGAGCCTAGCAACTTGGAGACATGGTGGAGCTTATTTCTCTCCATGTTTCAATGAGCCTAGCTTGGACAAGTGGTGGACCTTTCTTTCTCTATATGTTTTAATAGAGTTAGCTTGGACAAGTGGTGGACCTTGGAATGAAACCCCCATGTAAAACATATCATGGGCATTTCAAGTGGTGAGAAAGGATACTATTTAAAATATAACCTTATAGGCTGGACAAGTGGTGGACTTTAACACATATTTCTTCTTAATATAATGACATAGAGTGTACAAGTGGTGAATCTTGAGACCAAACCACTCTTGCTACTAGGGATTATAGGTTGGACAAGTGGTGGACCTTGAATGTAAACCCCTCATGTACAAAATTATGGGTTTAGGGTATTTCAATGGAGCCTAGCTTGGAGACATGGTGGAGATTGCTTCTCTCAATGTTTCAATGGAACCTATCTTGGAGAAATGGTGGATCATCCTTCTCTCCATGTTTCAATGGAGCCTATCTTGGACAAGTGGTGGATGGAGTTAGCTTGGACAAGTGGTGGGTCTTGGAACAAAACCCCTTTGTAAAACATAGCATGGACATTACAAGTGATGAGGAAAAATATCATTCAAGATATAACCTTATAGGTTGGAAAAGTGGTGATGGACCTTGATAAGTGGTGAAGGATACCATTTAAGATATACCCTTATAGGTTGGACTAGTGGTGGACCTTAACACCCAGTTATTCTTAATATAATGACATAGAGTGGATAAGTGGTGAATCTTAAGACCAAATCACTCATGCTACTAGGTATAATACGTTAGAGAAGTGGTAGACCTTGAATGCAAACACCCCATGTACAAAATATCATGGTTTTAGGGTGTTTCAATGGAGCCTAGAATCTCGGAGACATGGTAGATCTTGATTCTTTCCATGTTTGAATGGCACCTATCTTGGAAAAATGATGGAGGTTACTTCTCTCCATACTTCAACGGAGCCTAGCTTTGACAAGTGGCGAACCTTTGCTTCTCTCTATGTTTGAATAGAGTTAGCTTGGACAAGTGGTGGACCTTTGCTTCTCTCTATGTTTGAATAGAGTTAGCTTGGACAAGTGGTGGACCTTGGAATGAAACCCCCGTGTAAAACATATCATGGGCATTTCAAGTGGTGAGAAAGGATACCATTTAAGATATAACCTTATAGGTTGGACAAGTGGTGGACCTTAATACATAGTTCTTCTTAATATAATGACATAGAGTGTACAAGTGGTGTATCTTGAGACCAAAACACTCGTGCTACTAGGGATCCTAGCTTGGACAAGTGGTGGACCTTGGAAAAAAGTCCCCCTGTACAACATAGATGAGTTTTTTCATGTTTTAATGGAAGAGAGATTCGACAAATGGTGGAGCTTGCTTATCTCCATGTGGATTTTAGAACTAGCTTGGACAAGTGGTGGAGCTTTGCTTTTTTACTCTTCATAATACAATGATGTATAGGTTGGTTACATGGTGAATCTTAAGGCCAAACCTCCCATCTTACTAGAGATGATAGGTTGGACAAGTGGTCAACCTTCTATCATTTCTCCATGCCTATAATTAGACAATTAGTAGAACTAGCATCTTTCTATGTTGTCTAGAGCTGAGCTTGGACAAGTAGTGGACCTTGCTACTCTCTTCCCTTGGATTATTAGTTTGAAGACTCATTATATATACTTGCTTAGATCTATATAATTACTCATTAGTTAGGTTACAAGTGGGTATGTAATTTGTTAGCCTCAAGGGACTTTGAATATTGAATAGTAAGACCAAGTGCTGGTTTGAAGATCTTTTGCTTATCTAAACTAGACTCTAACTCAATAATAAGTTTCATAAGTTCCACGAATTGTCCTATCTAAGCTCCAAAAGAGTCTTAATTGGTTTGTGCTAGATTGTAACTTCCTTGATGGGGTAGAATCCTAGAAAAATGAGGCACTATAAGTTTTACCTTAGCTCAAATGGATTTTTCACTTAAACTCGACTGCAATTTGGCTATCTAGTCTTTGTCTCGATGGATTTTAACACTAGATACATAGTAGTGATATTTAAGCTTCATGTCTCTTCACTTGATCGAGATATGAGACCATACTTTCAAGGTCACCACTTGTCTTACCTAAAGACCAATGTGAGACATGGGAGCAAGAAAGCCATCCGATATTGTTTTAAGGACTATTACATAGGCAATCAATAACTTAAGTAAAGAAAAAAAACTTGGATCTTTCACAATTAATAACTTAAGTAAAGCCAAAAAGACTTGGATCTTTGACAATTTTTTTCAAACTAAAAAAGCACAATCTCATGCTAACAAAACTATAAATCACAATTGAAAGGTTTGAACAAGAAAAAGATCAACAATCTTAATAAGACGGATACTTTTCATTTCATTTGATGATTACAAACTAAAATAAAGTCTCTCAAGAAATTGATAAACAAAAAATGTAGGTGACTGCTTCATTATTTTGAGCAAAAATATCAAAATCTCTATTGATTGAGCTCCATCTAGTAGTATCCTTTGTAAGATCCTGCAAGAAGGAATAAAAAGAAAGATTTGTTAGATACCATGCACATGAGTGTTCAAGCATGTGTATCAAGAATATATGACATGTCACTAGTACCTTAGGGTTGCTTTCTATCCAGCCTTAGAAGATTGTTCTCAGCTTTCACCTTATTTATATAAGCCTTTGATGTGGTTGCCTTCAAAACTCCTTTTGTGTTACAACCCAATTGCCTAGCTAAAGTGGTCAATTGTGACGCCTTCATGCTTTCAATGGGTGTACGCTCCTTTGCCAAGATCTCTTGTATTTGGGCTCTTCTCATTTCATTGCGGTGGCTTGTGTCACTTGCATCTTCAATGATAGTTTCATCTCTGTCACCTTTTGCAGGTGGTATTCTTCTTGTAAAGAACACCTTAGCTGACCAAACATCATTTTTCTGCTTCCAATACTCCATGATTTGTTTGTATTCACTATCATTTGTCACTATAGGTTGTCCATAACGATTAGAAGCAATTAAATCACGCACATCCCTTCTCTCATCAAGCTGAATCAAGTATGGCAGTAGCTCCTCCAAGAGCATATTGTCAACCATCTTCTGAGCATCAAATTGTGGTGGAAAAATGCAATTGTTTGCTGGTGAAATACATCCCTTGTAAGGAGAGTCATCAATAAGCACTGTTCTTTGTGGATCACATTCAAACCCCATGGCAATTTTGGCTAGAGGCTTGAACATTGCCTCAACGTTTGGATTGTCGGGTCTAAACAATTTTTGAGTTTGAGCGGTGTAGCAAACATCTTGCGACCAAATTGCAAAGAAAGGCAATGTATCCTCAGCTAAGTTGTTTAGTGCTGCAAGGATTTGATACACATTATTCCTAGTAGCTGTCGACCAAATTGCAACATTAAACCTTTGTAAAATAGTCTTCAAGAATTGGATGCAACCTGGCCTGAGTATAATATATCTTTTTGAATCCATTTGCACTGAGTTGTGGTGTGAGGATGGTTGAGGGGAACGTTTCAACAATAGACCATTTAAATCCAATATAATTGTAAGCATGGATTTCTCAACATCTACGCTACATGACGTAGTACCAATTGGCAATAGCTCGTGAGTGGACTTTTCAGTCTCTTTTGATGTATGTTGCATTTTTGAAGCATCGATTTCTTGGTTCTCATTATTGGAAGCTTGCTCAAGTTGCACAACACTAGACTCTAGTATAGAAATATCATCCATCTTGGGCACTTTAGAAACCATAGAATCTATGGATTCTATAGTTGTTGACTGAACCATAGGAGCGTTATCCATCCCAGTTTGTGAATCTAAGAAAACACACACACAAATGGTATCTCAAAACCACTAGAATTTTATTCACCATATTTATATGTAGAACTCCTAGTAAGAAATTTATTTAAGGTAAAGTCGTTGTTAGAATCCTTGCAACCATTTTCAGCATTCGTACACCAAACACCACTTGTCTAAAATACAATCTACTAACTCAACATTTTCCATCCTACACTTTATTAAAGATGAGTACTTAAAGTGAAAACTAAAAGCCACCCTTGTTGAGGAAACATGGATACAAGGTCCACCAAATGTCCAACCTAGACTACAAGAAAATAATTAGAGATTTGGCTTAGATTTGGATTCAAAGGCCACCACTTATTCAAGTAAGATAACTCCACTTGTTTAAGACAGTAATGTTTGAAGCCCCACCACTTGTCCAACCTAGACATTGATTAAATTTTGGTAAGATTTATCACAAATCTAGAGTAGAATCAAGATTCTATGGCCAAGGTAGTCAAATATGTTAGACAACACACAAAGCATAAGAGCACTCTAGATTCTCGTTGAGCATAAACTAAACAATAATCAAATGTTATATTCACTTGAGATTTCATCCATGAAAAATGAAAATGATGCATGTACTTGAGATTTCCATCCATGTACAATACTTTACAATGTCAAGTAAAGTTATAGTCAGCAAACAACTCTTCTCCTGCTTCAACTTGACAAATAGTCTCAATGCATACATGGCCATATTCTTCTGACTTGATGTGTGAAGAGGTGCATTTATGCCAAGGTGGCAAATTTGGATCAAATGTATAGCGTACGTTGGGACAGACATTTGTACTGTGAGAACTATTTATATAGCCCGACACGTTTCCTTCTTCTACACAACCAATAATGTATGATTGATCTTCCTCTTCTTCTATGTTTGGATCCTCTAGAAGAGAATATTTATAAGCTCTTGGAAATATTTTGCATATCTTTTTCCAGTCTTGAAATCTATACTTATGCCCTCCATAGTTTAGAATAGTCAAACCACTTTCCAGGGTAGTATGCACAAATAGCCCATAACCAGCTCCTTCAATACATGAAAGTCGCACTTCAAAATCCACACCGTTAATATGGAAAATTACATCTTTGGGAATAGGAAAAGTTGGTGTCCCAAAAGGATCTTCATGCCAATCATAGTGTGAAATACATCTAGATTTTATATCACTTAACTCCTTTGTGTCTGCAAAAAGAAGAAAATATTATGCATAAAATAATGACAATATCAAAGAAAGATATCATTATTTTATAGTCCAATAGGTCCATTGTATGGAAGACTTAGAGTGCCTCTTACATGGTGCCTCCAAGGTTTCCAAAAAATAAAATCATTGGAAAAAAAAGGCCACTGTGTCTCCAATCTATTGCCCATTTGAAGCATAGAGAGAACCAAGGTCCACCACTTGTCCAAGCTAGACATGGAGCATTGACACAAGATCCAACACTTATCCAAGAACCCTATAGTATATGTGGTAACATGGGATGCATTGATGCAACAAAAGTAGTCTAGCCTCCTCATCCATCTCTTTTTTCTTGTAGCCTAGAGGGATTAGTTTCAAGGTCTATCACTAGTCAAAAACTACACATAGAACATTGATACAAGGTTCCACCACATGTGAAACCTATCATCTCTAGTAGCATGGATGGTTTGATATCAAGGTTCATCGCGTGTCCTACCTATACTCTATTGTAGCATATAGATTCTGGTTTGGTGGTACTACACTTGTCCAAACTTGGCTTGTTGTTGATATCTGGAGGTAATCAAGGGTCCTCCACTTGTCCAAGTTAGGCATATAAAACAATTGCAAGGTCCACCATGTGTACAACATATGATTGATTATAGCATGCATGGTCTTATTTCATGGGCAACCATCTTCTCTCCAACATGTGTCCAACCTCGGCTCCATTGAAGCATGGAGAGAAGCAAGGTCCACCACTTATCAAAGCTATTATTTTCTCCCAGTGCTTTCAAAACCCATAATACGTTGTACATGGGGGGGGGGATTCTTGTTTCAAGGTCCACCCCTTGGCTAAGATTGGATCCATTGAAACATAAAGAGAAGCAAGCTCTACCATTTGTCCAAGCTAGGAGCCATTGAAACATGAAAACCCCATAATATGTTGTATACGAGGGGTGTTTTTCAAGGTCTACCACTTGTCTAAGCTATGGTCCATTGGAACATGGAGAGAAGCAAAGCTCCACCACTTTTCTAAGCTAGGATCCATTGAAACATGGAGAGAAGCAAGCTCCATTGTTTGTCTAAGCTAGGCTCCATTGGAACAAGGAGAAAACAAGCTCCACCACTTGCCTATTATTGCATAGAGATTCTGGTTTGAAGGTCCACCACTTGTCCAACCTTGCCTTCATGTATGGAGATAATCAAGAGTGCAATGCTTCTCTAAGCTAGGGACATAAAAGAGTTTCAAGGTCCACTACATATACGATCTATGATGGGTTGTAGCATGGGAGGTTTCATTTTAAGGTTGACCACTTCTCCAGCTCCGCTTGTCCAACCTCAGATCCATTGAAGAATGGAGAATAAAGGTGTACCAACTCTCCAAAATAGGCAGGACAATCTCTATAAAACCCATGAATTGTTAATATATGCTATGCTGTGGAGTTTTGTTTGAAGTTCCACTCCTTATCCAAGCTACAATCCATTGAAGCATGGAACTAAGTAAGATATATCTCTAGTCCAAGATAGGATCCATTGAAACATAGAGAGAATCAAGGTCCACCACTTGTCCAAGCTATGCATGGGTAATTGATATAAGGACCACTACGTTTTCACCTATACTATGCTCTATCATGGATGGTTTCATATCCTACCAATTTTCCAACCTATTTAGTAGGTTGTATTATGGGGGTTTGGTTTCAAGGTACTTCACTTGTCTGAGGTGGGTTCCATTGAACCATGGAGAGAAACTATGTCTACCACTTGTCCGAAATATGCTCCTTTAAAACATAAAAACAAGGTCCACCACTTGTCCAAGCTAAAGTTTCTCTCCATTGAAGCATGGAGAGAAACAAGGTCTACCACCTGTCCAAAATATGCTCCATTGAAACATAAAAGCAAGGTCCACCACTTGTCCAAGCTAATATAACAAATGGGTGTTGGTTACAAGGTGTACCACACTTGTCTAAACTAGTCTTCATGCAAGGTCTACCACATGTCCAAGCTATATGAGCTTGTTTTGAAGGTCTACCACACCTCTTGAAATTAGGATCCATGTAAGGTCCACCTTTTGTCAAGCTATGCATTTAATGAGTACTAAAACTAAGTAAATTGCAGTACTTAAATACCTTTCCAAGCTCATTAAGATTTTGGTCTCTAAGGCCGGCCACCACCACATGTCTAATCTATGCTCTAATTGATTACTTATGCTATTTCTCAAAGTCCAAACATAAGCTCCCTTCTAGCAAGGTTAGTTTAAATTTAGGCTCCAGCACCTGTCTAAGCTAGGTTCAATTTATGAAGCATCACCATTTAACCATGCTACGATCTAATGTATCATATCAAGGGGGTATTGATAAAAGGTCCAAAACTTATTGAGTTCAAGCTCTTAAGTAATTAAGTCTTTGTGAGTATTAAATGTTTTAGTTTTAGTCTACAGATCCACCATTCAAAAACTCAAGTAATTTACTATTTACATTCAAACCTTGAATGCTTGAGATAAAAAATACAAGCTCAATCAATACTATATAAAGCAAAATCTAACATTAAGAGTATCAAATCAGTAACAAGAAACACTAACATGCACAAGAAACTCAAAACATACGTGTCTCCATTTCCAAAAAGTCCTCCATTGACAGAGGATGGTGTTGTTGTTGTTCTTCTTCTCTTTGTGGAGAGCACTCCTCTGTAACAGGCACAATGTCGCCTGATTGCGAAGTGGATTGTTGAAGTCCAGCCCATTTTTCTATATCTTCATGAGACTTAACAAAGTCTAGCAGCATGGTCTCCATGCTTTTTGCCTCCTCCACACTATCAATTAAGCAGATGACTTCTTTTTTCTGTTGTATTCCTTCTTGTGCAACCAAGGAGCCATCACCAAAAACATCAACAAGCTTGCGGTCTTCAAAACAATATGTACGAATGTAGTGCTTGACCAAAGCTCTTTTTTTTGGCCTCCAAATATTGCAAATCTGACATATCGTTATCTGCTACTTGAAGAAGAGAACAATCAATTGGCATGGGATGTTCCTCTGATCTTCTTCTCAGGTCTTCAAATGCATTGCCTTGTCCCAAGAAGGCAATAACTGTTAGGAATTGAATTGCTCCTTTGCAAGGAGCTGATGGAAAGTGATGCAATGCACCACAACAATGGTAGCTCAAATTATCTCCCATGGCGTGAAAGGCACATTGCAATTTTGTGAAGTTAGTGAAATCCACAAATGCAAGAAAGACAAATCCAGGATCTGTTGACCCTCCAGCAATAGCCAAGATCCCATCCAAAGCATTGTTAAATGTCTCCTCACTCCACTTCAAATTGCCTCCAACGTTTTTTGTCATATCTAAAACACATAAGCCAATAGGCACTTTATTATTGAAGTGGCGCATCAAGTAGAGATTGCCTTCCATTTGTAGGCTCACCACATAGATTGACCATGGCAAATCTCTAGGCTCAGTTTTCTCCTTTTGAAGGTGAATTGCCCATTGCATGTATTTTATTGCTCCATCTGGAAAAGCCATTTTCTTTGTTCCACGCGTCAAACTAGATCTGATCCATTCCTCGCATAGCATTAAAATTGTTTTATAAACAACATCATTGATGTTATACATTTTGACCACCTCCTCCCAGTCTTTACATGGTGAAGACTCATTCAAATTGTTGAAGCCTTCAAGAAGTGCATCTTGAATCAATTTGTCTTGCTTCAACTGCTTGATTCGATCATACATGTCAGTTGCATCACCATCCTTTGCACTCTTTGACAGTAAAATCTTCTCATCTCTAATCTCTTCTTGAATAGTCTTTACCTCTGATTCCTCAAGGCCACAAAGATATCTAAATACAGTTGTTGGGGGTTCTTATTCTCCTCTTCTAGATTTTCAATGATTTCTATCCAGCAATCATAAACTAAATCAGAGTAGTGACCATGTGTGCCTGTTTAGCAATCCAACTTGCTGCTGCACTCATTCTTGCCAATCGAAGAAAACCCTAAAAAAAATAGAGAAATAATTAAACTATTGAGCAAGATTTGTTAATTAAACACTATCAAAAACAAAGAAAATAACTTACATCCCATCCGGCACGAGATGCATGTCCCTCTGCAATTCCACTTGCTGCCTTTGGTGGTCGTCCTGAGAAGATCCATTGACTCCGTAAATGTCTCAATATTTGGCTGTAAGGTTGCTTGACATACAATGCCTGAGCCTCCTCATTTGCAATGGCAGATATAGCAGTTGCAACAAATGGAGGAGCATTCACAACAATGCGAGCCTTTCTAAATTTATACACGCTAATCAGTCTTTCAAAGATCTCTTTGTTGTTTTGTTCATTGTGAAGCAAAACTTTTGCAGCATAGATTGAATGCTGCCCATCAAGAATCCAATAATGATAATCTTTAATTTTTTGCTCCTCTACCTCTTCTACTGCCAAAGGAGTCCCCTTCTTTGATTTTGCATTTCGAACAGGCATCAAATATGCACATGCTGCAGGCTTGGTCGTACTCCGTGAAAATCCAAATAACACACTTTCAGCGTGTTTTTTATCCATAATACGTGCATTATAGTGATCAGGAGCAAGCCAACAATTTTGAATAGGGATATCAAATTCCCTATATTGGAAAGGAAAATAATTTATGTACTTATTCATTCCACCTGTATCTTTTTCTTGTCCTTTCATGGCCTCAGCTTCTAAAACATCTGGATCCACAATTCTCATCTTTGACATTGAACCCTCTGTTGATGAGGATGCCAAAGATGCCTTGTCTACATCCAAAATGGAACTAGTTCGCTTAGCTTCTACTTTCTGCACTTTTGCTTGCTTCTTTGTGGATGGTGGTCGTGAAGCTTTCACCTTTTTTCGTTGTAGTGTGGCAATGATGGAGCTTTGAAGTTGATCTGCTGTGATATTTGGATTTGATTCTGCAAACTTCCATCCTCGAGAAAACATTGTCTCTTCTTTGTTTCTAGACATGCGCTCCAATGCATATGCTCCTGGAGATAGTTGAAATTCTAGATTCATTGGAACTAGAATGTCAATGCATTCCACCTCTGGATGACTATCAACTACAGAGACAGATGCTTCCACAACTTGTCCAACATCTTCAAACAAGCTGTCATTCTCCTTTTTGGCAATAAATAGATGCACCTTATGAAATTGTTGCACCCTCTATACCATGTATGTCCAAATACCATTTCCTAAGATCATTGCAAGTATAGTCAACTGAGACAGCAACCCTTGCAACCTGTTTTTTTGGAGCCATCTTTCCTGAAACAAAAAAAACCAAATGTTATTTTAACATATACTTTTTTGTAATGGATTAAGTTTGTGTGAATACAAGTTCCACCACTTGTTCAAGCTAGATCTAAGCAAGTATACATAGTGATCATTTAAGCTAGTAAACTAAGGGAAGGGAGAAGTAAGGTCCACCACTTGTCCAAGCTTAGCTCTAGACAACATGGAGAGATTGAGGTCTACTAATTGTCTAATATAGGCTAACTATATTGAAACAAAGAGAGAAGCAAAGGTCCACCACTTGTCCAATCTAGGTCCATTGAAACATGGAGAGAAGGATGCTCCACCATTTGTCCAAAATAAGGCTCCATTGAAACATGAAGAGA
The DNA here is from genome assembly GCF_014529385.1 of Adiantum capillus-veneris. Taxonomy (NCBI): domain Eukaryota; kingdom Viridiplantae; phylum Streptophyta; class Polypodiopsida; order Polypodiales; family Pteridaceae; genus Adiantum; species Adiantum capillus-veneris. The sequence goes on from NC_140941.1 coordinate 108,923,668, forward strand.
AGCAAGATGCACCATGTCTTTGAGATGCTAGGCTCCATTGAAATACCTTAAACCCATGATATTTTGTATATGTGGGGTTTAAATTCAAGGTCCACCACTTGTCCAACCTATTATCCCTAGTAGCATGAGTGGTTTGGTCTCAAGATTCACCACTTTTCCACTCTATGTCATTATATTAAGAAGATCTGGGTGTTAAGGTCCACCACTTGTCCAACCTATAAGGCTATATCTTAAATGGTATTATTTACCACCACTTGGAATGCACATGATGGGTTTTACATAGGGGTATGGTTCCAAGGTCCACCACTTGTCCAAGCTAACTCTATTGAAACATAGAGAGAATCAAAGGTCCACCACTTGTCCAAGCTAGGCTCCATTGAAACATGGAGAGAAGGATGCTCCACCATTTGTCCAAGCCAGGTTTGATTGAAACATGAAGAGAAGCAAGCTGCACCATGTCTCCAAAATGCTAGGCTCCATTGAAATATCTTAAACCCATGATATTTCGTACATGGGGGTTTACATTCAAGGTCCACCACTTGTCCAACCTATTATCACTAGTAGCATGAGTGGTTTGATGTCAAGATTCACCACTTTTCCACTCTATGTCATTATATTAAGAAGATCTGGGTGTTAAGGTCCACCACTTGTCCAACCTATAAGGCTATATCTTAAAGGGTATTCTTTCTCACCACTTGGAATGACCATGATAGGTTTTACATGGGGGTTTGGTTCCAAGTTCCACCACTTGTCCAAGCTAACTCTATTGAAACATAGAGAGAAGCAAAGGTCCACCACTTGTCTAAGCTAGGGTCCATTGAAACATGGAGAGAAGGATGCTCCACCATTTGTCCAAGATAGGCTCCATTGAAACATGAAGAGAAGCAAGCTGCACCATGTCTCCAAGATGCTAAGATCCATTGAAATACCTTAAACCCATGATATTTTGTACATGGGGAGTTTACATTCAAGGTCCACCACTTGTCCAACCTATTATCTCTAGTAGCATGAGTGGTTTGGTCTCAAGATTCACCACTTTTCCACTCTATGTCATTACGTTAAGAAGATCTGGTGTTAAGGTCGACCACTTGTCCAACCTATAAGGGTATATCTTAAAGGGTATTCTTTCTCACCACTTGAAATGTCCATGATATGTTTTACATGGGGGTTTGGCTCCAAGGTCCACCACCTCTCCAAGCTAACTCTATTGAAACATAGAGAGAAACAAAGGTCCACCACTTGTCCAAGCTAGGCTCCATTGAAACATGGAGAGAAGGATCCTCTACCATTTGTCGAAGCTAACTCTATTGAAACATGGGGGGTTTACATTCAAGGTCCACCACTTGTCCAACCTATTAACGCTAGTAGCATGAGTGGTTTGGTCTCAAGATTCACCACTTTTTCACTCTATGTCATTATATTAAGAATATTTGGGTGTTAAGGTCCACCACTTGTCCAACCTATAAGGCTATATCTTAAGGGTTATTCTTTCTCACCACTTGGAGTGACCAGCATAGGTTTTACATGGGGGTTTTGTTTCAAGGTCCACCACTTGTCCAAGCTAACTCTATTGAAACATAGAGAGAATCAAAGGTCCACCACTTGTCCAAGCTAGGGTCCATTGAAACATGGAGAGAAGGATGCTCCACCATTTGTCCAAGATACGCTCCATTGAAACATGAAGAGAAGCAAGCTACACCATGTCTCCAAGATGCTAGGCTCCATTGAAATACCTCAAACCCATGATATTTTGTACATGGGGGGTTTACATTCAAGGTCCACCACTTGTCCAACCTATTATCTCTAGTAGCATGAGTGGTTGGTCTCAAGATTCACCATTTTTCCACTCTATGTCATTCTATTAAGAATATATGGGTGCTAAGGTCCACCACTTGTCCAACCTATAAGGCTATATCTTAAACTTTATTCTTTCTCACCACTTGGAGTTACCAAGATAGGTTTTACATGGGATTTGGTTCCAAGGCCCACCACTTGTCCAAGCTAACTCTATTGAAACATAGAGAGAAGCAAAGGTCCACCACTTGTCCAAGCTAGGCTCCATTGAAACATGGAGAGAAGGATGCTCCACCATTTGTCCAAGATAGGCTCCATTGAAACATGAAGGGAAGCAATCTGCACCATGTCTCCAAGATTCTAGGATCCATTGAAATACCTTAAACCCACGATATTGTTTACATGTGGGGTTTACGTCAAGGTCAGTCACTTTTCCAGCTATTATCCCTAGTAGCATGAGTGGTTGTCTCAAGATTACCACTTTCCACTCTATGTCTTATATTATGAAGATCTAGGTTCTAAGGTCGACCACTTGTCCAACCTATAAGGCTAGATCTTAAAGGGTATTATTTCTCACCACTTGGAATGACCATGATATGTTTTACATGGGGGTTTGGTTCAAGGTCCACCACTTGTCCAAGCTAACTCTATGGAAACATAGAGAGAAGCAAAGGTCCACCACTTGTCCAAGCTAGGCTCCACTGAGACATTTAGAGAAGGATGATCCCCATTGGTGGAAGATAGGCTTCATTGAAACATGAAAAGAAGCAAGTTGCACCATGTCTCCAAGATTCTAGATCCATTGAAATACCTTAAACCCACGATATTGTTTACATGTGGGGTTTAACGTCAAGGTCAGTCACTTTTCCAAGCTATTATCCCTAGTAGCATGAGTGGTTTGGTCTCAAGATTCACCACTTTTCCACTCTATGTCATTATATAAAGAAGATCTAGGTGTTAAGGTCGACCACTTGTCCAACCTATAAGGTATATCTTAAAGGGTATTCTTTCCACCACTTGAAATGTCCATGATGTTTTACATAGGGGTTTGGTTCCAAGGTCCACCACTTATCCAAGCTAACTTTATTCTTCTCATAGAGAGAAGCAAAAGTCCACCACTTGTCCAAGCTAGGCTCCATTGAAACATGGAGAGAAGGATGCTCCACCATTTGTCGAAGCTAACTCTATTGAAACATGGAAGGTTTACATTCAAGGTCCACCAGTTGTCCAACCTATTAACGCTAGTAGCATGAGGGTTTGGTCTCAAGATTCACCACTTTTTCACTCTGTGTCATTATATTAAGAATATTTGGTATTAAGGTCCACCACTTGTCCAACCTATAAAGACTATATCTAATGGTTATTCTTTCTGACCACTTGGAGTGACCATGAAAGGTTTTACATGGGGGTTTGGTTCCAAGGTCCACCACCACTTGTCCAAGCTAACTCTATTGAAACATAGAGAGAAGCAAGGTCCACCACTTGTCTAAGCTAGGGTCCTATTGAAACATGGAGAGAAGGATGCTCCACCATTTGTCCAAGATAGACTCCATTGAAACATGAAGAGAAGCAACTGCACCATATCTCCAAGATTCTAGACTCCATCGAAATACCTTAAACCCACGTATTTTGTACATGGGGAGTTTACATTCAAGATCAACAATTTGTCCACCTATTATCGCTAGTAGCATGATGGTTTTGGGTCTCAAGATTCAACCACTTTGTCCAGCTCTGCTATCAGTATATTAAGAATATTTGGGTGTTAAGGTCCACCACTTGTCCAACCTATAAGACTATATCTTAATGGTTATTCTTTCTCACCCTTGAAAGACTATATCTTAATGGTTATCCCTAGCTATTATTGCTAGTAGCGTGAGTGGTTTGGTCTCAAGATTCACCACTTTTATTAAGAATATGTGGGTGTTAAGGTCCACCACTTGTCCAACCTATAAGGCTACATCTTAAAGGTTATTCTTTCTTACTACTTGGAGTGACCATGATAGGTTTTACATGGGGGTTTGGTTCCAAGGTCCACCACTTGTCCAAGCTAACTCTATTGAAACATAGAGAGAAGCAAAGGTCCACCCCTTGTCTAAGCTAGGGTCCATTGAAACATGGAGAGAAGGATGCTCCACCATTTGTCCAAGGTAGGCTCCATTGAAACATGAGGAGAATCAAGGTGCACCATGTCTCCAAGATGCTAGGCTCCATCGAAAAACATTAAACCCATGATATGTCGTAGATGAGGGGTTTACATTCAAGGTCCAACACTTGTCCAAGCTATTATTGGTAGTAGCCTGAGTGGTTTGGTCTCAAGATTCACCACTTTTCCACTCTATGTCATTATATTAAGAATATGCGCGTGTTAAGGTCCACCACTTGTCCAACCTATAAGGCTACATCTTAAAGGTTATTCTTTATTACCACTTGGAGTGACCATGATAGGTTTTACATGGGGGTTTGGTTCCAAGGTCCACCACTTGTCCAAGCTAACTCTATTGAAACATAGAGAGAAACAAAGGTCCACCACTTGTCCAAGCTAGGGTCCATTGAAACATGGAGAGAAGGATGCTCCACCATTTGTCCAAGATAGGCTCCATTGAAACATGACGAGAAGCAAGCTGCACCATGTCTCAAGATGCTAGGCTCCATCGAAATACATTAAACCCACGATATTTCGTAGATGAGGGGTTTACATTCAAGGTCCACCACTTGTCCAAGCTATTATTGCTAGTAGCCTGAGTGGTTTGGTCTCAAGATTCACCACTTTTATTAATGAATATGTGGGTGTTAAGGTCCACCACTTGTCCAACCTATAAGGCTACATCTTAAAGGTTATTCTTTCTTACTACTTGGAGTGACCATGATAGGTTTTACATGGGGGTTTGGTTCCAAGGTCCACCACTTGTCCAAGCTAACTCTATTGAAACATAGAGAGAAGCAAAGGTCCACCCCTTGTCTAAGCTAGGGTCCATTGAAACATGGAGAGAAGGATGCTCCACCATTTGTCCAAGGTAGGCTCCATTGAAACATGAGGAGAAGCAAGGTGCACCATGTCTCCAAGATGCTAGGCTCCATCGAAAAACATTAAACCCACGATATGTCGTAGATGAGGGGTTTACATTCAAGGTCCACACTTGTCCAAGCTATTATTGCTAGTAGCCTGAGTGGTTTGGTCTCAAGATTCACCACTTTTCCACTCTATGTCATTATATTAAGAATATGCGCGTGTTAAGGTCCACCACTTGTCCAACCTATAAGGCTACATCTTAAAGGTTATTCTTTATTACCACTTGGAGTGACCATGATAGGTTTTACATGGGGGTTTGGTTCCAAGGTCCACCACTTGTCCAAGCTAACTCTATTGAAACATAGAGAGAAACAAAGGTCCACCACTTGTCCAAGCTAGGGTCCATTGAAACATGGAGAGAAGGATGCTCCACCATTTGTCCAAGATAGGCTCCATTGAAACATGACGAGAAGCAAGCTGCACCATGTCTCCAAGATGCTAGGCTCCATCGAAATACATTAACCCACGATATTTCGTAGATGAGGGGTTTACATTCAAGGTCCACCACTTGTCCAAGCTATTATTGCTAGTAGCCTGAGTGGTTTGGTCTCAAGATTCACCACTTTTATTAAGAATATGTGGGTGTTAAGGTCCACCACTTGTCCAACCTATAAGGCTACATCTTAAAGGTTATTCTTTCTTACTACTTGGAGTGACCATGATAGGTTTTACATGGGGGTTTGGTTCCAAGGTCCACCACTTGTCCAAGCTAACTCTATTGAAACATAGAGAGAAGCAAAGGTCCACCCCTTGTCTAAGCTAGGGTCCATTGAAACATGGAGAGAAGGATGCTCCACCATTTGTCCAAGGTAGGCTCCATTCAAACATGAGGAGAAGCAAGGTGCACCATGTCTCCAAGATGCTAAGCTCCATCGAAAAACATTAAACCCACGATATGTCGTAGATGAGGGGTTTACATTCAAGGTCCACCACTTGTCCAAGCTATTATTGCTAGTAGCCTGAGTGGTTTGGTCTCAAGATTCACCACTTTTCCACTCTATGTCATTATATTAAGAATATGCGCGTGTTAAGGTCCACCACTTGTCCAACCTATAAGGCTACATCTTAAAGGTTATTCTTTATTACCACTTGGAGTGACCATGATAGGTTTTACATGGGGGTTTGGTTCCAAGGTCCACCACTTGTCCAAGCTAACTCTATTGAAACATAGAGAGAAACAAAGGTCCACCACTTGTCCAAGCTAGGGTCCATTGAAACATGGAGAGAAGGATGCTCCACCATTTGTCCAAGATAGGCTCCATTGAAACATGACGAGAAGCAAGCTGCACCATGTCTCCAAGATGCTAGGCTCCATCGAAATACATTAAACCCACGATATTTCGTAGATGAGGGGTTTACATTCAAGGTCCACCACTTGTCCAAGCTATTATTGCTAGTAGCCTGAGTGGTTTGGTCTCAAGATTCACCACTTTTATTAAGAATATGTGGGTGTTAAGGTCCACCACTTGTCCAACCTATAAGGCTACATCTTAAAGGTTATTCTTTCTTACTACTTGGAGTGACCATGATAGGTTTTACATGGGGGTTTGGTTCCAAGGTCCACCACTTGTCCAAGCTAACTCTATTGAAACATAGAGAGAAGCAAAGGTCCACCCTTGTCTAAGCTAGGGTCCATTGAAACATGGAGAGAAGGATGCTCCACCATTTGTCCAAGGTAGGCTCCATTGAAACATGAGGAGAAGCAAGGTGCACCATGTCTCCAAGATGCTAGGCTCCATTGAAAAACATTAAACCCACGATATGTCGTAGATGAGGGGTTTACATTCAAGGTCCACCACTTGTCCAAGCTATTATTGCTAGTAGCCTGAGTGGTTTGGTCTCAAGATTCACCACTTTTCCACTCTATGTCATTAAATTAAGAATATGCGCGTGTTAAGGTCCACCACTTGTCCAACCTATAAGGCTACATCTTAAAGGTTATTCTTTATTACCACTTGGAGTGACCATGATAGGTTTTACATGGGGGTTTGGTTCCAAGGTCCACCACTTGTCCAAGCTAACTCTATTGAAACATAGAGAGAAACAAAGGTCCACCACTTGTCCAAGCTAGGGTCCATTGAAACATGGAGAGAAGGATGCTCCACCATTTGTCCAAGATAGGCTCCATTGAAACATGACGAGAAGCAAGCTGCACCATGTCTCCAAGATGCTAGGCTCCATCGAAATACATTAAACCCACGATATTTCGTAGATGAGGGGTTTACATTCAAGGTCCACCACTTGTCCAAGCTATTATTGCTAGTAGCCTGAGTGGTTTGGTCTCAAGATTCACCACTTTTATTAAGAATATGTGGGTGTTAAGGTCCACCACTTGTCCAACCTATAAGGCTACATCTTAAAGGTTATTCTTTCTTACTACTTGGAGTGACCATGATAGGTTTTACATGGGGGTTTGGTTCCAAGGTCCACCACTTGTCCAAGCTAACTCTATTGAAACATAGAGAGAAGCAAAGGTCCACCCTTGTCTAAGCTAGGGTCCATTGAAACATGGAGAGAAGGATGCTCCACCATTTGTCCAAGGTAGGCTCCATTGAAACATGAGGAGAAGCAAGGTGCACCATGTCTCCAAGATGCTAGGCTCCATTGAAAAACATTAAACCCACGATATGTCGTAGATGAGGGGTTTACATTCAAGGTCCACCACTTGTCCAAGCTATTATTGCTAGTAGCCTGAGTGGTTTGGTCTCAAGATTCACCACTTTTCCACTCTATGTCATTAATTAAGAATATGCGCGTGTTAAGGTCCACCACTTGTCCAACCTATAAGGCTACATCTTAAAGGTTATTCTTTATTACCACTTAGAGTGACCATGATAGGTTTTACATGGGGGTTTGGTTCCAAGGTCCACCACTTGTCCAAGCTAACTCTATTGAAACATAGAGAGAAACAAAGGTCCACCACTTGTCCAAGCTAGGGTCCATTGAAACATGGAGAGAAGGATGCTCCACCATTTGTCGAAGCTAACTCTATTGAAACATGGGGGGTTTACATTCAAGGTCCACCACTTGTCCAAGCTATTAGTGCTAGTAGCATGAGTGGTTTTGTCTCAAGATTCACCACTTTTTCACTCTATGTCATTATATTAAGAATATTAGGGTGTTAAGGTCCACCACTTGTCCAACCTATAAGGCTATATCTTAAAGGTTATTCTTTCTCACCACTTGGAGTGACCATGATAGGTTTTAAATGGGGGTTTGGTTCCAAGGTCCACCACTTGTCCAAGCTAACTCTATTGAATAATAGAGAGAAGTAAAGGTCCACCACTTGTCCAAGCTAGGGTCCATTGAAACATGGAGAGAAGGATGCTCCACCATTTGTCCAAGATAGGCTCCATTGAAACATGAAGAGAAGCAAGATGCACGATGTCTCCAAGATGCTAGGCTCCATCGAAATACCTTAAACCCACGATATTTCGTAGATGGGGGGTTTACTTTCAAGGTCCACCACTTGTCCAAGCTATTATCGCTAGTAGCATGGTTTGGTCTCAAGATTCACCAGTTTTCCACTCTATGTCATTATATGAAGAATATCTGGGTGTTAAGGTCCACCACTTGTCCAACCTATAAGGCTATATTCTAAATGATATTTTTTTTGACCACTTGGAATGTGCATGATATGTTTTACATGGGGTTTTATTCCAAGGTCCACCACTTGTCCAAGCTAGATCTATTACATATATATTATACATACAATATTCAACTAGATTCCCTACCTATCATGTCCAGTAGCATGGATGCTCTAGCTTGAAGGTCCACCACTTGTCCAACCTATACTCTCTTATGTAAGGGAGATCTCGCTATAAATTCAAAACCTTCCCGCCTAAATTTAAAATATCCCTCCCAAATCTTAAATATCCCGCCTAAATTTTAAACTATCCCGCCCAAATTTTAAAATTCAAACTTTTTTATAAAAATTTAAATTTTACTACTTAAATTTAAAATATTCCACGCAAAATTGATTTTAAATTCAAGTTTACCACAAAAAGATATCATTATACCACCTAAATTCAAATATGCAAACCTCAAATCATTATATTGTACATAAATTCAAACAAATTCAAATTAACAAGCCTAAACTGATATTAGTTTGCATAGATATGAATTTATCACACCTAAATTATGTCACCATGTTAGAGAGAGTGGTTAGAGAATTTGAACAAGGTCCACCACTTGTCCAACCTAGATACCAAGAAGGATTGAGTGTACAAGGTATTGTTTGGAGGTCCTTATAGTCCATTGGTCTCAAGGTCCACCACTTGTGGTAAGGGTCACCAAAAAGTGTATATATTCATCCAAAGAAATACACGTATTTTTGGTCTACATGTCCTAGTTTAAACCATTTATGTCCATTAGGTGTATCACTAAACAACACTACTATTTTGAGAAACAGAAGTTACAATCATATCTACAAATGGATTAGAGGAAAATCAGCTCAGCATACATCCAGAACTCGCTACAAGAATCGACTTTAACAGATCACGCAAGTAAGTCTTCCATTCAATTTTACTAGTATTACAATGTGTTAGTTATTTGTGATATTTATGTATGTATATATACTATGTGTGCATATCGTAATTAAGTGTAATTGTGTATCTGCATTATGTATGAGTATTACAATGAAATAACACAAATATACATACATACACATAGATAACACAGACGCACACATACATGAGCATGTATTTTCAAGAGAGAGATAGCAAATACAGAGATAGATAGATAGAGAGAGAGAGAGAGAGATAAATAACTGTTTTTTAGAGAGAGGAGAGAGAAAGATAACAGATTTCACTGTGTTTATGTATGTGGAAGAGAGGAAGACGATGTATGGGAATATGTGCACGTATTTTCAAGAGAGAGACAACAAGATAACAGATTTCATTGTGGTTATGTATGTGGAAGTGAGGAAGACGATGTGTGGGAATATGTGCATGTATTTTCAAGAGAGAGACAGCAAGATAACAGATTTCACTGTGGTTATGTATGTGGAAGAGAGGAAGACGATGTGTGGGAATATGTGTATGTGTGCGGGGATACGTTTAAACTATGTATCTCTGTCTTTTGACGAGAGAGTGTGTGTGCAAGAAGAGTTACAGAGAACCATCTTCTCTATATGGAGAAAGACAGAGAGTGAGAGAGAGAGAAATACCTGTTTTTTCTCTATTCGTGAGGTGTGCAATGTCTCCTGAGAAGACTGCCCGATCGTGCCCTTCTGGAAAGCGTTGTGTACGCTGCTGTTTCTTTGTCTTGTGCGCGAACTTTCAATCCTGTGCACTCCACCTGTGTGTTGTGTACGATGCCGAGCTTGCTCTTCTACGCGCGCTTATACTCCAACTGTGTGCGATCCGTGTGCGCTTTCTGTGTTTTTGCTGCTCGCCTGCTTTCTCTGTGTGCGTTTCTCGTGCGCTCTCTGTGTGCCTAATCTTGATAGGGTTTATTAGAATGCCACGTATGCTACAAGTCCATGTTTTATCATAGGATTAAAAAAAACAAAAGCAATATAAAAAATTAACCAATTCACACGGCCAAAATTAAAGAAATCATGGTTGAAAATATGAAAAACATGCATAACTCTATACTAGGACCCCAGGACCCCGCCCAGAACAATATCCCAAAATCAACCTCCCAAGCCCCGCCATCGAGAGCGCTATATTCCACATCCCCATCAAGAGCGCTATCCCCAAACCTCACGTGGAAGCGCTGCCTTGTCACCCCATTGTGGCATTGCCCTAAGACCCCGCATCTGGAGTGCTAAATGGGAACATTCTTCATTAGTGAAATTTTGAACATAAATTATATTAGCACATACTTAAATATAATACAAATATTAACATATTAGCTATACTACTAATTTACTATAGCAGTTCTAGATTATGTCCCATACTATATTTAAGGTGCCAAAGGTTTGGCCTTATGGTCCTAGATTTAGCCAAGTGGTCAACACATATAGGACCAAGTGCACACTGTGCCACAAAACTTGGCCACCACTTCACTTGCCAAAGTTTAGGCCACATGGTCAATCCTAACTTTCCAATGTTCTTATTATGTCACCTTTTGCCTCGTGGAAAACCTAGGCTTGTTTTCACATACTCAGGCACTTCAAGCCACAATAAATTGTCATTACTCTTCGACAACCCTTTTGTTCAAGTCTTTGAAAAAACATTGTTTAAGGCCACCCTAAACCATTTTCATTTAGGGGTGTCTAAAACTAGCTTTTTGGCAATTCGAGAAGAAAATGGTCAAAGTTTTATACTTAGTTTTAACCACTTGACCAATTCAAATATTGGAAAGCAAGGTCTTGTAATACTTTTCTTTGGACATCACACATTAAAACTAGGTCCCTCACTTGTCCAAGCTATGCTCTAATACAATAAAGGGCTTTTGGTTTCAAGATGCACCACTTTCCCAACCTTGATTCCATTAAAGAAGCTAGCCCTACTTAGACATTTAATAGCAAGGTCTTGCAGCAGTTCAGATTGAACATTTTCCATGGCAGCTAGGTCCACCACTTATCTAAGCTATGCTCTAATAGAGTAAGGGGGTTTTGGTTTCAAGATCCACCACTTGTCCAAACTTGATTTGGGAAGCAAGGTCCTATAATAGTTTGCTTTGGACATTCACCATTACAACTAAGTCCACCACTTCTCCAAGCTACGTTCTAATACACTAAGGAGGTTTTGGTTTCAAGGAGAACCACTTGTACGACTCTGTTTTTGGAAGTAAGGTCTTTACATAGTTCACCTTGGACCTTGGACATTGGATACTACAACTAAGCCCACCACTTGTCCAAGATATCCTCTATATATAGCCAAAGGGTTTGGGTTTCAAGATTCACCACTTTTCCAACCTTTCTTCCATTAAAGAAAGGAGGGCTTTATAACTAGGTCCACCACTTGTCCAAGCTATGCTCTGATATGGAAAGGGGATTTTGGTTTCAAGGTCCACCACGTGTTCAACCTTGCAAGACTCAAGGGATACTTGGACATTGGAAAGCATAGTCCTATAGTAGTTGATAGGTGGCAGTGGGTATTACAACTAGGTCCAACCTATGCTCTCATATCGCAAAGAGGCTTTGCTTTCAAGGTCCACCACTTGTCCAACCTTGCTTCCATTAAAGAAATGAGGGGCTACGTAAACATTGGCAAGCAAGGTAGCAAGGTTCTAAGGTGTTTCACCTTGGATATTGGGCATTATAACTAGGTCCACCACTTGTCCAAGCTATGCTCTGATAAAGAAAGGGGATTTTCGTTTAAAGGTCCACCATGTGTTCAACCTTTCTAATATAGAAAGGGGATTTTTGTTTCAAGGTCCACCACGTGTTCAACCTTGAAAGACTCAAGGGATACTTGGACATTGGAAAGCATAGTCTTATAGTAGTTGATAGGTGGCAGTGGGTATTAAAACTAGGTCCAACCTATGCTCTTATATAGCAAAGAGGCTTTGGTTTCAAGGTCCACCACTTGTCCAACCTTACTTCCATTAAAGAAATGAGGGGCTACGTAAACATTGGCAAGCAAGGTAGCAAAGTCCTAAGGTATTTCACCTTGGATATTGGGCATTATAACTAGGTCCACCACTTGTCCAAGCTATGCTCTGATAAAGAAAGGGGATTTTCGTTTCAAGGTCCACCATGTGTTCAACCTTTCTAATATAGAAAGGGGATTTTTGTTTCAAGGTCCACCACGTGTTCAACCTTGAAAGACTCAAGGGATACTTGGACATTGGAAAGCATAGTCTTATAGTAGTTGATAGGTGGTAGTGGGTATTAAAACTAGGTCCAACCTATGCTCTTATATAGCAAAGAGGCTTTGGTTTCAAGGTCCACCACTTGTCCAACCTTACTTCCATTAAAGAAATGAGGGGCTACGTAAACATTGGCAAGCAAGGTAGCAAAGTCCTAAGGTATTTCACCTTGGATATTGGGCATTATAACTAGGTCCACCACTTGTCCAAGCTATGCTCTGATAAAGAAAGGGGATTTTCGTTTCAAGGTCCACCATGTGTTCAACCTTTCTAATATAGAAAGGGGATTTTTGTTTCAAGGTCCACCACGTGTTCAACCTTGAAAGACTCAAGGGATACTTGGACATTGGAAAGCATAGTCTTATAGTAGTTGATAGGTGGCAGTGGGTATTAAAACTAGGTCCAACCTATGCTCTTATATAGCAAAGAGGCTTTGGTTTCAAGGTCCACCACTTGTCCAACCTTACTTCCATTAAAGAAATGAGGGGCTACGTAAACATTGGCAAGCAAGGTAGCAAAGTCCTAAGGTATTTCACCTTGGATATTGGGCATTATAACTAGGTCCACCACTTGTCCAAGCTATGCTCTGATATAGAAAGGGGATTTTTGTTTCAAGGTCCACCACGTGTTCAACCTTGAAAGACTCAAGGGATACTTGGACATTGGAAAGCATAGTCCTATAGTAGTTGATAGGTGGCAGTGGGTATTACAACTAGGTCCACCACTTGTCCAACCTATGCTCTCATATAGCAAAGAGGCTTTGGTTTCAAGGTCCACCACTTGTCCAACCTTGCTTCCATTAATATAGCAAGGAGGATTTGGTCTCAAGGTTCACCACTTGTCCAACCTATGCAAACCTTTTTCATGTTGTAGCATGATTTTTGGTTTGAAGAGTATTTTTCTATAACTATGGATTTAACAATGTAATCTTTTTACTTACAGGATGGACTTCGAATCTGGGGAGAAAGTACATATGATACTTGACAATGAAATCGTTGGTATTGGTTGTGTGTGTAGAACAGATCCATATTCCACTTGTGGTGGTACAAAGATAGGGCTGGGAAATGTCTCCATACTAGTGGAGGAATGCTTGAAGGATGTGGTCCTACCTTTTCCTACAATGGATACTTCATCTCTCCAAGGCTCATTATGGAGTGCTGTTCGATGGTCAAAGCTTCTTTTGCAATCTTTTGTATTAAATGGGAACTTAATTGATCCACACGAAAGCTACAATGGTGATGAAGAACATGATCATTCTGATCCTCTAGTTACAGATGCAATACCTATGACAAGCCCAGAATTTGAAGCAATGATTCGAGAGTCTTGGAGAAATCAGAGGGTCCTTTTAAAAGATGACACAATGATGCAAACCATGAATGAAGGGACCATCTTATATGTATTTCCACATGATTATGTCAACTTTCAGGAACTTGGTCCTGATTGTGTGGGTGTGGGTATTGAAAGAGAAAATGCAAGCATTCATGATGTGGTTGAAGTGGGTAGCATCACTTTGCTAAAGTGGCCCATCAAGCAGACAACAATGTTGAATGGGAGCCCATTACAACGCTTTGTTCCTGTTGATGGCATGCATGCTACATATGAGGATGTATCCAACGATGGCAATGTTGGAAAAAAACTTGATGGGAGTAATGTTGTCCAGTTGTCAAGGAAGAGACGATACACTTTCATGAACAGGACTCAAAAATCAAAAGCAGCACCAGCTTCGACTTTTTACCTTTCAAACAAATCAATTCAAAGGGTATCATGCATTGATTGTTGTGCACAAAAATGCTGCCAATTTGCAGATCGTGATATGGTGACAAGGTTACGACAACAATTTTGGGGAGAGTCTCAAAAATCACGCACTAATTATGTTTATGATGTTCTTTCTATATGTTATCAGAAAGATGAGAAGTCACGATACCAATTCAGGCTAAATGGCTCTATTGTTTGTTGTAGAGCATGGTATGAGCTACATGGAATACCAAAGACATCATTTTATCGATACAAGGAGAACTTTGAAAATGGTGTGCGCCAATATGTACATGGGAACACATGTACATTGAGAAGGGGACTTCAACATACTAGTTTAGCAAGAGCACTACTAAACGAGTTTGTGGAAAATAACTCTGAGAAAATGCCACATAGAAGTAGAACACTGCTAGATGGCTCAAGAGAGACTCAATTGGTGATTCCATCAACATACAAACAAGTGGATATTTTATGTGAAATCAACACGACACTTGACCAAATGGGCTATGAGAAGAAGCTATCCCAATCTTCTTTTGGTAGAATTTGGAACAAAGAGTACCCACATGTCACTTTAACAAAGACGAGTGAGTTCTCTAAGTGCAATATTTGTAGTTCAATCAAGGCAAGGTTAGAAGCTAAACCTTCTCTTGAAGAGAGAGCTCTTCTCTTGAGGGAGAGAGAAGTTCACGTGGCACAACAAAAGAGTTGCAGAAGCCTATATTATGCATGGCGTACGTATTCAGAAACTCAACCACAAAAATATGTATGCATAATCCATGATAAGATGGATCAAAAGAAGACTGCCATTCCTAGATTACGCATTGTTCCCAAGGGTGTGGATTCAGGATATAATCTGCAGGTGGCATTGATTGGCATGATCACTCATGGACATGGAGAAGGTCATTACGGACACTTTGTCTTGAATGGTTTGTGGCCAGCTGATCCAAATCTTACAATTGGCTCAATTGCTAATTGTTTACATAACCTCGAGAGGATAGATAAGCATCCTCTTGGTGATCTAGTAACAAATGGACTTCCAAGGAGCAATATTTCACTACTACATGCTTTGAACTCAAGGGATGCTTTGGACTACCATAACTTGAGTGATGGAAAAGAGCCCATTGTGCAGTCGTCAGAAATTGCAGAAGAGGAATTGGGGTCAACATTTCGCAGATTGCCAGAGAACTTGTTGCTACAATTGGATAATTGTGCAGGGGAAAACAAAAATCGATACTTATTTGCCTATTTGTCAATGCTTGTTGCAAGGGGTGTTTTCAAAACCATCCAGCTGGGATTTTTAATGGTTGGGCATACACATGAGGACATAGACGCCATGTTTAGTAGCTTTTCAGAGAAGTTGAGAGTTACACAAACCTATACTTTCCCACATTTGATGGATACATTACGAAACAGCTCATCTTCATCTCCAGCTCCATTTTTTCTCACAAAGATCCCTGATTTCAAGCAATATTGTGATGGCTATCTTTGTGATGGACAAGACATACTTGTTGGACATTCCAAACCGCTTCAGTTCAGGTTCTTTATGCAGGATGAGACACCAATGATGCAATATAAGGCACATGTAGGTGTATCAAGTTGGAGTGGAAGTATTTGCCTTTGGAAAACAGACACAGAAGGCAAGCCAATGTTACCACATGGAGATCCACCTCTAGTACAAATGGCGGAGTATGTCAAGGCCCACGAAGAAGTCATTTTGGGGCTAAAGAACTATATAAAATTTTGGAAAAATTTAGGGAATGGTTCAAGTATTCCGCGATATTATAGACCCGTGATAGATTATTGGAGTAAGGTAATTGAAGAGATTGGAAAAGCAATCATATCAGAGGGAGTCTTGTATGAAATATTTTGGCCAAAAACTCAAGAATATTCTCATCTACAAAGCACTACAATGAATTTGCAACAAGGAGCAGAAAGATTCCTAGGCCTTGAAGAGTTGAACGATCATTTTTGTGGGCCTCAACGAGATAGGCCAAGGGAAGAGTTTGACCCTATGTCTGATGTGCACCAAGGTGACTTTCTTATGCTTGTTCCGAGTGACACAGAAATCTATCCAGTGTGGCTTGCAATGGCTTTATCTGACATTGATAATGAGCCTACATCACCAAACTACAGAAAACTCTTGATTCAATATTGGGCACCTTGCGCGAGAAAAAGTGGGATGACAGATACTCAAGCTTACAGTAATTGTTGGAAGGGTTATTGGGCTGTCAACTATAAGGACCCACAAGTGTGGGAAACTATAGATGCAATTGTTTGGTCCTGGAGACCCAACAAAGAAGGACCATTTTCTAGAATAAAGATTCCAGAAAGACATGCTCTAAAAGCCAAAGAAGGCCTCACTCGTGCACATCAGCCACACTTGGATCAAAGTTCAGATATGGTATCAAATGTGGAGTAGAATTATGTGGAGCTTCTATTGTGACTATACTAGTCAATTTGTAAACAAAATCTTTTTTGTATCTTCCTTTGTTTTATGTAATTTATAGTTATTATTCAAATCCATGTGTTGTACATCCTCTTGACTTTTGGTGTTTATCAACACCACAATCCTATGAGATTTTCACTTTATTTACTAGCCACACACCTCAATTTTTCCCACTTTAAGTGGAAAATTCCCAAATTACATGAATTCGGTCGATTTGGAGATTCCCATAATGTGAGATTTTTACCAAAATACCTAATATGGTCTTTGTATCCAATGACTTATATTCCGGTCCCAAACCATTCAATGTCACTGAAACTAAGTCATCATCTGGAACTTCAACATTAATGCTCACAAGATCTTCCTGTATTTTCTTTATCTCTATCACATAATCTGATATGAATCTATTTCATCGCCATACACAATGTAACCTTTGCTTCAAGTGAACTTTTCGTGGTTCTGTATTGGACCTGTTCATTCTTGCTAGTATCTCCCATGCTTCCTTTGGAGATTGAGCCTTCTTCACATGTGGTATAAAGAAGTCATTAATGCATAGTGAAATCCAATGCATCACTTTCCTTGAATTCTCGATCCACTTCTTGTAATCTTCTACTCCTGCTTGCCACGTTTTATGTGCTTCAACATTCTCTCTATTTGGTTCCAAACCAACCTAGGGACACTCTTGTTCACCTGTAATGTAATCCCATAAACTTTGCCCATGATAAAGTTCTCCATCATGTAAGACCATATGCTGTAGTTCTCTCTGGTCAGCTTCTCTCCAACAATCTGTGTGACTTGAGTTGAACTTTCTGCCATCTTCACTCTCTCAATTTCTTCCAAAGGATTTTGACAAAATTTCGGCAGAGTTTCGTTTGTATTTGGACAATATCTCAAGTGACAATCTCAACCAAAGTGCTCATAAACACTGACAGAAAATATCTCATTGCCAAGGGAAAATCCACTGACTCACTTTTCCACAGACTGACTCAATACTATGCATAAATACTCTAAAACAATGTCCACATGGACCTGTATGCAAATGCAATCCATACGCTGTCCTGTACCACATATCCATACATCCACCTTCTTCCCATAGTCGTAAACGATGTCAAGAGTTTTTTGGAGCAAGGGATTGCGCATATGTACATACACATGCATGGTGCATCAAATAAAGAATTGCCCATTTTCCAGAGTCAGGTGGTTACGTGGGGCCCACATGTGTACAGGTAGGACAACATGTACATAGTGCATCGATTTTCACTATCACCAGTACCAGTATGTTTTTTCTACAATAATGAGAATTTTATAGCGCATGAAACTCCTTGAGGAAGCTATCCGCGGGCCGAAGACATGAGGTAAGCAGGTGTGTCAGATGGCATCTAGTGGCGTCAGGAGGGCGAACGGGGTCAATATTTGCACGCGGATGAGGACGGACACAACGTGGGTGTTTTCTTGTGAGAGTTATGCAGAAAGGTCATCATTAGGACCACTTTTTGGGGCCACTTCACATGGTTGCGAGACGCATTATTGAAAAGAAATGAGTACCAGGTGTGCGGATGATGCAAAAAGGTGACAACTATGCACTGTGAGGTCAGTTTTGGGCCTGTTCGGGGTCCGTTTGAGGTCATCTAAAAGGCCAAGGGTGACCAAATAATAAATCTAAGTGTGGGAACTGAGAAAACAGAGAGAAGACCAGAAAAAAGTGGAGAAGAGAGGAGGAACAGCCGCAGGTGTGTTTTTGCTCATTTTGGAGCTTGCTTTGGCCGTAAACTGCTCATCCGAGGTCGGATTTGAGCACTTTGACATTGTAGACTAGGGTTTTGGGCTGTTCGAAACGCGATGGTGCTGTCCGTTTTGCCAAATTCCTCACTCTTTTCCTGCTTTTTTCTGTGTAAGTTTCTTCTATGAGCGAAGTTTCTGCTCTAGTTTGTGATTGTATCTGGATTATTTTACCCATATTGTGTGAGCTATTTGCCCCATTGGTGTTGGCCCAAGCTCAATTGTATCTAAACATAAAAAATTATCCTCTTTTGAGATGAGTTTTTTGGGTGTGTGTGTGTGTGTGTGTGTGTGTCGTGGGCAAGTGGATAGTCTCTGTCCTCTCACTCCAGAGGTGTGTTCCCTGCGTCGGCCAGGTCTGTTGTCTAAGCCGAGTGGTGCCCCATAGTGTGTGTGTGTATCTTCCCAACAGTGTGTGTCAGGTCGTTATAGAGGCGCTGTGTGTGTTTTCATCCTGCTCACATTCTTTTGGCGCCCCCACGGAGGATCTTCTTCGAGTACCTTCTGCTTCGAGCTTCGAGCTTCGAGATTCGGGATTACAGGTTACAGGTTACAGGTTACAGGTACAGGTACAAGTGATTTACACAGGTACAAGTAGCTGGAGTACAATGATATACTAGCAATGATGTCACTTGCAATTGTTGTGGGTATGCATCACTTGGCGCCTATTTGAGCGCATTGTCTGATGGATTGTACGTTACTTGTGGAAACTGCCATTGTACGCATTTGTGGAGCCATACTTGGTTGTATTTGGCAGTCCGAGCCATTTCTGAGACTTGGTCTGGAACATAGTCATTTCTGAGACTTGACTATACCCGATTTGCATTAGCCTTCGTGTGAGGGTCAATAGCATGAGGTTTTTATTGAGCTGGGGGGTTCTCAAATGTAGAGATCCTTTCGATGATACAGGTAGCTGGAGCACCCTTTTTGTGACCTCGCCATATGCTATGTACTAGTGAGTCCTACTTGATGCTCGGGTTCTATTGTTGACAATTTATGCATACATATACAATCTATATTTTGGGTTCCTACTGCTCTATTTATGGGGAAACTTAGTCAAAATTTTTCCAAGTTATGATGGCTGTTTTTTTGGTCTTTTGAGCCATTTATGCTGTTATGCTACTGAAATTTTGGCAAAATCAGAGGTTAAGTCAGGTGTGCCTTCTTGGGAGCTTCATGGTTGGCTTTAATGAATGATCAAAATGGCCCTCAATTCACTCCATTTCATTTATCTCAAAGAATCTAGATAAATGTTCATGTGTCCAGGAAGTTTTTTTTCCAGCAGCGCATAGTCTTTATGTTCGGGCCAAGAAGATTACGAGAGATCTTGGAATGTCCTTTGCCTGTTGTAATTTCGATGATCAACTATGAAAACTCATTTGATGTGCATGTGTTTGTCCTTATCTAAAGTTGAGCTCCATTGAAGTTTCTGTGGATTGGGTAGTCAAAAGTTTTGGGTTCTTGCACGTGTGTTCCAAGGGGTTCTCAAAGCATTGAAACTTGGGTAGCCATGTCTTTCTCTTATCCGGAGTTTCATGGAAGAAGTGATGAAGATGTGGAAGAATTTTTGGAAAAGATGGAGGTTGCCTGTATTAGCAACCAGATTCATGACCCTGTGCAGATGTTACGCCTTCTCCAAATTTGTTTGAAGAGTGATGCACGAGTTTGGTCTAAAGAATTTGAAGAGGAGTTGCGTGTGGCTGATCCACCTGTAAGGTTGAGTTGGGACAATCTACGACATGGGTGGAAGTGGAGTTTGTGAAGATAGAAGATCCTGACAAAGTGTGGCAAGAAGTACAGGCTTTGGTGCAAAAGGAAGGTGAGCCAGTAGATGCGTACATACGTAAGTTTTCATTGGCATGGGAGATAATGTGCAAGGCCTTAGCACCACACGTACCGCCGCCTGACATGATGAAGAAGGACAGGTTCTTAGCTGGTCTTTGGGAGAATATACGTTGGAGAGTGGAGCTATAGAAGCCTAGGACATATGAAGATGCACTAGAGGTATCAAGTAACAAAGAGTGGAAGTTGAGGAAAATGAGCCAGTTAGGGGTGGAGTCTTTGCCCATGAGGTCTGAATTTCAGCCTATAGAGTCTTTACAAGGTCGCATGTTAGTGGTTTATCACGAACCAGTGGTTCCTGTTACTACTCAGGTTATGCCAGCAGTGGTCACTACAACAGTGCAAGATGATGGGCTAAGGCAAGACATGAGGAAAATGGTAGATTTGATGAAGAATCTCAGCCTAAACATGCTAGGTCAAGTGGGAAATAATCGAGGTCGAGGGAGGTTTGCAAATCAGCCAGGAGGTGAAGAAAGGCCTAGGAATGGTGTTGGACAAAGAAATGGTAGGTTTTGGAGGCAGACGCCCACATGTTATAATTGTGGAGAGTTGGGTCACATCAGCTCGCAATGTGATAAGCCACCAAGGATGGGGGGAGACATGTATCCATTGCCAAGACAGGTGCTAACTAGGTCAAATGATTATGGCATCAAAATTAAGGGAGACGAAGGAACCAATGGACTGACCCAGGAGGAAAAGGGAAAGACAAAAGTGCTAAGTGTAGTCACCTTGGAGAAGGAATCAAAGCTAGAGGATACATTAGTGATGCCTATTGGGAAGAGGACCACAGAGGATAAGGAAGGAAGAAGTGCCCCAGGTCCTAGTAAGAAGAAAGGAAAGAACCATGAAGGCAAGGATGTCAAGGCCAAGAGAAAAAGAGCTCGTCGAAAGTTTCATGTTTCATATTTTCCACTAAGGGATGGGAAATTAAGCTATGACTTGAAGGAGGATCTGACGTGCAGGAAGGCAGATGTTACTTTTGGGCAGCTTATAGAGATGGTGCCTAAGCTAAAGCAATAGTGGAAGAGGATGGTTAACCCAATGGAGAAAGAGCCAGAGAGAGGTTCAGTAAAGGTGTTGGCAATGGAGGAGCTACCAGCTATTTGTCCAATAGTAGGTGTGTGGAATAAAAGGAAGAATTTGGGACAAGGTTATGTGGATGGCGGAGCCCAAATATGGGTCATAACACACTCATGCGTTGAGAAGATGGGTCTCACAGTGGCTGGGGTGTCAGGTTTTCGGATCAGATTGGCAAACCATCAAAAAGTAAAATGCTTGGGTGTTGTAAAGAGCTTAGAAGTGGAGGCATATGATGCAAAGGTAGTGGTTGATTTTCATGTGATGCCAGCAGGGTTGAGAGCATATCCTATTATGCTGGGCAGACCATGGTTACATGCAGTGGGAGCTGTTCAAGATTGGCGACATGGTACGATTAGCCTCTATGGAAAGACAGGTACCAAGAAGCTTTATAATATGGACACAAGGAAACGATTAGAGGAGATTTATGAAGATGAGGATGATTCTAGTGATGAAGACTCTTCCACGGTGACAGATGAGGACAGTGATAGCACTACCAACAGTGATGAGGATGCTGATGTTGCATTTCTTTTGATGGACAAAGAAATACAGGAGTTTGGTTTAGTTGCATTTGCGAATGAGGTTGAAGATGAAAGTGAAGGGCCTTATGAAGTGATTGAAGGGCTGATGCAAACCAAGGTTGAGTTTTCAAAGAAGCAGGAATTGATGACACAAATGATCAGTGGAGACCTCTCAGCTATGGAGAAGGATATATATTTGCATATGCTGGCTAGTTTTCCTGATTTGTTCATTACTTCATATGAAGAGATCAGAGGGTTCAAGGGTGAAGAGATGCATATAGAACTGAAAGAAGGTGCCAAGCTAGTGCAGCAAAGGCTAAGAAGGATGGGTGAAGAGCAAATGGAAGCCTTGCGAGAAGAGGTGGAAAGTTGTTGAAGGCAGGGTTCATAGTCCCTGTGGAGACCACAGAATGGGTGAGTCCAGTAGTAGTCAGTCCAAAGAAGGATGGGAAGTGGAGGATTTGTGTAGATTTTAAGCCCTTAAATGCAGACACTAAGAAGAACCCATATCCTCTTCCATTCATCGATCAGATCTTGGATTCAGTGGCAGGTTATGAGAGGTACAGTGTGTGTGATGGTTTTTCAGGCTATTTTCAATTGAAGATTGCTCTTAAAGACCGCACAAAGATCACTTTTATTACGCCATGGGGATGCTATTGCTACACAGTATTGCCATTTGGGTTGTCAAATGGACCTTCCTTCTATCAAGAGAGAGAAAATTGGGTGTTGGAACCATTCATTGGTAGTTGTGTTAAAGCTTTTATGGATGACTTCTGTGTTTATAGTAGTAGGGTTGTGGTATTGGCTCGATATGATGAATGTGGAGGACAACTAAATCCAAAGAAATGTCATCTAGCACAGCCAAGGGTGAAGTTATTGGTCCATATGGTGTCAGAAAATGGCATTGAGGCTAATCCAGATAAGGTTAAGTCTATTATTCTTCTTCCATCACCTACGAGTACGAAGCAAGTGGCAACCTTTATACACAAAGTGTAGTACATGGCAAGGTTTATTCCATTCTCTTCTTAGATTCTTTATCCATTACAACATGTGGCAAAGCATGATCCATTACAATGGGATGACAAGTGTGAAGAAGTGTTTCAAGAGGTGAAAGAGATGTTAGGGGGTTTGTCAGCCATGCAGGCTCCTGATTGGGAGAAAGTTTTTTATGTAAATCCCTCAGTAGGGGATGATTCCATTGGAGCCATGCTATTGCAAAAGGGGAAGGGCAGCCATTATATGAGGCCAGTGTATTGTGCAAGCCGAGTGAAGTTGGTAGCGGAGAGAAAGTTCTTGGAAGTAGAGCTAGTGATGGCCAATGTAATATTTTCTTGTCGATGATTTCGTCATTACTTGCTACCACGGCCTTTTGCTTTCTTTACGAGTTATGCCTTTTTACCACATTTAATTAATGGTACTAACATGTCAAATGTGGTGAAGAAATGGGTAATTGAGCTGCAAGAGTTTGAGTTCTCTTTTCTAGTGGAAGATAGTACAAGGGCTACCCTAGCTGATTTTTTGACCTACAAGGAGAATCCCCTTATTGTTAAGGAAGAGGTGGTGAGAAAGGTACTTGAAGAAGTTCCACAGATCAGCAATGCACATGTGTTGTTCTTTGATGGTTCATACAGAAAGAGCCATGATGCAGAATTAAAGCCCTGTTAAAAAAGTTCGAATCATGGAGCATCAAACACATTGAACGTGCTCTAAATGGAGAGGCACATGAAGCAGCTCAAGGCATGATTGGGGAGCTATTTGTGTTGAGGATCACTTTACCTCTTTATCATGGCCGGGAAAGTTTGGCTCAAGAAGAGGAGTTTTTGCTAACAGGAATCATTCCAAAGGAGATTCAGAAGTCTAAGAAGTATGGCTTTGTGCGTAGAGCATACACATACAAATTGATTGGTGATGTCTTATACATGAAAGGGGCTGATCTCGTGTTGAGACGTGTACCTTGGCGGGAGGAGCTTTACAGAGTGTTGGAAGAGAATCATCAAGGTGCATGTGGTGGCCACCTTGCATAAGATTTTGCAAGAGGGGTATGTATGGCCTAGTTTGCACAAGGATGTTCACCATTGGTGTAGGTCTTGCAATAGGTGTCAAGCATTTGGGAAGAGAGTGTTGAAGCCAAATCTACGAAAAACCATAATGGCATTTGATGTGTTTGAAAAGTGGGGGATTGATGCAATAGGCCCGTTACCTATCACAAGCAGGGGCAAAAGCTATATCTTGACGGCAGTGGACTATCTCTCTAGATGGGCAGAGGCTATAGCAGTAAAACAGATCACTGCAAAGGATGTGGCAAAATTTGTGTATGATGAAATATGTTGCAAGTTTGGGGTGCCATTAGAGCTAATTTCAGATAAGGGGCCAGGATTTAGAGCTAAACTGCTAGACTTCTTATGCACAAAGATGAAGATTAGGCACCAGCATACCACTGCTAGACTTCTTATGCACAAAGATGAAGATTAGGCACCAGCATACCACTCCTTATTACCCGCAGTGTAATGGCTTAAATGAAAGATTCAATGGTGAGTTGGTACAAATTCTTTCTAAAGTGACAGAGCACCAAGGAAAGAATTGGGATTTGGAATTGCCTAGTGCATTATGGGCTTACCGTACTTTGGTGAAGACAGGTACATGGTTTACTCCATTTCATTTGGTGTATGGAAAGGAAGCACTATTTTCTGTGGAGGTAGAGTTGCCTGCAGTCAAGATGTTAGAGAAGTTTCTTGGGCCGCCTAGTGATGCATTCAAAGAGAGGCTCTTGCAGTTACAAGAGGTCCACTTGGATAGGATGAGCGCATTGGAGCATTATTGGCAGATGCAGGATAAGGCTTTGGTAAAGATAAATGAAAAGGTCAAAAGTAAGGGTATCAAGAAACATGACTTGGTTTTGCGCTACAACAGTAAGCTGGAAAACACCTTCCAAAAGAAGTTTCAAATTAAGTGGGAAGGCCCTTTCAAGGTAGTGGAGTGTTTTTCAAATGGCACATATCAGCTGGCTAACCTGGATGGTGTTCTACATA
Source organism: Adiantum capillus-veneris (assembly GCF_014529385.1). Classification (NCBI taxonomy): domain Eukaryota; kingdom Viridiplantae; phylum Streptophyta; class Polypodiopsida; order Polypodiales; family Pteridaceae; genus Adiantum; species Adiantum capillus-veneris. The sequence goes on from NC_140941.1 coordinate 108,948,736, forward strand.
AGTCAAGGGTAAATGGATTGCGTCTTAAATTGTATCATGCTAGATTGATGATGGTGGAGAAAGATGAGTTTTCTGTGGATAAAGCAGTTTTGGTGAGGGATGAGTAGACCTGTGATGCGGCGAGTCTCATATCTCTCTTTGCTGCTATTGATCATGAATGATCTAGCAGGCTAGGGGAGGGGCAAATTATGTCAGGAGTTTTTTGGAGCAAGGGATTGCGCATATGTACATACATATGCATGGTGCATCAAATAAAGAGTTTCCCATTTTCCAGAGCCAGGTGGTTATGTGGGGCCCACATGTGTACAAGTAGGACAGTATGTACATAGTGCATTGATTTTCACTATCATCAGTACCAGTATGTTTTTTCTACAATAATGAGGAGTTTATAGTGCATAAAACTTCTCGAGGAAGCTATCCGCGGGCCGACGACATGAGGTAAGCAGGTGCGTCAGATGGCATCCAGTTGCGTCAGGAGGGCGAACGGGGTCAATATTTGCACGCGGATGAGGATGGACACAACGTGGGTGTTTTCTTGTGAGAGTTATGCAGAAAGGTCATCATTAGGACCACTTTTTGGGGCCACTTCACGTGGTTGCGAGACGCATTATTGAAAAGAAATGAGTGCCAAGTGTGCAGATGATGCAAAAAGGTGACAACTATGCACTGCGATGTCAGTTTTTGGCTTGTTCGGGGTCCGTTTGAGGTCATCTAAATGGCCAAGGGTGCCCAACTAATAAAGCTAAGTGTGGGAACTAAAAAAACAGAGAGAAGACCAGAAAAAACGTGGAGAAGAGAGGAGGAACAGCCGCAGGTGTGTTTTTGCTCATATTGTGTGAGCTATTTTCCCCATTGGTGTTGGCCCAAGCTCAATTGTATCTAAACATCAGAAATTATCCTCTTTTGAGCTGAGTTTTTTGGGTGTGTGTGTGTGGCTGTGTGGAGTGGGCAAGTGGATAGTCTCTCTCCTCTCACTCCAGAAGTGTGTTCCTTGTCTCGGCCAGGTGTGTTGTCTAAGCCGAGTGGTGCCCCATAGTGTGTGTGTGTGTGTATCTTCCCGAGAGTGTGTGTCGGGTCGTTATAGAGGCACTGTGTGTGTTTTCATCCCGCTCACAATGACATATGAGGTCTTTCGCGGGGCCAGTCGGGGGTTCACTCCAGTATCTAATCCACCTTGCCAAGGTACCAAAGCTCCCAAGGCAGGGCTTCAAAAAACCTCACTCGACCCTCACAAAGGTTGCATTTTTCCAAAATACATTGACCGCATATCCATACATAACCACAAATTACTCAATCTGACAATATAACCGCCTCAACTTCTTCCCACAACCTTTCTTACATAGGCGGCTGTCCATAACGGACCCACAACAACCAAACATAATATTCGATAACACAATATCATGATGCAAAAGCTCTATTTCGCTCTCCAAAACCTGTGTAAATGCTGAATTCTTCACCTGTAAACTGTAAATCTACTGCCGAGTGCAAAACTTGACATCTCCTATGCTTGTGTGAGCTGGATGTTTGCTGCAGAAAATTGCAGATTTTGGCAAATTTGAGTACACCAATGCATCCAGAACGCCCAAAAACATAAAGATAGACTCCTGGATCACTGTGTTCCGAGTTCCGGTGAGGGAGTTATGACAAAAAAAGCTCTCTTTTTTTGTTGTTTTCCAGAGCTGCGGAAACCTGTGTATTGACTGTAGCTCCTCAAACTAAGCTCTGATACCACTTTGTAGAGTGCGTAGGTGATGGAGAAGGTAGGAAAGAAGACTACGCACACACACCAACACACATCAAGACACAAACACACACACACACACAATCGTTACCCTACAGAGCAGCAACAGCCATTCAACGTGTTGCTCTCCTCTTTTTTTTTTTTTTTCTTTAACATCATATTCTTTAACATAGATGAACTCCGCTTGAGAGCTGTAGCTTCAATCTATGCTAAAAAGAGAAGACAAAAAGAGTTTTTTGACAAGCATGTGCGCACTAAAGAGTTCAAAAGAGGTGATTATGTACTTGTTTATACTTTGAAGCAACATGCCAAGAAACTTAAAAAGCGAGGGATGGGACCCTTCGTGATTAGTGATCTATCACAAAGTGGAGTTGTCAAGCTTGCTACATTAGCGAATGAAGAAAACCCGAAGTGGATTAATGGATGTCGACTGAAGAAATATCATTTACCACTCACACAGGATATGCTTCAACAAATTCATCAAGGAAAACAATGAATGAAGGAAAAACAGAGAGTACAAGAAGAAGCTCAAGCAGAAGCAAAAGAACGCATTGCAAAACGAAGACTTTTGCGACAACAAAAGCAAAGTGGAGCACCATTGCGAATCAATGCCATTCGACTAACGAAGTTGGATGAAAACACAATGGAGCCAATAATTGCAGTCAAACTGGGTAGAAATCAAATTGAATCGATGGCATTGCTTGATTCTGGAGCTCAAGCAAATTTGATCTCTTATGGATTATACCAACAGCTCAAGTCCACAGGTCAACTTCATCCTACTCCTCAAGTGCTGGAAAGTAGTACATTACACTCGTTGACAACATTGGGCTCGACTATATTGCATGTACAAGTACATCAGGGTGAAAGCATGTTAATCGGTCATGCTTTTTCGTGTCCTGGACAATGCTAACTAGCACAATTTTGATATATGCTAACTAGTACAATAACTTGAGCTACATCTCCAAGATCTATGACATATGATATATCAATAGAAAGCACTTGAAACAAGGAATCCAAATGTACAACCTCCGACGAATTTTGATATTATTTGTAAAAAAATTACCGGACGCCCAACTTTCTGAAGACGTGCTAACTTGAAACTGCTAACTAGCACAAAAAGTGCAACAGGTTAACATGCTTTTACCCATCAATATATTTACCCACACAAATTTTATGTAGTCAAGGATGAAAGCACACAACACCCAATGTTGTTGGGACAACTTTGGCAAAAAGAGTACAATGTGCAGATAGATTGGAATGCGAATGCAATCAAAATTTAGCATGCACAAGAACAACAGGTGATAGCCTTTGCTTAGCAATACCGGAATAATTAGCTGCAAGCAATGCAATCACTGGAAAAAGAGCCAAAAGCAAGAATGCCACCAAAGGACAACATGATACCCAAGGCCAATAGACAAGTAAAAGCCAACCATGCTAACTACATACATACGAAGTCACCGACCGCAGTGCAAAGATCTAGGTTACCAAAACAAGGAAAACAAGTATGGATGAGGAAGGATAGAAATGACATGGCAGACAAACAACAATGCAACGAAATAATTCAACCAAAGCAGATAGTTCAACCAAAAACCAAGGGTATAAAACAGATATGGATCCCAAAGAAAATTCTCAGCAATAACCCAAATGTTACTCGCATTTGGATACCGAAACAAAAGCAAAAGGAGCTTCCTTTAGTACAAGCAACAACGAAAGCCAGACAGCTGCATTTGAACAAGGACAACCGACTTATGTGGATGCCAATCAGCAACAAAACAGTGGCAACACAAGAAGTAGCAAAACACCTACACAAACCGGCAAAAACAAGCTACCAATGGAAAGCAAAGGAAATATGGTCTATGGCAATTCCGACCAAGACAATCCTCTCCACAGAAATGACTACGGCTATATCAACAGTAGCGGCAAAGCAACTGCCTTTTGCAAAAAAGACAATTAAACAGAGAGAAGTAGAGTTACAGTTGTTACTTGCAAAGAAAATAGGAGACCTCGACGGCGAATGCCAATAGCATCTTGCTTATTCCCTTCTCTAGCACAACATTAATTTTTCCATGTATTGAACGAGTATGCATAAATTAGGGCCACATTAATCGGCCAAGCATTAGCAAAAAAAATTCAACCTATGCACAACATATACTCCAAGGCGATACCTTATCATCCGGGAGGACTCTGGCTAGGAGGGGGGGGAAGCATTCTCAAATGCGGAACCAATAGCAGATAAAGCAAAAAAGGACATGATTTTTGACTATTTTAAGGGTTGTTGTTTGATTGTGAAACTTTCCGGACTAACCCAAGTACATATTCCCTTATACAGCATGTATCTATAGGTATATGGGGCCAAACGCCAAATCAAGCCCCTAGGTGTATGTATATAAGTAGAAATAGCCAGTTTTTGGGCAAAATATTGATAAAACGGAGAAATCCAGCCATAAAAATTGTATGTGAGTGTATATAATGTTTTGTGGTGATGTCTGTGATTTATTATGATTTTTGAGGATTTTCTGGGTTGGATTTGCTATTTTCCTTTTAAGTTTGCTAATTTTTGGCAAAAAAACTTCAAAAATACAAAAAGCAGGTGAAAAACGGTCGTAATGAAAAACAAAAAATATGGGGATGATCAGTGACTATAGGAAAACCTATGGTAGAGTGGAGGTGTAATTATGAGACTGGAACGGAAAGCGTGTTTTGGCCAGATTTTGACCGAAATGCTAAATTTCTGGTAAACAAAGCAAATGGAGTCCAAATCAAGAAATTTTTGAGCCTAAACCGCATCTCGCAAGAAGATGGGAGCACATGTCAAATTTCATGAAAAGTGGTTTGGGGACCCGCATTATAAGAATTTTTCACTTCATTTTTAGCTCATTTTCACTATTGACCTTTTGGAGAGAGCTTCTGCCACCTAAAGCGAATGGAACTTCCAGCAGCTTCTACGACGCGCACGACTACCCAACGGGATTTAGACATGAGAGGTAAGCTCACCACCTTGAGCTTTTCGCGCATGTTTGTCATTTTGTCACGAAAACTACCGTAGGGTTCACACACAAAGCGGGGAGTAGAGACCTACAAGTAGAGGCGGCCACCTAACGGCTAACCCAAAATCAATGAGACTTCATCGGCAACTTACCCTAGCATAGGAGACCGGTCTTGGATGTCCAAAGGCAGTAGAAAACCATCGAGAAAAACCCTGATTCCTAGAATCCCGCAAGAGTCCACCAAATGGGAAATCGGCGAAAAGGCACCCAAATGCTACCAAAATTCATGGGTAGGAGCATCCCGACACGCTCGACAAGTCTATGTGGCACACATGACCAAAAAGTGACCCGAAGCGGCACTAAACTTCAAAAACGGTGTCAGGAGTTTTTTGGAGCAAGGGATTGCGCATATGTACATATACATGCATGGTGCATCGAATAAAGGATTGCCCATTTTCCAGAGCCAGGTGGTTGTGTGGGGCCCACATGTGTACAGGTAGGACAGTGTGTACATAGTGCATCGATTTTCACTATTACCAGTACCACTGTGTTTTTTCTACAATAAGGAGGAGTTGGTAGCGCGTAAAACTTCTCGAGGAAGCTATCCGCGGGCCGACGACATGAGGCAAGCAGGTGTGTCAGATGGCATCTAGTGGCGTCAGGAGGTCGAACGGGGTCAATACTTGCACGCGGATGAGTACGAACACGACGTGGGTGTTTGCTTGTGAGAATTATGCAGAAAGGTCATCATGAGGACCTTTTTTTGGGGCCACTTCACGTGGTGGCGAGATGCATTATTGGAAAAAAGCTGAGTGCCAGGTGTGCGAATGATGCAAAAAGGTGACAACTATGCACTGCGAGGTCAGTTTTTGGCTTGTTCGGGGTCCGTTTGAGGTCATCTAAAAGGCCAAGGGTGACCAAATAATAAAGCTAAGTGTGGGAACTGAAAAAATAGAGAGAAGACCAGAAAAAACGTGGAGAAGAGAGGAGGAACAGCCGCAGGTGTGTTTTTGCTCATTTTGGAGCCTGTTTTGGCCGTAAACTGCTCATCCGAGGTCAGATTTGAGCACTTTGACATTGTAGGCTGGGGTTTTGGGCCGTTCCAGACGCGATGGCGCTGTCCATTTTGCCAAATTCCTCACTCTTTTCCTGCTGTTTTTCTGTGTAATCTTCTCCTATGAGTGAAGCTTCTTCTCCAATTTGTGATTGTATCTGGTATCTTTTACCCATATTGTGTGAGTTGTTTGCCCCATTGGTGTTGGCCCAAGCTCATTTGTATCTAAACATCAGAAGTTCTCCTCTTTTGAGCTGAGTTTTTGTGTGTGTGTGTGTGTGTGTGTCTGTGTGGAGTGGGCAAGTGGATAGTCTCTCTCCTCTCACTCCAGAGGTGTGTTCCCTGTCTCGGCCAGGTGTGTTGTGTAAGCCGAGTGGTGCCCCATAGTGTGTGTGTATCTTCCCAAGAGTGTGTGTCGGGTCGTTATAGAGGCGCTGTGTGTGTTTTCATCCCGCTCACATTCTTTTGGTGCCCCCACTGAGGATCTTCTTCGAGTACCTTCTGCTTCGAGCTTCGAGCTTTGAGCTTCGGGATTACAGGTTGCAGATTATAGGTTACAGGTTACAGGTTAGAGGTGATTCACACAGGTACAGGTAGCTGGAGTACAGTGATATACTAGCAGTGATGTCACTTGCAGTTGTTGTGGGTATGCATCACTTGGCGCCTATTTGAGCGCATTGTCTGCTGGATTGTACGTTACTTATGGAAACTGCCATTGTACGCATTTGTGGAGCCATACTTGGTTGTATTTGGCAGTCCGAGCCATTTCTGAGACTTGGTCTGGAAGATAGTCATTTCTGAGACTTGACTATACGCGATTTGCATTAGCCTTCGTGTGAGGGTCGATAGCGTGAGGTTTTTATTGAGCTGGGGGATTTTCAAATGTGGAGATCCTTTCGGTGATACAGGTAGCTGGAGAACCCTTTTTGTGACCTCGCCATAGGCTATGTACTAGTGAGTCCTATTTGATGCTCAGGTTCTATTGTTGACAGCACAGTCTATATTTTGGGTTCCTACTGCTCTACTTCTGGGGAAACTCTGCCAAAATTTTTCCAAGTTATGATGGCTGGTTTTTTGGTCTTGTGAGCCATTTATGCTGTGATGCTGCTGAAATTTTGGCAAAATCAGAGGTTGAGTCAGGTGTGCCTTCTTGGGAGCTTCATGGTTGGCTTTAATGGATGATCAAAATGGCCCTCAGCTCACTCCTTTTCATTTAACTCAAAGAATTCATATTAATGTTCATGTGTCCAGGAAGATCTTTTTCCAGCTACGCATAGTCTTTATGTTTGGGCCAAGAAGATTGAGAGAGATCCTGGAATGTCCTTTTCCTATTGTAATTCCAATGATCAACTATGAAAACTCATTTGATGTGCATGTGTTTGTCCTTATCTAAAGCTGAGCTCCATTGAAGTTTCTGGGGATTGGGTAGTCAAAAGTCTTGGGTTCTGGCACGTGTGTTCGAAGGGGTTCTCAAAGCATTGTAACTTGGGTAGCCATGGCTTTCTCTTATCCGGAATTTCATGGAAGAAGTGGTGAAGATGCGGAAGACTTTCTGGAGCAAGTCGAGGTGGCATGCATAAGCAACAATATGTGTGATGAGGAGAAGATTTTGAGGCTATTTGGATTGCTTTTGAAAGATGAGGCCCGTGTTTGGTTCATCTATTTGGAAGCTAAAGAAGCAGTGGATTCTTCTTATGGTTTGAGTCTTGACAAGTTTATAGAAGCTTTTTTAGAGCGTTTCCAGGTTGTGGAAGATGCAAATGCAATATGGAATGAGCTCAATGCTCTTAAGCAAGGTTCTTGTCAAGGTGTTGATGCCTATGTATAAGGTTTTACAGATTTATGGACTCGTTGGTGTGTTGCTCTTAAGGATGAGACCCCCCCTTATTCATTGAAGAAAAGTTTTTTTGTTGATGGTTTGTCACCTTGGTTGCGGTTCGAGGTTGAGTTGAAGAGGCCCGAGTCTTTTGAAGAAGCAGTATGCATTGCAAAGCACAAGGAATGGAAGTTTAAGCATCTTGAGGAACATGGTATCAGTACAGGTATGCATGTGCAAGATGGATTTGACATGGAAGATGAAGTTAAGCCTAAGCAGGTGAAAATTAGCCTATCCTATGATGTTTCTCATTTCTTCCCAAGGTCTATTGTGAAGCGTAAAGAGGTCTTGCAGATTGATAGGTTTATGGAAGAGCCTAAAGAGGTGAGTAATGCTTTGGATACAGGATTGAAAAGTCTTGAAGAGGATGCATTGGCTACTTGTGTACCTTGTGATTCTGGGTGTGAGTGTGAGGTCGAGGTTATTGGTGATGACCACGTATCTTTAGATACTAGTTCCTTGGAAATTAGGGAAGAGGGCAAGGTTGAGAGCCATTTTGTGGATTTGTTGGATGTGGAGCCTGTTTTGAAGCCATATTTTGATGTATGTGCAGTGATTGAACCGATTTATGAGCATGATTGTGGTTTAGAGTAGGGATCTGTATTCTTGGAGACTAATGAACCCATGCTAGAAGCTATGGATAGTGGTGCTAGCCATGATTATGATGTGGATAAAGTTACGTGTGATGATGAGTATGCTTATGATGATGAGAAGGGGTTTGGCATATATGAGTCCAATCTCAGCTATGTGGATGCCTATGCTAGGGATATGTGTGCTGCGGGGATACTTTTGTGCTTTGGATATCAACAACTTTACCTTCACACAATGCTTTTAGCTACTTGGGTGCATGATTTGCTGGTTTTTGCTATGGATGGTGAAGCCAAGATGCCAGGTGATGAGTCGCTTCAGTTGTCTCTATCGGTTGGGTTGAATGTGGCATGCAATATTTATGCTTTTGGAACTCCAGACAGGGCGGATGTGTTAGTTGGATATGCCTATGGTGCATTTTGGTTGATTGTTGACAAATATAGGCGTAGTGTTATGATGCTTCTTCTGAATCAGGCGATATGCCTTTGGCCTTTTGATCCAGGTGGAATGAGCATCTACTAGTGCTGTTGCTGCTGAGCATGAATGCTCTAGCAGGCTAGGGGGTGGGCAAATTATGTCAGGAGTTTTTTGGAGCAAGGGATTGCGCATATGTACATATACATGCATGGTGCATCGAATAAAGGATTGCCCATTTTCCAGAGCCAGGTGGTTGTGTGGGGCCCACATGTGTACAGGTAGGACAGTGTGTACATAGTGCATCGATTTTCACTATTACCAGTACCACTGTGTTTTTTCTACAATAAGGAGGAGTTGGTAGCGCGTAAAACTTCTCGAGGAAGCTATCCGCGGGCCGACGACATGAGGTAAGCAGGTGTGTCAGATGGCATCTAGTGGCGTCAGGAGGTCGAACGGGGTCAATACTTGCACGCGGATGAGTACGGACACGACGTGGGTGTTTGCTTCTGAGAATTATGCAGAAAGGTCATCATGAGGACCTTTTTTTGGGGCCACTTCACGTGGTGGCGAGATGCATTATTGGAAAAAAGCTGAGTGCCAGGTGTGCGAATGATGCAAAAAGGTGACAACTATGCACTGCGAGGTCAGTTTTTGGCTTGTTCGGGGTCCGTTTGAGGTCATCTAAAAGGCCAAGGGTGACCAAATAATAAAGCTAAGTGTGGGAACTGAAAAAATAGAGAGAAGACCAGAAAAAACGTGAAGAAGAGAGGAGGAACAGCCGCAGGTGTGTTTTTGCTCATTTTGGAGCCTGTTTTGGCCGTAAACTGCTCATCCGAGGTCGGATTTGAGCACTTTGACATTGTAGGCTGGGGTTTTGGGCCATTCCGGACGCGATGGCGCTGTCCATTTTACCAAATTCCTCACTCTTTTTCTGCTGTTTTTCTGTGTAATCTTCTCCGGTGAGTGAAGCTTCTTCTCCAATTTGTGATTGTATCTGGTATCTTTTATCCATATTATGTGAGCTATTTGCCCCATTGGTGTTGGCCCAAGCTCATTTGTATCTAAACATCAAAAGTTCTCCTCTTTTGAGCTGAGTTTTTGTGTGTGTGTGTGTGTGTCTGTGTGGAGTGGGCAAGTGGATAGTCTCTCTCCTCTCACTCCAGAGGTGTGTTCCCTGTCTCGGCCAGGTGTGTTGTGTAAGACGAGTGGTGCCCCATAGTGTGTGTGTGTATCTTCCCAAGAGTGTGTGTCGGGTCGTTATAGAGGCGTTGTGTGTGTTTTCATCCCGCCCACATTCTTTTGGCACCAAAAGAATGTGGGCGGGATGAAAACACACACAACGCCTCTATAACGACCCGACACACACTCTTGGGAAGATACACACACACACTATGGGGCACCACTCGGCTTACACAACACACCTGGCCGAGACAGGGAACACACCTCTGGAGTGAGAGGAGAGAGACTATCCACTTGCCCACTCCACACACACACACACACACACAAAACTCAGCTCAAAAGAGGAGAGTTTCTGATTTTTAGATACAAATGAGCTTGGGCCAACACCAATGGGGCAAACAGCTCACACAATATGGGTAAAAGATACCAGATACAATCACAAACTGGAGCAGAAACTTCGCTCATAGGAGAAGATTACAAAGAAAAACAGCAGGAAAAGAGTGAGGAATTTGGAAAAATGGACAGCGGCATCATGTCTGGAACGGCCCAAAACCCCAGCTTACAATGTCAAAGTGCTCAAATCCGACCTCGGATGAGCAGTTTACGGCCAAAACAGGCTCCAAAATGAGCAAAAACACACCTGCGGCTGTTCCTCCTCTCTTCTCCACGTTTTTTCTGGTCTTCTCTCTATTTTTTCAGTTCCCACATTTAGCTTTATTATTTGGTCACCCTTGGCCTTTTAGATGACCTCAAACGGACCCCGAACAAGCCAAAAACTGACCTCGCAGTGCATAGTTGTCACCTTTTTGCATCATTCGCACACCTAGCACTCAGCTTTTTTCCAATAATGCATCTCGCCAACACGTGAAGTGGCCCCCAAAAAAGGTCCTCATGATGACCTTTCTGCATAATTCTCACAAGCAAACACCCACGTCGTGTCCGTACTCATCCGCGTGCAAGTATTGACCCCGTTCGACCTCCTGACGCCACTAGATGCCATCTGATGCACCTGCTTACCTCATGTCGTCGGCCCGCGGATAGCTTCCTCGAGAAGTTTTACGCGCTACTAACTCCTCCTTATTGTAGAAAAAACACAGTGGTACTGTTAATAGTGAAAATCGATGCACTATGTACACACTGTCCTACCTGTACACATGTGGGCCCCACACAACCACCTGGCTCTGGAAAATGGGCAATCCTTTATTCGATGCACCATGCATGTATATGTACATATGTGCAATCCCTTGCTCCAGAAAACTCCTGACAACGGCATCAGACACACAAAGCGTCAAATAGCTCTCGCGGCCAACCACATGCCCGTTTGCCACCAAACTTCACGAGCGCCTTTCCTAGACCATCAACAACCAAATCCTATGGTGGTAGACCACCAAAAATCATCAAAGATATGTAAACGCAACCACGGGTGCTTCTAGAACGATAAATTGCCAAATAAAGCTCCGGTGAAGCCAAAGTCGACAATAACCATACGGCAAGGATCGAAGGGATCGGGAAGCTATGGAGACCAACATCAAGAAATTTCATCGCCAAAAAGAACTCCAAAAGTTAGAAAACGGCTTGGAGGCTCTTAAATACACATAGGGAGTTACTTTCTATCCATTTGACTTTTTTGTTGAAATTAGGCTTAAAAGGGACTCAGGGGGACCAAGGGCAGGCACTAGTGACAAAATCCATGAAAAAATCATCAGGAGACATCCTATGCGTACGATGTCTCAAGGGAATTTCTAGGCACAGGTCCCAACATTTTTCATCACACACATTTTTTGAATGACCTTTACATGCTAGCCACCAAGTTTCATCACATTTGGACCAAAATTGACCTCATATGCATAAAAACGCAAAGTTAGGGCATAGAGGCAATAATGGGCCATAGACCTACCAAATCTTGTCCAAATCACATGAAACTTGCACAACACATTCACAAGCACATAACCAACCAATCTCTGTGGTCACAAGCAAAAATTGATGAAATAGACATCCTACGCGTAGGATGTCTATTTGACATTTTTGGCCTACAGAGGATGTTTGTCCATTCGTGATCCAATCACATCATCTTCAAGAGCTCATATACCAATTTTGAAGCCATTCTAATCATTTTTGACCCCCAACACCTTCAAGATACACTTTTTTGAGCCCAAAAACACTACACAGGCTCTTACAAGCATCAATTCTTGTCCAAATCCAAATCCAAGAGCATGGCCATGTTCCATAGGCGAAGGACTACCCACAGAACAAATCCCATGCCATTTTGATGAAATAGACATTCTACGCGTAGGATGTCTCCCAGCATAATTTAGACCTTCTGTGCAAAGAGTGACATTATGGGAGCCAATACCATGGTGCAATGAGCCCATATATCAATTTTCAACCCATTTGGACATCACTTGCTACTTGTTATGATCTTTCTACCCAATTTGTGACCTAAAGCCTAAATCGGCACAAAAAAAAATCCACTTTTTGATGCCCAAATCCATATCCAAGCACATAGCCATGTTCCATACGCCAAGGACTACCAGCATGTCAAGTATCACCCAATTCTGATGAAAAAGACATCCTACGCGTAGGATGTCTAGAGGGAAATTTTTGGCCAGAATTGCACTGTGAGCACATGCACAGTTTCACAAGTTTCTTTTAAGCTTTATTTTCAATTTTCAAGTCATTTGGATAGATAAAACTCAGTTTCTCAGCTAATATGGAAAAAACGCTAACTTCGGACTACTGAGTGCAACAGGATCTATGGCAGCTGCAAAGTCACCGGCAAAGAAGAAAAAAATGACCATTAAGGATTACCTAGAAGAAGGGGAGCCCTTAATCGTACCAGAAGGAACACTAAAGCCCACCAGCACATGGATCCAAGAAGATCTGCTAGAGTCCAACGACCTAAAGATCTACCAAGGAGTGTTCAAAGACACTGAAGGGAATGTGATCGAGCTACCAATGCTACCGCGGGAACTCAATGAGTTCGTAAGAAGCAAGATGGCCGGGTACTTGGAGAAGATTGATCTCCACAACTATTTTGAAGCAGTGCCGGCGGGGGTTGACATAAAGAGAGTCTGGGAATTTGTGACAACAATAAAAGAAGATGGAGTGGGCACAGTAACCGATCTGCAAGGCAGGCCAGAAACAGAAATAGTCATCACCAAGAAAGTTGTAGCAGATGCACTAGACCTCTCCAACAAGGGGGATAGTGTAACTAAAAGAAGAGATGATGTCAAGGTGTACACTGAGAAGAAAAATAACTACACTTTTGAAGATATTGCCAACCCAAAAGTGGCAATCATGAGTCAGTTGTACAACCAATACTTCCATATGTGTACGAAGCGGCCACAAAAGTTGAGAATGCCACCAGGAGCAATTGCCACGACATTCACTTGGGCAATGATGAAGAGCACTCCAAAGCTAATCAATTATGCAGCATATATACATGACAACCTAGTGAAGATGGGTAACAAGAAGCCCACATATATTGTGCTAGGAGAACTAATCACTAAGGTGATTTATGGGGCATTGTGCGCAAAAGGAAGATGGCCCGACCCTCCATCACAAAACGACTGGCTGAGGCTCAAAGAAGACAAAAAAGACGAGCAACAAAAAGCACCAAGGGTTGCCACAAGATTGAAAAGACGGCTAGAGCTTGTTCAAGAAGAGCAGCCAGAGCAAAAGAAGGGAAAGAAAGAATTTGTCCAAGTGCCGAAAAAAGAGACAAAGTCACAAAAAGTGGCAAGACTAGAGTGGCTGATGGAGAGCTCCAGAGCAGAAAGGGCCCTTGAAGGCGATTTGAGTGAACTCTGGAAGCCGTCTCTAGAAGCAATGTCGGGATCATCCCGAAGGGTGCAAAGGGACAGATTTGAAGATTACATTAAAATTTTTGAGATTCTTGATGTCACAGCAGAGAATATCCCGCATGTACCTTTTGCAGAGGAGGAAGTGGAGCAAGTACGATAGAAACTGCTAGACGAGCAGGAAATCCAAGAGAGAGAAAGTAAGACAAAGGTAGACCAAGATTTAAAGAAAAAGCCTACATCTCTACCGGCTAGCCCTGAGTCTAGCTCACCGCCCTCACCACCTCCTCGCATCCCTCCACAAGAAGATAAAGAGAAGGAAGACAAACACGAAGGCCAGGAAGAGTCCAAGAAAGAACAAAGCCAGGAGAGGGAAGAGGCTAAACCCAAGAGTGAGAAGCTAGAGCCACATGAAGCATACAACACATTTCTGGACCTGCTAGCTGCAAGATACACAAAAGAAGAGGCTGCCAGAGTCGCATTCGACTTGGCAAGCAAAGTGCCTAAGGAGCAAATGCAAAGCATTAGGTTAGTAGAACTAAAGGAAATGGCCACAGATACAGTGGACCTGCACCCGCCCTCCAACGATTGGGATGTGGTGATGACAAAGTTAACCGGGTTAAGAGTGTAATCCATGGCCTCAGAAAGTGAGATGGAAACTCTCAAGGCCACTGAAGTGAAGATAAAGCTGGAAGTATACTCTTTACAAAGATAAAGTCAAAGGCAGAAAGAGAGAGAAGCCGAGCTACAGGCCAGTCTAGCAAAGGCATTGCAAAGTTGCCAGGAAATGGAAAAAGAAAATCAGGCAGCAGCCCAAAGAATGCAAGGAGTCGAAGAGGAGTGTAAGCAACTCAGCAAATCATTGATAGATGTAGAGAGGGAAAGGGATAACCTGACCCTATAGCTGGCTGAGGAGTCCAAAGAAGTTGAATCAATGCGAAACGCCAAAGAAAAGGCGGAGTTAGATCAAGAAGCTAGCCAGGATGAGGTCCTTGAGCTCAAGGACCAGCTTAAAGTGAAAGATCAAACCATCCAGAGGCTACAGGAATCTCCTACCATAGTGAGAGCTACTAGCTCGACTCACATCACTACGGAAAGCCAAATTTATAAAGAACAGATGCAAGAACTTCAAAAAGAGCTGACTCTAGAGAAAAAGAAATGATTGATGATGGCAGAAGGGTCAATTGTTATGTAGACAGGAATGGAAGAAGAACAAAAAGCCATGCAAGAGGAATTAAAAAGTATCAAAAGAAAGCTCGAGAAGGCGGAGAAGATAAACGCCGAGTTGAACGACCTCCTCGTGAACATGGGAGAAGAAGTTGAAACAGAAAAATAGAAACTCCTAAAGCAGATTGAGGAGCTGAGAGGACAGCAAGCTAGAGAGCAAGAAGGCACAGGGCCAGCGGCCACTAAGGGCATAGATTTAGAAAATGTGGCAGATCCTGTGGAGACACCTATATAAGAGGAAATCTTAGTAGGATCCTCTCAAGAGCCACAAGATCTAACACAGGAAGAGGAAGAAGAGTTGCGTAAAGCAATAGAGGTGGACATCAGAGAGACGACTAAGGAAGCCTTGGAATGGGAGTAGAGGGTTTTCAAATCCATGACCGTCCAGAAGATTGACGCCAGCAAACTCAGGCGCGAATGGCTTCATCCCTCTCTCCCATATCCTTTGCTAAAGTATGAAGCTTCCACTATCAATAAGAGGAATAGAGAAGAGCCGACAGTGCCACTCTACAACGCAGATATCTCCCAGCCAGAAGGGGCCAGGTTAATAGTTGACTCTCAGCCAAAATGGAGGAAGGCGTGGCTAACGAAGTACCCACAGTACCTAATCCATTTGGTAGAGGCACCCAAAAACATCAGAGACAACCTCAGCTTTTGTCCTCTACCAAGGATCAGGACATGGAAGGCCCAAGAGATATTACAAAGGAGCCAACCCCCTTGGCTGAATTATCCTAAGTTGCTGGGCTTGAAGGCAGGTGAGAGAATAAGTGTACAATACATGGTGAAAACCCTAACGGGCGCCATCAAATTGTTCACTGGCTCACCTGACCTTACGTGCATCATGGTGAAGAAAATGAGCAGAACTCTTTTAGCATTATTTGAGACATTCAAGCAAGGCCAGGTGATAGACAGTATCTTCTTCTTCCAAGATACTTACAGATGTGCATATGATCTGTCTGGTCAGCCTTCCAAGGAGGTGATACATGCGTTGTATCAAAGGATAATGTTTCTGCCATCCTATCACCTCCGGGCCTTTGAAGAAGCGTTCTACACCGGCTTCTTCACCATAAACACTCATATTTTCGGCCCAAAAACGATGAATCTAAATGCAAGATATGAATCGCTGCTCAAGATGCACGAAACTATAAGATGAAGAAGCAGCTCAACAGCCATGTCAAGGATGACATGAGCAAGGAGGGGGGGAGTGTTAGAAGCTGGACACACCCTACGGAAATTGACTTCTCGGCAGATTATCATTTTTTTGTAATTATTCATTTATTGAGAAAAATCGACATTTCACCTTGTAAATATTGGCGCTTACAGAAGTTTTGAGATTGTATCCCAGTTTTGATAGTTGGATTGAGTAGATGGTTGATTTGGAACTTTAGGGTTTGAGAATTGTAAGGTATTTATACCACTTTTTGACCTTAATGAAAAAACCTTTTTCTCATTTTTGAAAAAAAAGTCACGCCTTTGATGCACCAAACCTCAATTTATTGATGATGAAGGAGCATATACAATAGTGGTTTTGAGGTTTGTGGAACTCACGCTCTCTCACTTGCAATGTGTAGCTTGAAGGCTTCTCTCACACCAAGAGTGAAGCTCACAAGTGGTTGCTACACCTAAGTCTCTCCTCAGTGGGGGCACCAAAATTGAGGCGGTCCGGGGCGGGCAACAAGAGAGGCGACCTCTAAACACCCCTCAAGGCTCCCAAAAATTGAGGCGGTCCGGGGCGGGCAACAAGAGAGGCGACCTCTAAACACCCCTCAAGGCTCCCGTGCTGCTCAATTGGGGCTGGGGCAACCACAAGCACAACACAACAACAAACCCACAGCCAAACCCAAACAAGATAGGGGCACCACCTAGTTATGGTATGCGAACTAGGACGCAAGAGAGATTTTGGCACAACCAAGAAGATGCACCACACAACACACACAAACAACCTCACACCAAGACACACATGAAATGAACCAGAGAGAGCTAGATCAAAGGGAAGAGAGAGAGGGAAGGATCTTGCGTAATACCTTATTTGTGACTTGCAAATGGAGATGGTTCGTTATGATGCTATCGTAGAACTTGTACAAAACTCACTCAATGCTTAGTGATTGCTAATCATTGCCAAAACACACACACACTGTCTTAGGGTGTGGGAGACCTCTCACCACAATACCCTCTTACAATGGACACAAAACTGGCAATGGAAAACACACTAAAACACTTTCTCAAATCAAGATCAACCGATAAAAACTCAAAATACACAAGTCACCTTGAATTTACCAAACCGTATTGCACAAATGGAAGGACGAAGATTTAAACGTTGAATCACGCCTTTGATGCACCAAACCTCAATTTATTGATGATGAAGGAGCATGTAAAATAGTGGTTTTGAGATTTGTGAAACTCACGCTCTCTCACTTGCAATGTGTAGCTTGAAGGCTTCTCTCACACCAAGAGTGAAGCTCACAAGTGGTTGCTACACCTAAGTCTCTCCTCACGCATAGAGTGTTGGGGTGCTATGTGAGATGTTGGAGGTTGTTTTACAAGAAGGAGAGGGGCCTATTTATAGGTTGGAGACCCCTCATTAGGATTATTGGAAATCCTAATTTACAAGCTAACAAATCAAGATTATGATTTTTTTGAATATCAAAACATTGTGGGCCTTCTTTGTCTGCTTGAGTCATGGGTGTGGGCTCAAAAGAGAGCATTATTGATGGTAGATAAGGTGAAAGTAAGTTTTAAGGAAGGGGAGAGAGAGAGAGAGAGAGAGAAAGTTACTATACATGTCTTGAGGTGAGGTGTCTTTTATGGTTAGGTCAATGCTATTTTGTGTTAGTATGTTAGTCGTTAGTAATCACTAGAAGGTTAATGTTACATTTACAATGGGTAGAGTGAGTGGGATGGTTGGAGTAAGATGGTTGAATGAAGTGAGCAAATCCTTGTGATGGTGAAGCTTGAAGAAGTTTTGGACTTACTTGTGTAGGTTCTCAAAATGACCATCGATCTTCTTCTTCATCTTCTCTTCTTTACGCCACCGCTGCCAAGGTTGATCATCGTGATGAAAATGGTAATTCCGTTGATGAGATCTTTTGATTTGCAGAGGTTAAGCATGGTACACATGCTGAATTTATGTATATATATAAGGAGTAAGATGGAATTGTACTTTGGAGATAATAGAGAGAGGCATAGAGATGGTGTATGTATATGGAGAGCTCATATGAGAGCTATGGGAGTAAGTGGGGAGGTTAATGGTGAAGAAGGTGAGAGAAACCATTGAAGGTGCAGGTTTGAGTGAGGGATTGAGAGAAATGTGTGTGTGTGTGTGTAGAGGTGTGGAAAGAGGTGAGAGAAGACTATGGGCTACTTGTGAAAAAAGTGGGCAGACTGGGGTCCACTCAAAAAATCATAGCTCACCGCTGGTAGCTCCAAAAATCATGAAAAACTTTGAGGTGATTATTCAGAGCGTGGGCTACATTTTCTCTTTTGACCACTGCTCCAAATTCGGAGTGGAGATAGGTGCCAAAATTCTCACCAAAAAGCCTGTTTTTATGCTTGCAAAAGTCTTTTAGTGGACCCCTCCTTTGTTGAATTTGTACAATGCATCCAAGAGTGAGCCCCTCCTTTGTCATATCATAATACAAAGCATCCAAGTTGCCCTTGACACATGCATGGAGGAGGATTATTGGTGAATAAAGAAATATATACATGGTGGGACTAGTGTATGGACTATTCATGGACTTTAGCTCAATGAGCACATGGTGTTAGAATAATGAGTGAAAATAATAATAAAAATATGGAGGAGTTATGGATATGGAAAGATATTGGAATCATATGATATGGTCCCTCCTTGAATTATTTTGGGTGAAAGAGGAAAAGGTATGCAAGTAAATAATATAATAAAAGTAACCAATGAGTAGAAATCAATTTTTTGTTTTCACGAGGGTGAGGGTGAAAATGTAGGAGTGATTTGTATAAAGGAAAAATATGAGGTTAGAGTATGTACATATTGGCAAAAAAATATATATATATAATTATGGTGTAAGAGGATGAAAGAAGGTGTACATAGGTTTAATAAAACACACACCTAAGTAGAAATATTTAAATAAAATACCAAAATAATTATAAAAAATCCCTATATTTAGGCCATATATACAATGAAATATTTACACACAAAGAGGCCATAATATACTTTTATTTTTTTATTTTTTTTATTTTTTTTGGCTCACCTAGCCCAGTGACTAGCTAGCTGAGGGTTTTTAAGAAGATATGGGAAAAGTCCCGTGACTCACGCACGCCTATGTACAGTGAAATGGTAGGGATAGCCACAGTGTTCCGGTGATTTTGGTAGGGTGAGGTAACTCACTGTGGCAATTACAAAGAGCCGAAAAAACGGCTATCATTAGCCCTCCCCCTGGATGATGGTTTATTCATGTACCATCATAGAGCATCTTTTCCAAAGAGAGTGCTTCAGAGTCCTTGACGAGATCTTCATTGTTTGGCCCCTCAAAATTTTGGCTGGAGTTACACTCATGCTTCATGTAACAATACTTACATGAGACAGCGGCCTTTGGACAGATCTTTGGTAGATCCTTTGGTAGAAGGCGACTCAAATAGGGCTTCAAGCGATACCCGTTTACCTTCCTGGAGTGCTCTTTACCATTCAAGTCCATAAGCTGATAGTAACAAGAATTGAAAGCCTTCTTGACTATGTATGGCCCTTGCCATCTAGTTTCAAACTTGGCATCAAAACGATTGTCAAGTCGATTGTCATACCTTAGCACAAACTCTCCTTCCTTGATGCCTTTGTCCTTCAGTTTCTTGTCGTGCGTTTCTTTCGCTTGTGTGGCTTTCCTCTTGTAGCACTCGTATGCTGCTTCTCTTTTCCACTCAAGCTTCACTAACGTAAGAAGTCGATCCATCCATACCTCTTGATCATCTTGTGCTCCTTTGCCATGAAGTCGCATTGTTGGAATGTTGAGCTCGATAGGCTGCAAAGCCTCTTGACCATAGACCAAGTGAAATGGTGTGAACTCCGTGGCTTCCCTATATGTGGTTCGATATGCCCACAAGGCACCATCCAAGAAGTCATCCCATAATTTTGTCTTGTTTTGCACCATCTTTCTAATGATTCCTGCAATGACACCATTAGCCTTCTCCACCAAACCATTTGACTGTGGGTAGTATGGTGTGCTATGACGATGTAGAATGTGAAGCTCTTCACAAACTTCTGTGAGCAAGCCCTTCCTAAACCCTGGACCATTATCAGAAACAATCTCCAAAGGTGTGCCAAATCTGCAACAAATGTGAGTGTACACAAACTTGCTAACTGTCCTCTCATTCACTCTTGCCACACTTTGAGCTTCCACCCACCTAGTCATATAGTCTACAGCCACTAGAATGTAGAGTTTACCATTTTTTGTCCTAGGCAGAGGACCCATAGCATCAATGCCCCACTTTTCAAAGGGTCCATTTGCGGGTCGAGCTTCGTTCTTAGCTGACAAATCTTGTTAGGTGAGTTATCGTTGTGCTGACGTTTGTCGCACCGTATCCTTCCAACAGATACCTAAGAAGCAGGGAGCCAACGATCTCGCTCTGGGCCTCCTGGAGGACCACGATCATTCTAGTCGATGACGTGCACATGCGAAAGGTTGTTTATTTAGACATTAGAAAAATTACACTTAATTTCATTAGAAAAATTATATATAGTTAAAGTCAAAGGGAATAAATGACAATGATTGTTAAAAATTATTTTTTAACTAAAAAAGATTTTTAAAATTCAATTATTAAACATTCAAAAGTACTACAAAATAAAGTATCCATAAAAAATTAATAATCTTCATAAAAAAACTCAAAAGGTTAAAAAATGAAATAATGTATAGCTAAGGGTGGGTGGGTGGGGGGGGTATGTATCCGTTTAAAATGACTGGCCGCGGTAATATGAGCGGTAATAGGTGCGATAGTAGTCGCGGAATAACTGGCGCCTAAAAAAGGAAAGAAGGCAGAGTATGCCGCGTTTTTGCAGCATACCCTGCCTTCCCTTCGTTTCTTGCTCTCCACCATCCCTCACAAGCTTCCCCTCCTCCTCCTCCTACATTTTTTGTAGAGTGCTTGCTTTACATGGAGGGGCAGACACGACTCTAGATGGAGAGAGAGAGAGATAGAGTGAGAGAAATAGAATTACTTATTACATTACATTAGAATTGTAATGTTATGATCAAGTGATTACTTAGGCTACATTTACAACCTTAACATATATATGTGTATACATATATATATGTTTATGCATGTATGTAGGCAATAAGTACGGGAGCATAGCATCTGAAGGTTAGACGCTTCCTCTTGGATATAGTCCTTTTTTAATCGTGGCATTGCCGTCATTGATCCACTCATGCATGTATTACCGCAAGGTACCTTTGGTTTTACCACGGTTGAGACTGCGATGATATCTAAAGAGGTGCACTTGACCTTTGGCACTACTAGCCTCTACTTAGGTCTACTAGTATGTGTATGTATCTACGTGTTTGAATGCTAATATATATATCCTCAAGGAGAGAATTGTAATGTTATGATCAATTGATCACTTAGACGTTGAATTTAGGTGCAACCAACACAAAACAATGGCTACATTTACAACCTTAACATATATATGTTTGAACATTTTGTTTATGCATGTATGTATGCGAAGCCCGAAAAAGTGGTGCCCAAGTCCAAAGTCTTCACTCTTGCCACACTTTGAGCTTCCACCCACCTAGTCATATAGTCTACAGCCACTAGAATGTAGAGTTTACCATTTTTTGTCCTAGGCAGAGGACCCATAGCATCAATGCCCCACTTTTCAAAGGGTCCATTTGCAAGCACTATTTGCCTCGGGCCATGCACCAACCTTCTATTTCCATTTATCTGACAATTGTGACAGCTTTTACACCAATGTTGAACATCCACATGCAAGCTTGGCCAAACATACCCCGCAAGCAAAATCTTCTTCACAGTTGATTCTTGGGCAAAATGACCACCACATGCCTCTTCATGCAAACCTTTTAGAATGGCTGGAATTTCCTCAATAGTTGGTACTCTTCTGCATACTTGATCCTTCCCTTTTTGATAGAGGGAGCCTTCTAGGAAGAGATATACTCTTGCCTTCTTCATGAGTCTCCTCTTCTGAGCTTTTGTGAAGTCTGGTGGAAACTCACCCTCCAAAATGTAGCCAATGATGGGAGCCAATGACTCCAATCCCTGGTACCTCGGTTGCTTCACACAGCCACCACCATGATGACCTGCACTTCTTTCTTTACACATGCAACGGCTTGTTGTGCAAGTAAATCAGCATCTTCATTCTGTTTCCTAGGAATATGATATAGTTGCACTTCTTCAAATTGATTAAACAATCTACGAATGGCATGAACTTTTGTCCGTAAGCTCTCATTCTTGCATGCCCAAATGCCTAAAATCTGTTTAACAATGAGAAGTGCATCTCCCTTTACCATGAGGCGTTGTATCCCTTGGCCAATGCACATCTTCAAACCTTGAAGTAGAGTGTCATATTCTGCTTCATTGTTGCTAGCTGAACTTGGTAGATTGAACTTCTCTTTCATGACCACCTCTCCACTTGGGTTGAGCAACACTAGCCCTCCCCCTGCTTTTCCTGTGGCTCGTCGAAAAACTCCATCAAAGAACAAGGTAAAAGCATTGGGAATACTTTTTGGTGGTGGCAATGGTAGGGTCTTTACTTGAGGCACCTTAATTTCCTTCTCATGTACCCTATAAGTGAGAATCCCTGCCAATTGTGCACGCACACTATCTTCTACCTTGAAAGAGTATTGGAACTCTTGCAACTCCATAATCCACTTTGAGATCCTAGTACTAAGATTCATTTGAGATGACACCCAAGGGAACAAATTTTCTGCAGTGAGAATTACAAAAGGTTTTGGTAGTAGGTAGGATCTAAACTTTCTCACCGCAAATATGAGAGAAAGCATCATGAGTTCTGCTTCTGTGTAGTCTCTCTCCAAAGCATTCATGACCCTACTAGCAAAGTAGATGGGTCGCATCCTTGTACTGTGGGGATCTTGTTGTAGCAACACAGCACCAATTGTTTCCCTTCCAACACTAGAGCTAACAAAGAATGTGTACTCCCAACAAGGAGGCATGAGTGTTGGTAGCTCTGACAAAATGACTTTAATGTTACAAAAATACTCTTCAAGCTCATCAGACCATGCAAATTCTACTTGTTGTGTCAACTTTTGCAAAGGATGAAGCAACTCCGAGGCTAAGTGAATGAAGCGTGACATATACTTCACCTTCTGAATGAAAGAGATGACCTCCTTAAGACTCTTCGGTGATGGGAGCTCAATAAGAGCCTTTGCCTTTGAAGGATCCACCTCAATGCCTTTATAGGAAACCTTGTGACCGAGCAAGATCACTTCATCCTCACCTATGTGGCACTTGTCGGGGTTGAGTTGACCTCCCATGTCGTAGAGCTTCTTTAAACCTTCTTCTACCCTTTGTAGATGCAATGATTCTGAGCTATAAATGCAAAAATCATCAATGAACACCCTAATTGACTTTCCAAAGAATGCTTGAAACACCATGTTCATGAAACGTTGGAATGTTGCAGGAGCATTTGTCAGACCAAATGGCATGACTCTAAAAGCATAACAACCCCAAGGAGTGATAAAGGTTGTTTTCAATTGATCTTCCAATGCGATACCTATTTGAAAGTAGCCTGAGTAGCCATCACACACAGTGTACTTCTCATGACCAGCTACTTCATTTAGTATCTCATCCTGAAATGGGAGGGGAAAGTGATCTCTTTTTGTTGCCTCATTGAGTGGACGGTAATCCACACACACCCTCCACTTTCCGTTCTTCTTAGGAGTGACAACAACAGGAGAGACCCACTCTGAATTCTCCACTGGATAAATGAACCCTGCTGCTAGAAGCTTTCTTACCTCCTTGAGTAAAGCCTGCTCCTTGATGACTCCTAGCCTTCGTAGCTTCTGAGCCTTAGGTGTGGCCTCTGGCTTCAACTCAATTTTGTGTTGAACAGCATCTACTCCACGCACATCGGTGTAGTCTTTAGCAAAAAGCCTAGGAAACTTCCTTAGCACACATTTGAACTCCTCTCTTTCATCCTTTGTAAGTGTTGTTGATAGCATACCTTCCAGCATCCCTTCATCTTGATCTTCACCTTCGTTCTCTTGAGGACCTACCTCCTCCAAGCCTTGACAAGAGGTCTCTTGGTTGCTTGGCTTAAACCTTACCCCCATGACTTCGATGGAAGACTCCTCTTCAGTAATGCTGCCGCTACTTTCTTCTTCTGAAGTGCTATCGGTCCAACCTTCTTCCGTCTCACTTTGAGATGATTCTTCATGGAGCTCCTCTTGGCGTTGCTCCTTCATGTCAAAGACAACCTTCTTATGATTGTCATTCCTGCAAATTAATTTCCCACTTTCCCAATCCTGCAAAGCTCGCATTTTCATTAGCCATGGTCTCCCTAGGATAAATGGGTAACCATTTCCTTTGGTAGACATGACATAGAAATCCACTGCCTTCTTAATGCCAAAGGCCTCCACAAAAACATTTTTACAAATGCCTACGCACCTAGCCTTGCTATTGTTTGCCATCTTGACCTTAATTTCAGGTGTCTCATGGATGTGCATGCCTAGTTTTTGCATGAGTCCCTCTGTCATGATGCAAATTTGTGCACCCCCATCCACTAGACCTTTCCTAACCAATCTTCCTTTGATGTAACAGTCTAGCACCGGTGTAATGTCCTCATTCATTTCAGCTTGTGCAATTTTTACAACAGGCACACTCTCTTTTACCTTTCTCCTAGTGCTAACTGCCCTTGTTAAATCCCTCCTAACTTGTGGACATAATGCAAGAAATTGAGGCCATGAAATATCAGGACCCTTACCTCTCATGTCTTCCAACAAGTTGTACGGAGCCATACCATGTCCAAGAGGGAAGTCTTGGAGGTTGATACGACGTCGAGTCCTCTTGGTTTCCTTGGTTTCCTTTGCCTTCTTGCCTTGTCCATGGTCACTCTGTGATGTGACTCCTTCTTTCTCTTTACCTTTTCGTCGGCCACGCTTAATGCCATTGGCTTCCATGTCAACCTCATTTGAATTTGTCACCTCTACCACATGCACATTTGGATCTGGCAAAGGTGGAACTCCTTCTACCCCTTGTGGAGGTGGTCTTGGTCCATTTGGCCTTTGTAGAAGCCTTGGTTGTTGACCAGCTCCTTCTCCTGCATTCATCACTGGGTAATTCAAGTTAGGCCTCCCTGGCTCCCCACGGGGCCAAGGACAATTATACATCCCATGTCCAGACTCTCCGCAATTCCAACATTGCAAGACTCTCCTAGGTCGTGGATCTCGCTCTTCAGACTTCTTTGCTTGTCCCTTTGGACCTACAGCTTGTGCAAGGTGAATTGACAGGCTGCTTAAAGATTCGTTTAACTTCTCAATTACTTCCGTCGTTACCTCAGGAATCTCCCTCGATGTTGATGCTTGTGACTTACCTTTGGGTCTAAGACCTTCTATTGGAACCTCTCCCCTTAAGCACTTGAGTTTCCTATACTTCTCAGCAGCCCTAGTTTCAGCTGCATCAAAGGTAGCAGGTGCACCCGCCTCAACTTTTACCTTAAGGTCATGAAAGAGTCCGGCTATGAACCTCTCCTTCTTTAGAAATTCTGCACCATCACCAGGGTTAGCAACATTTCGTATCCATAGAGCCCAAAGACGTAGGAACTCTTGCTTGTACAAGTAGTAGTCATCTAAGTCTTTTTGCTTATGAGAAACAATGTCTTGCCATAGCTTTTGAGTGTTTTGGGGATCAAAGAAGTATCTCTTGAAATGATTGACAACTTCCATGTAATTCTCTTTAACTTCCTCAGGCAAAGAGTCAAACCAAGTGCTAGCATCTTTCCTAAGGACTACCTCAAACATTTCTACACGTTCTTGATCAGTTACTATCCTCTTGATACGACAAGACATCTTGAAATTTGCCAAAAATAATTCTGCATCCTCTCCAGGCTCTCCAAAGAAAAGAGGATATCCAGACATTTGGCGTTGATTCTCCATTGAATTGATTTCAAAGTGACGCGTTTTGTTTTTTCTTTCTTTAAAAGATCTACACAATAATATTCTTTAAATTGCAATCTATTCTACAACAAAATAAAAATATTCACATCAAATGACCTATGATAATCAATGAGAGGTAGGATGACAGGGTTTGGTGACGCGAGAATTTCTCCTACTCTTTGGGCACCAAACATGAACACCATACGTTGTTGAAAATGGATTTTTCTACTAATTGCAATGTTTATTCTAATGTGTGGAGTGAAATGAAAGGGGAAAACCTCTATTCTTGGGCCATTATCCATTGTCTATGCATGACCTTATGCTTAAAACAAAACAAAAATATAGACGTCCAAACTAAGGTCGTACCTAATGAGAGGCAAAATAAAAGGATTTACTGATGCGTTTATCTCTGCCAACCTAAGAGGACCTAAAATTCTACGAATTACACGTTGAAATTGCAACTTAGTACTAACAATTATGTGTACCTTTTGCCTTGCAATGGGAATGAAGGGATCATACAAATTCTCGTGATTCATGCAAGCTACTTGATTATGCTAAAGGTTGAGCCTACACAAAACATACACAAGCCTGTCCTCAGTGGGGGCACCAAAATTGGGGCGGTCCGGGGCGGGCAACAAGAGAGGCGACCTCTAAACACCCCTCAAGGCTCCCGTGCTGCTCAATTGGGGCTGGGGCAACCACAAGCACAACACAACAACAAACCCACAGCCAAACCCAAACAAGATAGGGGCACCACCTAGTTATGGTATGCGAACTAGGACGCAAGAGAGATTTTGGCACAACCAAGAAGATGCACCACACAACACACACAAACAACCTCACACCAAGACACACATGAAATGGACCAGAGAGAGCTAGAGCAAAGGGAAGAGAGAGAGGGAAGGATCTTGCGTAATACCTTATTTGTGACTTGCAAATGGAGATGGTTCGTTATGATGCTATCGTAGAACTTGTACAAAAGTCACTCAATGCTTAGTGATTGCTAATCATTGCCAAAACACACACACACTGTCTTAGGTTGTGGGAGACCTCTCACCACAATACCCTCTTACAATGGACACAAAACTGGCAATGGAAAACACACTAAAACACTTTCTCAAATCAAGATCAACCGATAAAAACACAAAATACACAAGTCACCTTGAATTTACCAAACCGTATTGCACAAATGGAAGGACGAAGATTTAAACGTTGAATCACGCCTTTGATGCACCAAACCTCAATTTATTGATGATGAAGGAGCATGTAAAATAGTGGTTTTGAGATTTGTGAAACTCACGCTCTCTCACTTGCAATGTGTAGCTTGAAGGCTTCTCTCACACCAAGAGTGAAGCTCACAAGTGGTTGCTACACCTAAGTCTCTCCTCACGCATAGAGTGTTGGGGTGCTATGTGAGATGTTGGAGGTTGTTTTACAAGAAGGAGAGGGGCCTATTTATAGGTTGGAGACCCCTCATTAGGATTATTGGAAATCCTAATTTACAAGCTAACAAATCAAGATTATGATTTTTTTGAATATCAAAACATTGTGGGCCTTCTTTGTCTGCTTGAGTCATGGGTGTGGGCTCAAAAGAGAGCATTATTGATGGTAGATAAGGTGAAAGTAAGTTTTAAGGAAGGGGAGAGAGAGAGAGAGAGAGAGAGAGAGAGAGAAAGTTACTATACATGTCTTGAGGTGAGGTGTCTTTTATGGTTAGGTCAATGCTATTTTGTGTTAGTATGTTAGTCGTTAGTAATCACTAGAAGGTTAATGTTACATTTACAATGGGTAGAGTGAGTGGGATGGTTGGAGTAAGATGGTTGAATGAAGTGAGCAAATCCTTGTGATGGTGAAGCTTGAAGAAGTTTTGGACTTACTTGTGTAGGTTCTCAAAATGACCATCGATCTTCTTCTTCGTCTTCTCTTCTTTACGCCACCGCTGCCAAGGTTGATCATCGTGATGAAAATGGTAATTCCGTTGATGAGATCTTTTGATTTGCAGAGGTTAAGCATGGTACACATGCTGAATTTATGTATATATATAAGGAGTAAGATGGAATTGTACTTTGGAGATAATAGAGAGAGGCATAGAGATGGTGTATGTACATGGAGAGCTCATATGAGAGCTATGGGAGTAAGTGGGGAGGTTAATGGTGAAGAAGGTGAGAGAAACCATTGAAGGTGCAGGTTTGAGTGAGGGATTGAGAGAAATGTGTGTGTGTGTGTGTAGAGGTGTGGAAAGAGGTGAGAGAAGACTATGGGCTACTTGTGAAAAAAGTGGGCAGACTGGGGTCCACTCAAAAAATCATAGCTCACCGCTGGTAGCTCCAAAAATCATGAAAAACTTTGAGGTGATTATTCAGAGCGTGGGCTACATTTTCTCTTTTGACCACTGCTCCAAATTCGGAGTGGAGATAGGTGCCAAAATTCTCACCAAAAAGCCTGTTTTTATGCTTGCAAAAGTCTTTTAGTGGACCCCTCCTTTGTTGAATTTGTACAATGCATCCAAGAGTGAGCCCCTCCTTTGTCATATCATAATACAAAGCATCCAAGTTGCCCTTGACACATGCATGGAGGAGGATTATTGGTGAATAAAGAAATATATACATGGTGGGACTAGTGTATGGACTATTCATGGACTTTAGCTCAATGAGCACATGGTGTTAGAATAATGAGTGAAAATAATAATAAAAATATGGAGGAGTTATGGATATGGAAAGATATTGGAATCATATGATATGGTCCCTCCTTGAATTATTTTGGGTGAAAGAGGAAAAGGTATGCAAGTAAATAATATAATAAAAGTAACCAATGAGTAGAAATCAATTTTTTGTTTTCACGAGGGTGAGGGTGAAAATGTAGGAGTGATTTGTATAAAGGAAAAATATGAGGTTAGAGTATGTACATATTGGCAAAAAAATATATATATATAATTATGGTGTAAGAGGATGAAAGAAGGTGTACATAGGTTTAATAAAACACACACCTAAGTAGAAATATTTAAATAAAATACCAAAATAATTATAAAAAATCCCTATATTTAGGCCATATATACAATGAAATATTTACACACAAAGAGGCCATAATATACTTTTATTTTTTTATTTTTTTTATTTTTTTTGGCTCACCTAGCCCAGTGACTAGCTAGCTGAGGGTTTTTAAGAAGATATGGGAAAAGTCCCGTGACTCACGCACGCCTATGTACAGTGAAATGGTAGGGATAGCCACAGTGTTTCGGTGATTTTGGTAGGGTGAGGTAACTCACTGTGGCAATTACAAAGAGCCGAAAAAACGGCTATCATTAGCCCTCCCCCTGGATGATGGTTTATTCATGTACCATCATAGAGCATCTTTTCCAAAGAGAGTGCTTCAGAGTCCTTGACGAGATCTTCATTGTTTGGCCCCTCAAAATTTTGGCTGGAGTTACACTCATGCTTCATGTAACAATACTTACATGAGACAGCGGCCTTTGGACAGATCTTTGGTAGATCCTTTGGTAGAAGGCGACTCAAATAGGGCTTCAAGCGATACCCGTTTACCTTCCTGGAGTGCTCTTTACCATTCAAGTCCATAAGCTGATAGTAACTAGAATTGAAAGCCTTCTTGACTATGTATGGCCCTTGCCATCTAGTTTCAAACTTGGCATCAAAACGATTGTCAAGTCGATTGTCATACCTTAGCACAAACTCTCCTTCCTTGATGCCTTTGTCCTTCAGTTTCTTGTCGTGCGTTTCTTTCGCTTGTGTGGCTTTCCTCTTGTAGCACTCGTATGCTGCTTCTCTTTTCCACTCAAGCTTCACTAACGTAAGAAGTCGATCCATCCATACCTCTTGATCATCTTGTGCTCCTTTGCCATGAAGTCGCATTGTTGGAATGTTGAGCTCGATAGGCTGCAAAGCCTCTTGACCATAGACCAAGTGAAATGGTGTGAACTCCGTGGCTTCCCTATATGTGGTTCGATATGCCCACAAGGCACCATCCAAGAAGTCATCCCATAATTTTGTCTTGTTTTGCACCATCTTTCTAATGATTCCTGCAATGACACCATTAGCCTTCTCCACCAAACCATTTGACTGTGGGTAGTATGGTGTGCTATGACGATGTAGAATGTGAAGCTCTTCACAAACTTCTGTGAGCAAGCCCTTCCTAAACCCTGGACCATTATCAGAAACAATCTCCAAAGGTGTGCCAAATCTGCAACAAATGTGAGTGTACACAAACTTGCTAACTGTCCTCTCATTCACTCTTGCCACACTTTGAGCTTCCACCCACCTAGTCATATAGTCTACAGCCACTAGAATGTAGAGTTTACCATTTTTTGTCCTAGGCAGAGGACCCATAGCATCAATGCCCCACTTTTCAAAGGGTCCATTTGCGGGTCGAGCTTCGTTCTTAGCTGACAAATCTTGTTAGGTGAGTTATCGTTGTGCTGACGTCTATCGCACCGTATCCTTCCAACAGATACCTAAGAAGCAGGGAGCCAACGATCTCGCTCTGGGCCTCCTGGAGGACCACGATCATTCTAGTCGATGACGTGCACATGCGAAAGGTTGTTTATTTAGACATTAGAAAAATTACACTTAATTTCATTAGAAAAATTATATATAGTTAAAGTCAAAGGGAATAAATGACAATGATTGTTAAAAATTATTTTTTAACTAAAAAAGATTTTTAAAATTCAATTATTAAACATTCAAAAGTACTACAAAATAAAGTATCCATAAAAAATTAATAATCTTCATAAAAAAACTCAAAAGGTTAAAAAATGAAATAATGTATAGCTAAGGGTGGGTGGGTGGGGGGGGTATGTATCCGTTTAAAATGACTGGCCGCGGTAATATGAGCGGTAATAGGTGCGATAGTAGTCGCGGAATAACTGGCGCCTAAAAAAGGAAAGAAGGCAGAGTATGCCGCGTTTTTGCAGCATACCCTGCCTTCCCTTCGTTTCTTGCTCTCCACCATCCCTCACAAGCTTCCCCTCCTCCTCCTCCTGCATTTTTTGTAGAGTGCTTGCTTTACATGGAGGGGCAGACACGACTCTAGATGGAGAGAGAGAGAGATAGAGTGAGAGAAATAGAATTACTTATTACATTACATTAGAATTGTAATGTTATGATCAAGTGATTACTTAGGCTACATTTACAACCTTAACATATATATGTGTATACATATATATATGTTTATGCATGTATGTAGGCAATAAGTACGGGAGCATAGCATCTGAAGGTTAGACGCTTCCTCTTGGATATAGTCCTTTTTTAATCGTGGCATTGCCGTCATTGATCCACTCATGCATGTATTACCGCAAGGTACCTTTGGTTTTACCACGGTTGAGACTGCGATGATATCTAAAGAGGTGCACTTGACCTTTGGCACTACTAGCCTCTACTTAGGTCTACTAGTATGTGTATGTATCTACGTGTTTGAATGCTAATATATATATCCTCAAGGAGAGAATTGTAATGTTATGATCAATTGATCACTTAGACGTTGAATTTAGGTGCAACCAACACAAAACAATGGCTACATTTACAACCTTAACATATATATGTTTGAACATTTTGTTTATGCATGTATGTATGCGAAGCCCGAAAAAGTGGTGCCCAAGTCCAAAGTCACCATGAACTTAACTGAGACCTCCATGCCTCGGCAGAAGATGTTGTCCATGTTTGGCTTCTCATCTCTGAGAGTGCTTGCTTTACATGGAGGCGTAGACATGACTCTAGGATGGAGAGTGAGAGAAATATAATTACTTAATGCATTACAAAAGAGCCCTTATGTTACGATCAATTGATCACTTAGATGTTGAATTTAGGTGCAGCCAACACAAAATGATGGCTACATTTACAACCTTAACATATATATGTGTGTACATATATATCTTTTTATGCATGTATGTAGGCACTAAGTACGGGAGCATAGCATCGGAAGGCTAGATGCTTCCTCTTGGGTATAGTCCTTTTTTAATCGTGGCGTTGCGGTCATTAATCGACTCATGCATGGATTACCGCAACGTACCTTTGGTTTTACCACAGTTGAGAGTGCGATGATATCTAAAGAGGTGCAGTTGACCTTTGGCACTACTAGCCTCTACTTAGGTCTACTATTATGCATCTATGTGTTTGTGTGATAATATACTTGTGTACGTATATTTAGATTAGTGAGTAGGGTGGAAAGCTTAATCTTATTTTACTCTTTGTAATGTAGATGTCTGACGACAGACCGACTGGTGAGGACCAGCCAACTAGCTCTTCTTTTGGTCGGTTCACATCTCAGGTGGGCTCCCACCCCGGGTGGACATCACCTCCAGTGGACCCGAGTCTTGAGTCGGTGAGAACAAGCAAAGAAATCAATAATATTTCTACGTAGTTAACCATAAACCATGAGTGTCATAGGGTTTTTTTTGTTATTTGCAGGCATGGCCATCCTACACCTACCCTTCTCAGATTCTTGCACCGGTCGTAGATCCTGACGTACAGCAAGCTATCTTACGAGAGCGGTACCTCCATTTGCTGGAGGATTTGTTTGGCCGCTACACTCCACAGGAGCTTGCGACCTATGGCATTTCTCCATAGACTACACTATGGGGGAGTCAGGGAGGGACTCCTTACCTATAGAGCCTCGCACCGATAGCACCTCCCTCTACTCTCCCTTCCATTCGTCCTACTCCTATTCCATCGCAGGATCCTACTCCCATTGCATCACAGGGTCCTACTCCCATGGCATCACAGGGTTCTACGCCACTCCATTCCACTCCGGCTTCTCCAGAACATCGTCGACAAACTTCCTCTGGCAGTGCGCGTTGACGCTCGTCTCAGGGTAGCGAGCGCCGTGAGAGATGAAGCGGCGGCGGATCTTGTGGTTTTGCATGTTTTGGTAGTGGCAGGGGAACGGAGTCTCCACTTTCAGAGCGTGCCGCCCCTGACATAGAGGATGAGGATACTAACGCATCCGTGTCAGACACGCATGGACGTTACTACAGGGTTAAATATGGCGGGGAAGTTGATTTCGGCATAGCATAGGGTAGGGAATTTCGATGCCATCTACAAATTCTTATACATTCAATGTATAAGAATTGTTTTATAAAGTTCAGAGACCAACAGTCTGATCATGCACGGTACATTGAGGAGGCTCTGTTAGCTAGATTTCCAAATGCCCCCGATCAACATTTTTCACAACAATGGTTGGAGGGCTACATAAAGACATTTCTAAAAAATAAGCAGTCCAGTGTGCGGCACGCAATAGCCAACCAGGTCAGAGATCCAAATAGGAGTTACCTCGGTGGCAACATGGCAGACGCTGAGTGGAAGTGGGCAATTCAAGAGAAGAGCGATCAAGCTGCTACGCGCTCATCATATAGACAACAAGAGAGGCCTGCGTAAGACAAACTCCCACGCACTATGTCTCAGGAGGCAAGGGAGCTTGGAAGGATAAATATGTAAGATTATTTGAATTATAATGTCGAATTGTCGATTGTAAAGATTGTAGTTGATAATTTGGTATTGTTATTGCTAACTTAGAAAAATGTCACTCTCTCTCGACCAACCAAAGAGATGGTCAAGTATCAGGAGCAACATACAAAATTTGATACTTGGCGATGGTTGTTTGAAAACAACCACATCTCTCGCAAGCAGTTCGATGCGGCGGTTGGACCACTACAAGCGGTAAGTTTAAACAAGTAATTTTGTGTCAATTCTTTTGAGCTGTGGATAATTGTTTAATTTGGTTTGTGTTTATGTAGAGTCAAAGTGATCCAACATACGTGCCTCTCGACGACGACGAGGATTAGAGAAAAAAATGTTTTGTCAAAACTTTCGTAAAGTCCCAATGTGGCACAATGTATATACAACTATTTACTTTTTATTGTAACTTTTTTAAATAGTTGATCTTCTACATTTTTAATTGTCAAGGTAAAGTAAATTCAATTTCAGTTCTTTAGTATTTTTTATACTTTTCCAAAAAACAATTGATGTCTTATTGTTTTTATGCAGGTCAGAAATAAAGGTGCTCATTTGGGCCACCCAAATTTGGGTGGCCCAAAGGAGCACCTTTATTTTTGAGCTGGCGTTTAACGGTAATAAACGCAGTAATAGCAGCGGCAAAGGTCGCAGTAATAGCAACGGGTATGTTACCGCGACTATTACCACGCTTATTGCTGACAAACCACTACCGCGTTCGTAGCCGCGGTTATTGCCGCCCCACAAATTTTTCTCTCTCCTTTCTCCTTTGTTTTTTCACGGCAGTGTTGGCAGTTTTCGACAAATCCTCTTATTGTGTTGTCTGCTACAATTGAATTCCCTAGCTTTTGTATGTAATTCAAATGAATCATGTGTGCAAGGATTAGAAAAGCAAAACATTACACTTTCACTTCTACGCTCCTCAACTTAAATGTGTTCCAGAAGAAGCTCCGCATTTGCAAGAACTCTCTATCCACAAGAATGTCCGTCGTCTTGTTTTGGGACCTTGCAACTTTAATTAACATATCTTTCCAACAATGTCTTGGGTCAATGCTTCCCATGGAGCAACAAGTTTCTCAATAGACCTGCAAGACATAGCATATGGTTGTCTGCTGCAAATGAATTCCCTAGCTTTTATATGTAGTTCAAAGGAATCATGTGTGCAAGGATTACAAAAGCAGAACATTTCACTTACACTTCTACGCTCCTCAACATAAATGTGTTCCAAAAGAAGCTCCGCATTTGCAAAAACTCTCCATCCACAAGAATGCCCGTCGTCTTGTTTTGGAACCTTGCAACTCAAAACTAGCATATCTTTCCAAACACAGTCTTGGGTCAGTGCTTCCCATGGAGCAACAAGTTTTTGAATAGACCTGCAAGACATAGCATATGGTGACGACACGTTGCATCAAACTTGCAGAATCAAGAAACAAGTAACTCCGTACCTTCGGACATTTCCATGAAAACCTGTGGGATGCATGTCTAGCCTCACCATCCTATCTTATTGCAGTATTAGCGAGAATCATGATTAATTTGTCAAACCATGGGACAAAGCTGACTCGACTAGTGCATAGAGGCTACAAGAGGTTGTCAATCTCTTGGAAACAACTAACAACTCGCATCTAACTCAAGCTACACTCAAGTGACTGAAATCACCAAAAGCCAATCGCTCATCGCCAAGCAAATCACATCCATTACAGCATCAAATGACATCCAAACGTAACGAAACTTCTAGGACAAGTTTATAAGACCTAAGCACACATGCTATGTCCTCAAACCCCACTTTAGGTCAAGTTCCAAAATCACGATTATTAATAGTAGTGGATATTTGACCTAGTTGTTTTTGACACAGAATGCATCTAAATGCTTAGCAATAATGTCCCAATACCCCACCTATGCTTAGTTTTTTATTTGAACATGTAAATTCCTAGTTATGATGAAATTAGGCCGCGGGTCAGCGACGCCAAAAGCTACGAAATACTGTGAATGGCTTATGTCAATGCGTAGAGCTCTTCCCTGCGATTGCAATGCAATAGACGCATTCGCAATGTGACAACCGGAGAGGGAGTAGGAAGTTTGAGAAGGAGAGAAGTGAGCATTGTTAGATCACGTTGTTAATTTCTTATCTAAAAACTTAATAAATAAATATTTACAAAGTTGGCTTTTATACCTTAGCCAAGGTCTAAAATGTGTAATGTCCGGTGCCCAAGACCTTTGAGACTCCACACTTATTGTATCTGCAACCTAGGTACACTAAGTGACCTATGCTTTACATCTTGGAACTCTTATTAAGCCTGTAGCACATTAAAATATTACAATGGCTTAAATAAATCGGGAATTTACAATACGTGACCATTTTAAGAAAACGTGTGATAAATGTGTAACTCCAATCTTTACTGCTTCGCTTTGATCTTTGATGTGCATCTTCAGTCTTTAGCAGCTTTTGTTAACTGATGTTGACTCAGTTAACATTCCCCCTTTCCTATTTTAGTGCCCATCCCCAGGCACTGTTGAAAAAGTGTCCTTGGAGGCTGTGGAAGGTTTTAATTGGTTGTTGATGGGCTGATCTTCATTTTGTCGTTGGATTTGTTGACGAGGTTCATTTGCTGCAACATCTTCATTGGTCTGAATAGTCGATTTGAGAGATGATGTTGCATTTGTCCATTTGTAATAGCATCATGATGAGGTTAATGTTTATTTGTGAAAAATATGTACAAGGGAAGTAGAATGATGAGGTTCTAAATTAGGGTCTTATACCTGGATGACCAAAGGGAAAAAACCCATTGGGAAAAAAGTGCCTTTGGTATATGCGTATTATTGGAGTACTTATTAGCATGGAAAATATTAATAAAGTACTCAAGGGATTATTTGCTGATAGATATGGAATTAAAAAGGTAGAAAATATGAAAGGGGCGGCATGATGGAACATTGGTTTGCCTATTGTAGTCCACTCAAGGTGCTTAGGTGGAAGCAAAAAAGAGTGTCTAATGCATATGTCTAGTGGTGGGACATCCTATTTATGCATACACAAAAATGCATGGAAAACAATATGCTGTGCAAGTAAGATTTTGAGGGGTTATTCAAAAATATGATGTAGCTATAAAAGCATATGACATGGATTTGAAAGCACGCACCCTAGAATGGTTTTCATTGACGAGGATATGTGCTCTCATCTCACTGTGCACTATGTGTGAGTGTTGGACTCTACGACACTCCACAAATTGTAAGTTAATAGACTTCGACTCTTATGCTCATCTCATCCAGCATGAGTGACATGACTTAGATATGCTCAACTCTTCCAGCTTGAGCATAAGCCTAATAACTACGACTCTTAGCACAGAGTTTAATATGACTTGAAGCTTTGGGTCTAATGCTTTGCTCATTTTATGGCTCAGCAGCCCGACTCTCACTACTCTGACTATGCCAAAGAGTGTTTTGCACCCTGGCGATTTGACTTTTTACATTCTCGTGCTTACTACAAACATTTCTTTAGGTAAAAGTAAACTTCAATCCTCAAAAAGATGATTATTGAAGGACAAAGTTGGCCTTGAACGTTTCTTTTGCCATACTTGTTTTATCTTCTTCAAATTTGCATTCTCATTGGTTGGGTTGTCCTTCTTTGACTGTGAAGACTCCATTATCCATTTGATTCTCCAAGTAGGCCTATTGATAGGAGTCTTTGATGTTGTTGTATGCCTCTGCTGGCTATCGGCATTTGGCTTTTGACTAGGAGCATTGGAAGACTTAGGAATCCAAATCTCTTGATGACCTTTGTATCTGCATTGTTGCCATTGCTTTGCTCTAGGTCTTGTTGATTTCTTGAGATCTTTATGTAGGTCTGTTGCAGTTGTCTTGCGAATGACTGACAGCCAAATCTTTGTATAGCCTGTGTAGAATCCTTGTCCAAGAGGAAGATTCTTTGAGATCCATCTTTGTTTTGTATCCTTTTGTGAGCCTTCATACGTAGAGAACAAAGTGCTTTGGCATCCTCGGAAAACTGCTCGGAGAGATGATAGCACAACTCACCCGTCGCTTGAGGAGGTGCCCCATTGGTCTGTGTTTGGTGGTGGTGCACCGATGCGCAAGGCCAAACGACACAGGCAAGAGCGGCTGGGCAATTTGGATGCACCGCATGGTGATCCTGCCATTGGCTCTACGTCGGCAGCTCCTACGACGTCTTCTTCACACTTTGAGGTAGAGGATGAGTACATGTTCGACATGTGTGATGAGTTACTAGCTCATGAGCGTAATGTGTGCGATGAAGATTGTCAGCCCTGCACTAAACGGGCTGCCGAAATGGAGGATAGATTGATGATGAGTGCCCGAACATCTCTTTACGACAGTGCACAGTACTCGGTGCTCCAAGCATCGTTGGAAGTACTCAACTTGCAAGAAAAATTCAGTTGGATTAATGCAAGTGTTGATGCACTTCTTCTGTAAGTATAGAATGTGTGTTTTTTGTCAACCACAATATTCCACCATGGGAGACAACCAAGAAGGGCAATAAAATTATTTCCTTGCTTGTGCCAGGGAAGTACGAAGTGTCAAATATTGACATTTACCTCAATCCCCTCATCGAGCAGTTGGAGGAGTTATGCAGAGGCATTCCTGCTGTCGATGTCTCACTTGCAAAGGGCGGGAGAGAGGCTCAAGTGAGGAAAATCCTTATGTGGACTATGCACGACTATCCTGGGCTTGGAGATATTTTTGGTAACCCCCTTTCCTCTATCTATCTCTCTCTCTTTCCTCTCCCTTTAGCTCCCTTTAGCTCACTTTAGTTCACTCATCTCTCTAACCATATGATATGTAGGCAGGGTTTTCCACATTGGGCCACAATGCATGTCCTATGGTGACAGAGAGTCCAGATTCCTTGTGCAAGGTAATCTATCCAAACAACCATCATTTCTTACCTCAACATCAGAGCAAACACAAGGCTCCAACAAATGGGAAGGGTCCTCTAAATCTCACAATGGTAGAAACCATTTGGGAGGAACACCACAACAACAATCTGGCTTTGTTTGCTCCACCAAAAGGTATGTCAGGGTATTCCATATTGGAAGGACTTAAAAATACAACACCTCTTGGATCCCATGCACATATTCAAGAATGTAGCCCAAACACTATAGGACCACATTATTGGTAAGAAGGACTCTTTGGGTGCGAGGGAGGATTTAAGGCTTTTAAAATGTCTCCCCACCTCTACCACTCCACGCGTGCCCCAAATGGAAAGATTGTGCTTCCTTAAGCACCATGGATGCTAGCAAAAGAAGAATTAGACAAGGTGAAGGGTACCATTGCCTCTATTTGCACACCAACAGGATACATGAGGTCGCTAAAGGGAGCTTTCACAAAAGCGAAGAAGGGTGGAAGCGTTCAATTGTATGGGTTGAAGTCCCACGATTGGCACAAGATGCTTCAAGTATTCTTCATACTTCCTATTCTATCTATAGTTTGTGTGAATGACTATCACTCAATTTTCCTTTTCCTGATTTACATTGTAGTTCATTTTGTTTGTGAGTATGTGTATATGTCGGGACAAGAAAGTCAGGGACGCTATTTTCAAATTAGAAGAGCTAGTAAGGTACACCACAAGACTCCACGCGACTACACCTTTTTAATGCAATAATTTCAACTAGCACTTAGTGTATCCTTGTGTGTTTTCTTGCAGATTTGTGAGCTCCAAGGAAATCAAAATAGATGCTATCCTTGCTGCTCAAACACTTGCAATAGAAACTGTGTGTGCCATTGAGGATGCATTTCCTCTATTGGTCCTTCTTAGTAAAATTCACCTCTTGTTTCATTTGGCGGAGGAGATAGATATATGTGGAGTAGTGCACGCATGATGGATGTTCTTCTTAGAGAGGTTTTTAAAGACTCTCCGAGATTTTTGCGGATACGATCTCAACTAGAGGCATGTATGGCCGAAGGGTGGATTGTTCAAGAGGCATTTTTTTACGTATCAGAGTATTTGGCACAAGTTGATCCTTCAATGCCTCGCATGTGGTCCGACGAGGAAGATTCAAGGATGACTTCATACTTGACAAGTGGAAAGGGGAAACTACTTAACATGGATATGAACCTATCCCCAGTGCCTAGACAACTTGCATGTTTCCCAGATCTCATTTGTGCAGAGTGGATTCATGAGAGAATGACCGAGGCAAAAGCGCACGGAGAAGACATCACCAACAAAGAATGGGAGTATGCACGAGGCTGCATACCACTCATATACCTAAACCATATTGTCTCGCTATTTGTTGAAATTATCTTTAATATGTATTTGATAAACTAATATATTTTTCTATTTTGTAGTGCCTTTCCTTTAACTCTATGTGGTCAACGGATCGTCACTTTCGTACGCGCCACATTGACGAGCGTAGAACCACCATGGGAAACGTTGACACAAACAATGATGAAGCCAGGTACTGCGGAACTATGGAAAGGATACTAAAGGTTAATTTTAGAACCTTTTATAGTTTCATCTTCGAGTGCAAGTGGTTTGCAAATGTGTCTAGACGACATGAGAATGGCCTCTACATGGTGGACTCTAGTGTGCATCCCACAGGGAGGTATGACAATTTAGTTTTACCGCGCAATTGTGAGCAAGTGAGTGACATGTACCTTTTTTATTATTATTTACTTGTTGCATCGTTACTTATTCTAGTGTTACTCACTTTGAGCTTCTATTTTAAAGGTCATCTATATCCCAGCAATACACCAACCAAAACTTTGGTTCATAATTCCCGTAACACCTCAAGGGAGAACCATTTTTCCACTAATGAAGTGGAGACTATCTTCAACCCTCTTCCACCTCTGACTTTGGATGAGGTGGAAACAGAGGAGAGGGAGGTCGATGAATCAAGTCTGGCGGCAGCAAGTCTCAGCGAGGATGATTGTCATGATGATGAAGATGATGAGATGGAGGATGACGAACTCGAAGATGATGAAGCTGGCAATGCATCCACAAACAACAATTCCGTTTCTCTCTTTATTGATTTAGGAGCCATGGGCTTAGAATTGGATGATGCTTCATGTAGAGATCTTTTGGAAGATGATTCATAAACATTTTGTAGTTATGAAGTTTTTTGATCGCGTAATCCATTCACCTCTCTCTCCCTCTTCTTTCTCTCTTTAGATTTGAGAATATGCTCAAATATGTTAATCAATTGACAATGATTATTTTAGTTGTAAACAAGGGTAATATTAGGCTGGGTTCAGACGAGGCTGGAGGAAGAAAGACTTTCTGCAGGTTTACCGCCACCTCGTCTAAACGGTGTTGGAGGAAGAAGAGTGAAAAACAGAGAGAGGTGGAGAGAGGCCAGTAGCTCTTCCGAGGGGGGGGGGGGGGGGGGGGGGGAAGAAAAATGGCGAGACCTGAGGAAGGTGATATCTACTACAGCAAATAGGCTTTTGCCA
The DNA here is from genome assembly GCF_014529385.1 of Adiantum capillus-veneris. Lineage (NCBI taxonomy): Eukaryota > Viridiplantae > Streptophyta > Polypodiopsida > Polypodiales > Pteridaceae > Adiantum > Adiantum capillus-veneris. Next base: position 108,989,559 of record NC_140941.1, read on the forward strand.
CGCAACTTAAATGCCCTTGTGGAAAGCATTTCCACCGTAGCGTCTAGACCGGGCCTTATATCCCCCACCTCCTTCTCCTCCCTCTTTCTCTTTCTCTCTCTCTCTTTCTTTCTCTTCATTTTTATAATTGACAATTATATACAATACTCTTTAATTTTTATTGAGAGGAGGAAAACACCAAAATTTGAAAGGGGGGGGGGGGGGGGGGGGAGTGGGGGAGTTAATCTAGAATTTTAAAGTTTAGGCGCTAAATTTGGGCAGCGGATATAACGTCGGTAATGGACGCGGTAATAACCGCGATAATAATATCGGTAAAAACAACGGATACAATTGCGGTAATACTTTAAACACAACAAAAACCCCCCGCCCTCCTCTCTCTTGTTTCTCTCATTGAATTTACACCTTCTCTCTACAAAACGCGGTAAAACAGCGCGGAAAACACTTAGAGATTTTCATAGTGCAAGGAACCTGATAGATTATTCAAACATCCATGTGGAGGCATTCAAGATGATGAATATCCAAACTATGATCAATCTTGTGGAGACACGTCCTATAGGAGCCGCCGATGCATTTGTCATGCCACCGCCACAACCACAACCTCGGCCTCCACCTCGGAGGTACGAAGCAGCGCCTCAACCAATGACAGACCAAGCGCCTAGACTTGCCTCCCCTCGTGTTTCTGGCCACTCAACCTTGTCTTTTTGTGATACCTGATATTACCAAGGAGGATGAGGCCACTGCACAATATTTTTCTAAACCCTATACTCCTCACCCAACCGCCAAACTGTCTCCTGAGCCTTTATATTCTAGTCATGATAATCAAGCCTGAGAGAGCTCCCCTCAATTGTAAATGAGAGCTACTATCATCAATGGATTTAACTGGAGAAGACAATGTATATTATTAAACCCAATGTAAAGACAACTTCAGTCAATTTTAAAAAGATAATTATTCTCAGACTTTATTTGTGAGAAATTACTTAACAATTCATTTTTGCATGAATATAGAGTGCAAGTTTGCTGTCAATGGCTTTCTTTGATATTCGTAATTCAAAGAAATGTGATATACTGTGTGAGCTACGTTCTTCAATCAAGAGTTGCATTGCACTAGAAACAGTCGGTCATCCTTTATCTCTGCGGACAATGTCTTCTTCTCCTTTCTCTGAGGCACCTGTACGACAAACAATCAAACAGTCAGATTAGACAAATATTTTGTGATGATAACCAACAGGGAAATAACTAACACAACATAAATGTCTACATACAAAACATGCTACCTTTCGCATGTTGCACAGGAAAAGAGGTTTTGGAGGCAGACTGAGGCCAACCTTCTTCTCCAAATCCTTGCACACTTGTCATAGTGTCACATTGCCTTGAATGCTAACAACAGTTAGCAGATCAGATCCACACCATACCTCAAGCATTCTCAAAGGGTTGTTGAGGTCATAAGTTAAGTCTTGGTCCAAAGCTACCAAATGACCATTCACTCGATGCAAGCTTATGTAGTGGAAGAAAGTTATAAAATTTTGAGAAGCTATCATACACTTACACACAATAGACTTCTTATTTACCTTGCATAAGATGCCATCAGAATCATGGACATCCCAAGATTCATCTAAAAAATTAAGGCATTTCTCTGTCTTGCAGAGTAGCATAGTTCCAATCTTCCTAATCTCTTCATCATGGAAAAAGTCGATGAACACATGCCATGAAGATTGAAACACATACTAGTCGACTAACAATATTTTGTCTTAAGCACTTTTTTATTTCTTGATAGATCTTTAGTCTAAAACACTCAAAGGTTTCAGATGAAGGGAATGGTCACTCTGGACTGTCCTTCGAAGGAACCAAATGATATTCTAGAGTGTCAAATCCAAGCGTGGAACGTGGAGCATTATAAAAGAGGTCAAAGAAGAAAATCCCCTTTTCAGCCAATGCTCTTCTGGTGCTAGTGTTATAGAGTAGCTCTTCCACAATTGCATGGAATGCATCAAAAATTCCAATAATGCAATCTGTGCGCTCCTTGCCGCACTGTCGAAGCAAGGGACTTGCCGATACACCGTGTGCGAGCCACAAACGGCTCCAAGCACGCAACAAGCCTAAACTAGCAAGCTCAAGAGAACAAAGGGTGTGTCACTCACCACTCTACGCTCGCCTTGGTGGTGGATTCCTCGCCGCGATGAAGAAGAAGCTGCAGTCGTGCCGCGCTCAACCGCTTCGCTGCCGTCGTGCCTTCGTAATGCTCGATCGCACACACACTCTCCCTCTCTCTCTCTCACACACACACACACACAAGGAGGTGAAGAAGAAGAAGATGGAGATGGAGCAAGAGCAGTCTTCTATTGCACAAATGAGAGAATGAGTAAAAATTAGGTTTAGTTGGCTTTTATAGGAGCTCACCCCATTCACACTTGGGCGCCCATGCTTAGCCAACTAATCCCTTGAATGTCCCAGTTAGAGTGCGCCTCTCATCGGCGATCACTATACCTTTCCCTATTGGTCCGACAAGCCCGATACCTGACTCTAAATAATACAACGTTTATAGATCATAGGGTGTCCGTGTGCCGTGAGGGTTAACATGCCCCCCTTCCTGATGTAGATTCCGTCCTCGGAAGCTATTAAGTTGAAGCTGGGTCGTCGAGGTGGAAGAGCATTTGAGATGAATTTCCTTAGCCTTCTTCAGTCACTGCAAAATCAAACAACATTGGCACAGTAATTGCATTCTCTTAAAAAGCATATGCAGTTTTAGGTAGACACATTGATTGGTCAAAGAATTTCAAACAATTTGGTAGCAATGAACATTAAATTGCAATGTAATCAAATGCATAAACAGATGTAAAGGTAGAAAATTAAACAAGTCTGGGGTCGCTAATTTGACAATCGAAAGGTACTAGAGATCGAATATTAATACCATGGGTAAGCTTCTTAATTTTCTGTTGTCAATTAAGTTGTTTAATCGCGAGAGCCAAGTATTCATGTTCGAGGGCTGACTAGAGGCTATATCTAGAAAACCTTGTAGTTAAGCTACTATAAAAGGAATTTCTCATGAAATCATCGCCTGACTGATTACTTTTTCTTTGACCCCCCAAAGTCTTTTCACATTGATTCAATTATGAAGTGGGTGCTTATTTTGTATGCTTGGGTTTTTTGCTTTTCAAGGAAAAGCGCCCACACTGGGAACCTCTAGGGCTCTAGTACCATAGGCGATACATGTGAGTGAAGTACCAATTTAAGCAGGGATTTCTCTTCCAGCTTAAAATTTTACATTGTGGCACTTTGATTTTTGCTTGTTCATTTTCAGCATTTAAATTTTGTAACTTTGGGGGGTCATATAACAGTGTTACCCTCCCCAGGCTCATCACATTAGTAAACTCCCTTTATAATACTTAAACTAAAGGTCAATAGGGTTAAGCCCACTAGAAAGCCCTAGTACATTTCATACAATGCTGCCTAAATCGGATTAAGAACCTAAGTAACCATTGTTTATTAGGAAGGCATTCCCCATGGTATTAAGAGAAGATTTCTAATACCTAGCTTGGTCAAACTAGCTTAGTCGGACTGCTTGATTTTTAAACCTAGACAAGTGATTATGACAAAACATTACATTGAATTAAATGTTTGATACTAAGCCAATGCGCTGAATATTATGCTACCAATCACAATCAAAGCAGACAATCATAGATGCAAAAAGATAACGGCAATGCTAATGGACAAGAAACACCTGTTTGTGTTGATGGTCGTGCTTGATTTGAAGGTTCCATGAAGGTCCAAATCCTATCAATAGCAACACGCTTCTGTACACACTAGGAAACAAAAGGAATACGTCCAGGAGGCACATCAGTGGGAAAAATTAAAACTCCTAAAAAACAAACTCAAAACACAATCTAGACCCCTAACCTACCTATCTGTCACCCCTTTTAGAATCAAGGAAAGAGGATATTATATAAACCGGGTGGCCACCCTAAGGCTAGGCCTCTATCCTCATCATCTAGATAAATAAAATCGTTGTCCGTGAGGCCATAGTCTTCCTCGGTCTCTATTAGTTCCTCTTCATCATCCTCTTGTGCAAGCATGCTAATCAAGAACCTCGTGATGCGTGGATACTCATCTTGTGCAAAAGAATAAGCATGTGCCATTGGAGACACATTCGCTACTGGGTAGGGATCACTAGTTAGCCATAGACGTATCACCCATTCTAACTCCTCAAAATTTCTCTCACATGCAAGGCTCTCTATCAAATCCCATTCGCAAGAAAGTATAGGGTAGCATACGTAGAACACTTGTTGAAAAGACAAGGGGTACCTTTCATCAAAAATAGAAGTGCATGCCTCTGGTGAAGTAGCCATTTCTGACAAGACAGATAGATTTGGTTAGGCCTTTAAAACATAAGAGTTGTTTTTGTGTGTTGCTTGAATTGACACGGTGAATTTGGACTTATATGTAAGATCTGATAGGGTGCTCTCTCATTGCTAGGCGCTCTTGCTCTTTACTATTTTTGTTTTTTTGTGAGTATAAGGCTATATATATACATTCCCTAAGATCGGAGATTGAGAGGTCAGGGAAAAAGGTTGAGAGGGAAACAAATGAATGATGACTGTCAGCAAACACACCCCCCTTCCTTGGGTAGATCATACCGTTTGAAATGAGCTTGTCACCCTTTGAAACCAATTGTTCCAGTTGGTAATAGGTGAGGATTTTAACCAATAGTTTTCAACCGCCCTATGCGTTTCATCTAGTTGCAAGGGTGGTAAGGTACTCTCCCATGATTTTATTTGCAACGTTGTTGTAGGTGGTGAACTTACCCCGGAAGGTGCAAACTCTTTCGTGCTTGGATGGATATGTACAGTGGTAGGTGGAGGTTGTGTCGAAGCTTCTATTTGCGTATAGGAACTACATGAAGAGCAAGAAGCTTCATTTGATATCCCTGTTCCTGAGCTAGGTGGAACAAATCGTTCTTTCTTTGGTACCCAAACTAGCTCTAGAACGGGTGTGTAACATTCCATGATTTTTTCCTTTCCGCGATTTTCAATTTGTTTTGGAGCCACAGGATTGGGTTTACATGGGCCAGGTGACAGGTAAGAGTACACTTTACGTTTGGGCACCCAGATTTGATCATTTCCTTCATAGTATCCTTGGGATTCCAATAGTCGTTTAGGAATCCAACGCAGCATTTCTTTACATTTCTTGGAGTGAGTGGTACGGTTCTTACTAGGTTTCCGTTTTTTTGCATCAACCATGCTCACTACAGAGGTTTTAGGGACCCACTTGTATGTTTTCTCTGTTATATTAGGATGGTTCTTGTGTGTCTCAAGCTTTCTTTCAACTACATCAGTTGAAGCTCTAGAGAGTTGGGCTATGGGGACGTATGGTTCAACCTCCTGGACATGCAATGTCTTGGGTTTTATTTCCTTGGGCATTATCTCAGGGACTATGGCTTGAGTGGTAGGGCTAAGAGTTGGTTTTTGCGTTGTAACACCCCCAGTCCCCCAATCAATAGTGCATTTGGTGGCTATCATCCACGTGCGGCCTAGGTTTATATTACCCTCCATAGTTCCAGTAGGCATGACCAAAAAGTCTTGAGCTACAACCCCATTGTCATAACTGACAGAAGTGTGCCAGATTCCAAAAACCGTAGTTTTTTTCTTGTTGACACCCTTGACTTGGATAATACTCTCAGATAGAGGTGGCTTCCCTAACTGACACCACACCCCATAGGATAGCAGATTGTATTTAGCACCCGTGTCCAATAAGGCGTTATATAGCACTTTTCCATAGGCACTATTTAACTCAATGGGGTATCGTAGAGGTGTGTCAGAGTCCAACCCATCCTCTTCGATTTCCACGTGGAATGCATTTGTGACCCCAAGGTTAGCCTCTCGTTTTTGTCTTATACGTTGTTGTCGCTCCTTAGCCTCAGCTTGAGCTTGTATCTTGTTTAACTCGGTTTGTGCTTTGGCGGCCTTTTTTTGATGAATGGCCTGTAGTTCTTCTTGGCTTAAAGGATCATAATATCTTTTGAATTTACTCCCATTGAGGAATCCAATGGTTTCAACTCCATCAAGAGTTTCCACACGAAGGGTACCTTGTGGGGTAATTTCACATACTCTATATGGTCCTTTACCAGCATATTTCAACTTTTTCTTCTCTTTACGTACTCCATACATAAGGACTTTATCACCAACTTTGATGTCCTTGTCCTTCACATGGCGATCAAACCACTTCTTTCTCCTATCCTTTTCCACAAGAGCATTTTGCACAGCCAACTGTCTCTCTTCGTCTAGTTTTTCTAAGATAAACAAACGCTCGGTTAAGGGGTTACCATTCCATCCTTCTTGCGAAGCTACCCTAAGACTAGGAATGACAAACTCCCAAGGCATAACCGCTTCTTGGCCGTATACCATTTTGAATGGCGTACAATTAATAGCCACTTTATAAGCAGTACGATAAGCCCATAGAGCAGATGTCAACTTCAAATCCCAATCAGTGCGATGAGCTTCTACCGTCTTGGTTAAAATAGAGATTAGAGTCTTGTTGGTGCTCTCGGCTTGTCCATTAGCTTGCGGGTAATAAGGTGTAGACTTATGGTGGGATATCATAAAGGTCGTGGTAAGCTCTCTTATTACCTCATTTATAAAATGGGTACCATTATCACTAACAATTTCAAAAGGGCAACCAAATCTTGTGATAATGTTCTCAAAAAGAAACTTATCTGTTGTCCTCGCATCAGCTTTTTGTGAAGCCTTAGCTTCATCCCACTTTGTTACATAGTCCGTAGCAACTAGAATATATCGAGATTGAGTGTTGCGAGCTGCGGGACTAATTGGACCTACAAAGTCTAAGCCCCATTTTTCAAATGGTTGGGTTACTTTAATAGGATGTAAGGGCATTCTGTCCTTGCGCTGTGTGGTCTTGTAACGTTGGCACTCATCACACCCTTTTGTAAAAAGTGATGCATCCTTAAATAAAGTTGGCCACCAATAGCCTGATTGCAGTACCTTTCCAGCAGTCAGGTCCCCTGAAAAATGTCCTCCTGCTATGCCCATATGTGCTTCTTGCAAGATATACAAATATTCATCCTCGCGGGCACAACGCCTAAGAATATCGTCCTTGCCTAATCTATACAGGGTTTCGGCAATCAAACAATAGGGTTCACATTCTTTTACTAGCCTTCGAGCGATATCCTTACGAAGTTCCTTGGGTGGAAAACCATTAACTAAAAAGTTAACAATGTTCTCACTCCATTCAGGCATAGTCTCAACTATGAATAGGGAAGTATTGGGTAATTCATCATCAACTCCTGTAGGGGCTTCACCATTGGGTATGCGAGACAAATGATCAGCCATGACGTGCCTTTTACCGGGTCTCACTACAATCGTGAAATCAAACTCCAGAAGAATTAACAACCATCGTGTGATTCTTCCTGTGGAGCATGGCTTGTTTACCAGATACAGCAACGCTTGATGATCCACATAAAATACAAACTTGTTTGCCAGAAGGTAGTAGCAAAATTTATTTACTGCATAAACCATTGCCAAACCTTCTCGCTCTGTAGTGGTGTAGTTCCTTTCAGCATCATTCAATTGACGGCTTGCAAAGCTAATGGGATAGTCCAATTTATGTTCTCCTGGTTGAGTGAGAACACACCCAATAGCAAAGTTTGATGCATCAATATGCACATGGAAAATGACATCCCAGTTAGGTGTCCTTAAAATCGGAGCACTTGCTAGTGTTTTCTTCAATTGTTCATAGGCCTGGTCACACTCTTCATTCCATTTAAATTCAATGAGAAGCTTGTACAAAGGACGTGCTATCTCAGCGAAAAATAAAATAAACCGTCGATAATAACCCACGTGTCCCATGAACCTTTGAACTCCCTTGTAATTGGTTGGTGGTGGTAACTCTAGAATCACTTTAATTTTGCTCTCATCGGTTGAGATACCATTCTTGGATACTATATGCCCTAAAATAACTCCATGCTTGACCCAAAATTGGCATTTGAAGGGGTTCAATGAGATACGATATAACCTACATTTTTCAAACACCTTCCACAAACATGATAGATGTTCTTTCCAAGAAGAGTAAACACAAAGGTCGTCTAAGAAAGCTTCACAAAACTCTCTCAAATATTCTTTAAAAGCAGTGTTTATTAATCGTTGGAATGTAGCAGGGGCATTTGTTAAGCCAAAAGCCATCACACGAAATGCAAACACGCCAAATTCTGTGATGAAGGCAGTTTTAGCTTGGTCCTCTAGCGCTATCGTGATTTGGTTGTAGCTTGAGTACGCATCTAGAAAGCTATAAGCTTCCTTGCCTGCAACTCTTTCGAGTACATGTTCGGAATATGGTAGGGGGTAATGGTCTCTTCTAGTAGCTGCATTAACTTTTTTGAGGTCCACGCACACCCTGAGTTTCCCATTCTTTTTTGGCACGATAACTATTGGCGACACCCATTCAGAGTGTTCAATAGGATATATGAACCCACACTTGATAAGCTTTTCTAGTTCTTCTTGAATGATCTTTGCGTACTTAGGATTCATCGGGTAGGGTCTTTGTTGTACGGGCTTCGCAGTGCTAATCATAGGGATTGTATGTTGGACCACAGAAGGCGGAACACCTTTCATATCATGGTATGTCCAAGCGAATACGTCCTTGAATTCCTTGAGAAGCTCTTTGAGGACCGCCTCTTCAACTTCTGTGAGGTCTTGGGCAATAAAAACAGGTTTTGATTCTTCACCGGGGTCAGCTAATTCTATTTCTTTAACTATTGCCAGACCATCATAGATTCCATTATTCCCATCGATAGGTATTCTTTGGGCTTTTGTGTACACAACCTTTGCTTCCCCTGTGGTGTAAGATTTGAAATGTTTTGGTGCAGGATGCAAGTCTGTGAATTCTGGTTGTGCGTTGGTTTGTGCTTCCATTTCTGCTTTCTTGTGTTGTCGAGCTAACTCTTGGTTTTGACGCCTCCTTGCAGTGCGGCTCAACTTTGGCTTGTCTATGATCTCTAATTGGGCTATGTCATGGGGTCGTGGTCTACACCACATAAAATTTTGGAGATATTCACCCCAATTGTCTACCAATTTTCGATGAGCATCACATGCTCCTATATAACTGAGCCATTCTGCTGAGGATCTCTTCTTGTTTATCCTAGCACGTACATTGGCTCGATATCGAAGCCTCTTAAGGTTTTTCTTTTTCTTATTTGAGACCTGCTTTTGATTTGCATTTAGATCTGGCTCACTAAAGGAGTCCTCGTTGGTGTCCTCTTCACTCTCGGAGGAGCTATCATCGGTTGATGTGCTCGATCCTTCCGAATGTTTTGACTCTGAACTTGCTCCACTCTCTAATTCATGAGATTCAGAATCCGTTTCACTCTGGGAGTCAGTGTCCAAGTCGTGTTGGTCAAAGTCTTCTATTGAGCTATCGGTGTCACTGTCAGATTGGTCCACAATTGCCTTGCCCTTAGAAGATGCATGTATGGCACTTATCATGTTCAGAGGTGCAATTTGTGGTACCTCTTCCCCCTCTGGTGTGACCCAAGTGGTTCCTCTATTTCCCCAGGTATCTATGGTTGCAGCTAGGTGTACCCAATCCACATTGTCCGACTCAGTCATCCCAGGTAGGATATCCATATAAGGAGAATCTTGGCCAATGTCTGTATCCTTCTTACAAGTGTAACAATATTGTAGTGGGGCCGAGTGAACTGTGGTGTCAGAGCGATGATCAATAATGGTTTTACTCCCTAAGGGGTGTACCTTACCAGTCACCAAATCCACTCTAAGGACAGAGTCTTGGAATTGCAAATAGACATGATTTTTAGACCAATCGTGAACCATTTGTGCTTCCCTCATGAATGGTCGTCCTAAAATCATTTCATATGACATAAGGTGTTTAGAGAAATCCATTACAATGAACGTATGTCGTACCTTGTGTCCTAGAACTTTGATCTTAAGATCCTTGAGCATCCCCATAGGTTTGGCTATGGTACCATTTTCCATCTTTACCACAATGTTAGTAACACTGAGGCGGGGTTTTCCCATGGATTCCCAACAATCTTTTGTAACGATGCTAACTCCTGCACCACCATCAAGAATTCCCTTTATAGTTAATCCCTTGGTAGTGATGGGTAGGGTCGCATTAGACTCGTCGCCTTCAAAATACTGCCCTAATTCGTTAATGGGTACCTCGATCACAGACTCGTGTCCATCTAAGTCAAGTGATTGCACATGATTTTCCTCATCAATCATAATCGATTCAGGCCTATTTGGTTGCCCAAACTGCGGTAATCCTGTTCGTAGCTCTCCGTTAAGGAATGCTCGAAGTGCAAGGAATAACTCAGGATCTCCATACAGCTTTGCTATGATCGTGGTTCGGACCTCAGAAGACATGAAGTCCACTAGTTTGGCAACATTCATTGGCGTTTTGCAGGGTGTAGGTCCTTGACTAGGAACTGGTGAGGATGGAATCTCATATTCCTCAATGGGATCAGGTATTCCTTCGTTAAACATCCTTTCCAACAAGAAGGGTGTATGCTCACTTTCTGATGTCCTGTCCTCACTCCCTTCTTGGATGATACTAGATATGGCTAACGGTCTATGGTTCATGTGGGGTGGATGAACTTGCGTGGGAAACACTGTGTCATGAATTTTGACCTGCATGGGTTCTGGTTCTAGTTTCCTTTGAGTCTCCTCCACTAAACCTCTTAGATGTTTCACCTGCTCAATCTCGTCTACTGGGTTTGGGTACGTCCCAATCTTCTTTTTACGATTCTTCCCTTTTTGCCCCTGCGGTTTATCTTGGGGGTCTTGGATTGGATTTGGAAACACTTGTGGTGTTTTCAGAGGCTCTTTATGGTTTTCTCTTATTCGGTTTTCATTTGGTTCCATGTTACGGTTTTCTTTGTCGGTCTTTGCCTTTGTGGTATTGGTTCTAGTCTCCATTGTCTCGACTGAATCTGAATCATCCTCGAGGTCATTCATATACACGGGGTCATCTCTTGTTCCTATGTTTGTTTTGGAACTTGGCTTTGAATTTTCCGTATTCTGCGACTTCTTCCTTCGTGTCTTCTTTTTCTTTGCTTGGATAACTGACGCGGTATCTCTCTCTTCGAGGATATGTCCTGGCCCTTGAAGCATGGACCGTGTAATCGCATAAGCGGGTGCGACGGGTGGTATTGGCGATGTCACACTAGCAATTTCGACCAAATTTAGGGGTGTGATTTTAGGCGCATTTGGGTTATAGGGGCATTGGGCAATCAAGTGATCTATGCCACAACGATTACATGTGAGTATTGGCATTGCAGACGTGCTCCCTTGATTCATTTGCATCTGTGCAGCATTCTTTTGCAGCCTAATAGGGCACTCCGCTACTCGATGTGGTCCACCACACTCGTAGCATTGAAGAGGTGGCCTCCTAGCCTGGGTGTTGATATTTTGACCTCTGGATGCGAGAGCAGCAGCTTGATAAACCGGCTTGACTTGTCCCCAACAATCTTCCATGTAGTATATAGGACACTCTTCCAATGTATCAAGTCCGTAGGCAATACTAGTGTCTATTTGCTCCTCACAGCCATCTGGATAAGCATTTGATGGCTCGCAACCCACTTGGTTCATAGGGGCGACTCTTGGATGCGGGGGCTACGGTCCTAGCACAGGAGGTGGTAGCGGTGTAGCTTGTACAACATTTTGAGATCTAGGGACCATGTGTTGCGGTAGTTGCTCAACAGGTGGAGCAGGCATCAATACAGGAGCTCGAGGCGCATCCGTCCAGGCTACAGGTGGTCTATTTGCCATCATACGTTTGATCATTAAACAATCCTTAGCTTGGTGACCATACCTACCACATGCATTGCAAGTTCCATTAAATTTTACTCTAAACGTAGGGCACTCACTAGTGCTATGTGGACCTAAGCAAATGGAACACCATTGTTGCTCCCTTCTTGGATACATGTGACTATTTTGAGGGGGTCGATTATCCTTAAGAGACTCTTCGATTGCCTTGGTGAGGTCTGTCAAGAATGTCTCAAATACCTTTGGCTCATTGGCAATGCGCTTTGCAGTCATGGGTTCATACTCAATGGCTTGTGAGCTAGTGGATCTCGTGTCAGTAGACACCCTCATGCCTGCTATCATCAAGTTGTCCTCTAATTGAATTTCATTGGCAGTGACATCTTCCCAGGTTGTGATACCTCTAATCACTAGTCCATTATAGATTCCTTCATTCCTCAACCCTCGAATGAATCGATCAAGCAGTTGGTTATTGTTGAAGCGCTCATTTACAGGGCAACGAGATTTTAAGTGCTTTAGACGACTAATGAAGTCCCTTACTGACTCTCCTTCCTTACGTTCGGCCTTCTGTAGCTGAGATGCTACACCCCAAAGCACACCTTCTCGTATGTACTCCTTTAGAAACAACCTTCGAAGGGTAGGGTAGATTGTTTTCTCGTCCACCCTTAGGGTCCTATACCAATCTCCAGCCTTCCCACTTAATGTCAAGCTTAAGGCATTGCACTTATGTAGTTCGTTGCGTTCCCCTAAGGAATCACATACTTGTTCAAACACTTCAATGTGTTTCCTAGCATCTTCGTCCCCATTGAATTTTTGCGTGAGTTTGGCAATTTGTACTGCCTTACTTCTAGGCTCTCTATCAGATGCATGACGCATATTTTCTATGATAGATCGACCTATGGTTTGAGCAAACGCTGCCAAGTCACCTATGTGAGGAGGCAGGGCCGGTGGAGGTACTCTTGGAATCATATGTGGGAGAGGAACGGGTACCGGTCTTGGCATATGTGTGGATGATGCAGGATATGGAACATAACCGGGCATAGGTCCACTCGGATAAGGGCTAGGGAGCGGCACTCGAGGAGCATAAGCAAGTGGTACAATTGGAGGTGTGGGGGCCATGTGTGCATAAGGGGCTAGAGGCACATACGGTCGAGGCCCCATATTAGGTACTACGACACTAGGTAGTGGCACTGCGCTAACCGTAAATGTCATCGGTACATTCTCTGTCAGGCTTATCCCTGGAGTGAGCACTGTGTTTTCCTTGATAGAGGGTTGAGCCAAGTTAGGGAAGCTAAAGTTTTCGCTCGGAGGCTCAGATTGCATAGAGACCCCAGGTGAAATGACGTAAGATGGGTCCATGGGGCTCATTAGAGGAGTCTCCATTTGTGATAGAGTAGGCTGTTGAGCCTTGCTCGTATCCAAAAATCTCATGGGGCCAGTTGAGAGTATATTTACCCCTTGGTTTTGCCTTTCTGATTGAATAATGCCATGGATAACATTACAGATCATTTTCTGTTGATCTTCGATGCTCGTGGCACTAGAGGTGGATTGTACAATCTCTATCCATCCTACATGGTAGGCGTGGCCAGAGTGTAGATCCGTCAACACCTCAGTGTGGAGGTCGTATGTCCAATGATCATTAATGAACAATGCTTCTAGAGTCGACGTGTTAACGGTTTCTTGTGAGGTAGAAGCAATGTTGCTCCCCGTGGTTTTACTTGTCACCAACGGTACTCTAGAGGGAACTTCTGAAGGAGGCAACTCAACAGGGCCTTCTTGGTAAGAAGTTGGCATGATATCCACATGGACACTCTTTGGGGGTGTGGGGTCCACGTGCGATGTGAAAGGAGAGTCTACTTCCCCACCCCCTTCGTGTGCTTCATTTGCATCAGGTTCCGAGCGAGTAGCTCTACCTAATGTTTCCATGAAACGGCTAAACATACTAGTACTAGGCTGTGGAGCTTCGGGAGGTGCATGGCCTTCTCTCTCAGTGTTTTGGGTAGGGTATGCTTCCATGATTTCTGAGTCGGAGGAGGAATCACTAGCGGCTATTTTAGGGTCTTGGGTGGTGCTACCTTGTGTCCCCGCTGAGGGTCTAGAGCTTATCGTGGATGGGTAATGGGTGTCCGTATGAACAGAGGCACCCTCAATATGCTCGTGTTCTAGCACCCGCCCAGAGCGTAAGTGCATGTGCTTCTGATACCCTAAGGTGTCAAAAAGCTGCTCTAGGAGGCCTTGTGACTAGTTTTTAGCGTGTTTTTTGTTTGTTTTTTTGCTAGATTTTTTAGAGCGTGTCGTGGAATGGGTTGTGTGATAGCTCGAAACGAGCGTATCGGTCAGAGGGTCGTGCCGTGCTTTACAGCCCTCCGTTTGGTCACTCTCTGCTCTCGAAATCCCTAAAACTGTCAATTTCCAGCAGGGAACTAGGCCCAAACTAGAAAGTCTAAGGGTGCAAGTGGGAAGAGAAAGGAGGAGAGTGGAGGACTTGTCCCACATGCTCTCATTCTCTCTTGAGGGAGTAGGGTATATATATAAGAGTGAGTCTAGTATATATCATAAGACTGAGGATTGAGGCTTGGGCTTGGGCTTGGGCTTGGGCTTGGGGAACCGATCCCGATCTATCTTTTATACAAACCAACCCGTCCGTTTTAAGAGACACGTTTTTTATTTTTGAAAAAATTCACCGCCCGCTCACTCGCATTTTTATTTTCTGTTTTTTTTAATTATTATTTTTAGATTTTTTTTTCAAAAAAAAAATTTTAAAAAAAAAATTAAAAAAATGCAGAAAATACAGAAATTGAAAATGCAGAAATGCAGAAAATTGAAAAAACGCAGAAATGCAGAAAATTGCAGAAATTGAAAACGCAGAAATTGAAAATGCAGAAATTGAAAAAACGCAGAAATGCAGAAAATTGCAGAAATTGAAATTGCAGAAATTGAAAATGCAAAAATTGCAGAAATTAAAAAACGCAAGAAATGCAGAAAATTGAAAAAGCACAGACAATAGCAGAAATTGAAACTTGACAGAAAATGCAGAAAATGCAAAAAACAGAAATCTTCACACACTCCTTCCCTGCCTTTCCTATGATAGAAATTGCACCACAAGGAAGCGTAAAGTGCTAACCGAGCTTAGTGTAGGGCATATCCCCGGCAGCGGCGCCAAAAATGTGCGCTCCTTGCCGCACTGTCGAAGCAAGGGACTTGCCGATACACCGTGTGCGAGCCACAAACGGCTCCAAGCACGCAACAAGCCTAAACTAGCAAGCTCAAGAGAACAAAGGGTGTGTCACTCACCCCTCTACGCTCGCCTTCGTGGTGGATTCCTAGCCGCGATGAAGAAGAAGCTGCAGTCGTGCCGCGCTCAACCGCTTCGCCGCCGTCGTGCCTTCGTAATGCTCGATCGCACACACACTCTCCCTCTCTCTCTCACACACACACACACACACACACAAGGAGGTGAAGAAGAAGAAGATGGAGATGGAGCAAGAGCACTCTTTTATTGCACAAATGAGAGAATGAGTAAAAATTAGGTTTAGTTGGCTTTTATAGGAGCTCACCCCATTCACACTTGGGCGCCCATGCTTAGCCAACTAATCCCTTGAATGTCCCAGTTAGAGTGCGCCTCTCATCGGCGATCACTCTACCTTTCCCTATGAAGTCGCGGAGCGGAGCGTGGGTCGACTCTCTCTCTCACACACACACACAGCTTACACAGTACACTACGCAGAGAGATGTTAGAAGGGTTATCTCCCAAAATCCTTAGTATTCACAAAGAATATGTTAGTATATACAAAGAGTTAGAGGTAAGTGAGTTAGGCGGGCGGCCGGCCATATCCGCATAAGAGGCCACTTGGGCTTTAATCCCAACAACCTCCCACTTAAAGTCCAATGTGGCACTTTAAGTAACTGTAAATCTATGAACATAAATGTACAAAGATTTACATGGCTGCCATCTATCCAATGCCCAATAACTCACGACAATGCACAAAGCCCTCTCCTGGAAGTCCCTTTGTGAGTAGATCAGCAGGATTGTCCTTGGTGTGGATCTTCAGCAGTTGTATCTGCTTGTCTTCAAGTACTTCCCTAATGAAGTGATACTTCACATCAATATGCTTAGTCTTCGAATGGAACACTGGATTCTTTGCCAATTGTATAGCACTTTGACTATCACAATATAACTCTGGCATATCTGCATTTATTCCCAAGTCTGCAACCAATCTACCAAGCCAAATAGCTTCTTTGCATGCCTCATTTGCTGCAACATACTCAGCTTCTGTAGTAGACTGCGTAACACAATCTTGTAATCGAGATCGCCATGATATGGCACCTCCAGCCAATGTAAAGACATAGCCTGATGTAGATCTCCTCTTATCCAAGTCTCCTGCATAATCTGAGTCAGTGTATCCTCTGACACTCAAATCCTGACTACCATAGCATATGCGCATACTCTTTGTATGTTTTAAGTATCTCATGATACCTTTCACTGCCTCCCAATGTTTCTTGCCGGGATTTGACATATATCTGCTAACCACTCCCACTGCAAATGCAATATCCGGACGTGTAGCAATCATTGCATACATCAAACTACCCACTGCAGACGCATATGGAATCTTATCCATTTCAGCCTTTTCTTCCTCAGACACAGGACAATCTTGTTTGCTAAGTTTCACATATGGTGGCAATGGAACACTCAATGCCTTTCCCTTCTCCATATTGAAACGTTGCAAAACCTTGTCAATATACTCTGTTTGAGATAACCAAATCAACTTCTTTGATCTGTCTCTCTCAATGCGCATACCAAGTATATGACTTGCCTCACCCATGTCTTTCATGTCAAACGATTTTGCCATCTTTGACTTCAAAGCTGAAATTTCTTCCAAGTGTTTGCCGGCAATCAACATGTCATCCACATACAAAATAAGGATCAGCCAACTGCCATCCTTAGCCTTCTTTGTATATAGACAGTGATCGAACTCACTACGTTTGTAGCCTTGAGAAAGCATAAACTGGTGGAACTTATGGTACCATGCCCTCGGTGATTGTTTTAAGCCATAAAGACTCTTTAACAACTGGCATACCAAATGTTTCATGCCTTTCTCAATAAACCCTTCTGGCTGCTGCATGTAAATTTCCACATCTAAATCACCATGCAAGAACGCTGTCTTGACATCCATTTGGTGCAACACCAAATCCAATATAGCAACCAATGCAAGAAAGCATCTCAATGTAGTCATCTTGACCACTGGAGAGAAGACTTCATCAAAGTCAATGCCTTGTTCTTGCTTAAAGCCCTTGGCAACAAGCCTTGCTTTGTACTTTGGCTGACTATCATGAGCGGTCATCTTATACCTGTAAACCCATTTACAAGGTAGAGCCTTTTTGCCCTGTGGTAATTTAACCAACTTCCATGTCTGGTTTTTATGCAGAGCTGTCATCTCTGACTGCATGGCCAACTGCCATTTTTTCGAGTCAACCACTTGTAATGCTTCCTTGTAACAAGATGGTTCTCCGCAATCTGTGAGCATGACATAATTTAGAGATGGCACATAACGATCAGGTGGTTTGGAGACACGCTCAGAACGTCTCACCACAACTGATTCTGCCTCTCTAGCCACTATAGGCTGTTCCTGAGCCTGACTATGCTGTCTTGATGTGCTAGCACTAGGTCCATCTTCCCTGAAGACAACTCTTCTGATCTCCTCTGTCTTCTCTGGCTTAGCGTGAAACTTGGCTTCATTGAAATGCACATCATTGCTACGAATAAGCTTTCTGGACTCAGGATCCCAAAGCCGGTAACCCATCTCGCCCGATTCTCCGTAGCCAAGAAATATACACTTCTTGCTCTTTGGTTCTAACTTATTTCTGAACTCCTTAGGAATATGGCTATAAGCTTCACAACCAAAGACTCTGAGATGCTTATACGAAGGTGCCTTGCCTGTCCATAGCATCTCGGCCACTGCACTCTTATCCAGAACCCTACTAGGAGACCTGTTGATCAAATGGACTGCTGTAGCCACTGCTTCCGCCCAAAATCCATCAGGCAACTCAGCATTTGACAACATGCTTCTGACCTTCTCTTGTATGGTCCTATTCATACGTTCTGCAACCCCATTCTGTGAAGGATTATATGGTGCAGTAAGTTCCCGCTTAATCCCTTTTTCTTGACAAAAGTCTTGAAAAGCTTTGGAAACGTACTCTCCACCATTGTCAGTTCTCAAGCACTTCAGCTTCTGACCACTCTGATTCTCCACCAGCTGTAAGAATGTCTTAAAGACCTTGAGCACCTCATCCTTGTGCTTCAAGAAGTAAACCCATACTTTGCGAGAATAGTCATCTATGAATGTACAAAAGTACGCTGCTCCCCCTAGTGACAAACTAGGCATTGGTCCGCATAGGTCACTGTGTACAAGAGCTAACCGTTCGTCCCTACGATTCCTCTTTGATCTGTGCGGTTCCTGTGTTTGCTTACCATAAACACAATGCCCACAAAACTCGAAATCTTGAAATGAAAATCCAGGCAAATAACCATAATGAGAAAGTATTTCCATTCCTCTTTTTGACATATGTCCCAACCTACGATGCCACAGTGACACACTTGGCTGCTCAATCACATTAATTACATGGTTTTTAACCTCTGAAACATGTAAAGTGTACAGAGTTCCTGACTTGCTGCCATGTGCTACAGTCATCGAACCTTTGGAGATCTTCCAAGCGCTGTTCCCAAAAACTATCACATAACCCGCATCATCCAACTTCCCTGTACTAATCAAGCTCTTTCGGATTGCTGGAACATGTCTGACATTCTTGAGCCATAAAGAAGAGCCATTCTGAAACTTCAACTGCACATCTCCCACTCCAAGTATGTCACAAACCTGCTCATTGCCAAGTCTGACATAGTCTTTAGTAGCCACATATGATGTAAACCACTCTTTGTGCGGAGAAACATGTAAAGATGCCCCTGAGTCGATAATCCAATCACTCATAGCATGTCCATCCTCTGCAGTCAAGAAAACAGAATCAAGATTGCTTGTAAGGAAGATGTCACCAGCTGCTATACCAGAATCACTGTCTGAACCAGATCCTGTGACATTCACCTCTTCAATCTTCACTGAACTCTTCTTTTCATCTTGCTCAGAACTCTTTGTTTTGCCTTTTTCTTGTTTCCACTTCGTACAGTCTCGCTTCATGTGACCCTTCTTGCCACAATGGTAGCATTCTATGTCATCCTTTGACTTCGAATCACGAGACTTACTTCGGTTTTGTGCCTTCTTACCCTTCTTCTCTTTAAACTGTTGTCTCCCTCGAACGACCAAAGCACTATTGCCTTTGCCTTTGTCAATGTTCTTCCTGTTCACTTCCTCTGTGAGCAAGCTGCCTTCTACATTGGCACTTGTAAGACCTTCTGGCGCGACAGAATTACTTAACGCTGTACGAAAAGTATCCCAACTGTCTGGCAAAGTGATTAAGAGAAACATAGCCTTCACTGAATCTGGAAAGACTATCTCTTGTGTTGTTAACTGGCTGAAAATTGAGTGAAATTCATTCAGATGATTTGACATGGCTGTCCCTTCCTTCATCTTCAAATCCACCAATTTCTTGAGCCAGTAAATCTGAGAAGCGGCACTTTGTTTCTCGTACATATCACATAGCTTTTGCCATACGCCATACGCTGTAGTCTCTTCTGCTACGTTGAAGTAAACATTTTCTGCCAGTGTCAACATGATTGTGGAACAAGCTAACTCGTCAAGCTCTTCCCACTCATCTTGAGCCATAAATTCTGGTCTCTCCCCTTTGAGCTTCAATGGCTTCACTTGTTTTTTCTGCACCAAAACCTGCCAAATCTGCTTCTTCCATAATGGAAAGTTTGTGCCATCCAGCTTCTTTATGTTGTAAAGAGTCTCACTGTGAGAAGATGCCATATCTGCCAAACTGTTTACTCCTGAGAAAAATTCGGCAGAGTTTCCCCTGTAAACTGGCCTCTGTACACAGTAAACAAGCTATAATCAACAAGCTGAACACCTCTCCTCAGGAACTGTCAGTATTTTTGAAAATTTTTGACAGAGTCTCCCCTGTAAACTGAGATCTGGGAACCAAAAGATAGCTCAAGAAACAATCATAAATAGCTGACCAGTGACAAATCCTGTAAGCATACACTGTCTCCTCTCTGGGCGATGACAGAACCTGTATCTGTCTCAAGACTGAACTCTGAACAATGCCTCAACGGCCTGACGCATAAGATGCAATCCAGTGTCTACACAAAGTCATACATCCTAAGGGATAAAAGTCGCCGAAGAGGATGCGTGTAGAGGGGAACTCCAGCAACCTAATCCACCTCACACTGGGTAACCCAGCCCCCAGTGCTTGGCTTCAAAAAACCTCACACACGACCCTCTCAGATGGCTCAGCAAACTGCCCAGAACTAGCATACATCCTATAATAGACCAATCACTGTCCTATGACCGCTGCGGCGGTCTATCTGCTAGCGTGACTCACAACTAGCAGACCCACAATCACAGTACATCAATCTGCAATACATGCCAGTGGTGTCAAGCCGTCGTATGGCCACACCTCCCCTGGAACCTGGCAAGCACAAGAAGTAGCAATGCAGACTGCAATATATATATCTGATGATATATATGTGTACCTGGTCTATAGATGATGCTCTGAAGACGAATAAGTGATGTATGTCGATGTCGATATTGATGTCGACCACCTCCTGCTTGCCAATCTACACAAGATGGATTTCTTTGCGGCTGAAATCTATCTTCTGCTGTAGTGCTCAGAACGAAATTCTGAGGGCATAAACGGCTTCGAAAGGGGGGTAAAACCGCAGGTCACCTGCTGGAAACGCTTCCGAAACGCCGAGTGTGAATTTTCAAACTGCGGATCCAGAATCTGCCGGAAAAGTGCGCGCGCGCGCGATTGCGCAAATCCGCACTGAACCAAGGCTCTGATACCAATTGAAGTCGCGGAGCGGAGCGTGGGTCGACTCTCTCTCTCACACACACACACAGCTTACACAGTACACTACGCAGAGAGATGTTAGAAGGGTTATCTCCCAAAATCCTTAGTATTCACAAAGAATATGTTAGTATATACAAAGAGTTAGAGGTAAGTGAGTTAGGCGAGCGGCCGGCCATATCCGCATAAGAGGCCACTTGGGCTTTAATCCCAACACCCTATTGGTCCGACAAGCCCGGTACCTGACTCTAAATAATACAACGTTTATAGATCATAGGGTGTCCGTGTGCCGTGAGGGTTAACACAATCCACCAGGTTAAACACAAAATACACGAGTGAAGAGTAAAATCTATTGTGGTTGTAAGAAAACTTACAATTTGGTCAGTTTGTTGGAAATCCTGTCAGTGTTGTTTGTAGACACGACTCTGAGTGCATATATGTGTGTTCAATGAGAACCTCTTGGACTGTTTTTCCCGTTTGTGACAAGAGAAATTTTTTCACCCTACCTTTATAATTGTTCACAAACTCGTTGCCCGTGCGCTTTCTCTTCTTGGTTTGTAGGAGAACCCAACTTCCAATTGTAATGGGGGTGAAAGCCATCGATCGTTGTCCAAATCGAAGCTGCTGAAAATTTTGACAGACTTAATACTTGCGGATAGTCGTTGAGGTATTTTGTTCTCCATTAGTGATTCTTATGTGGCAAGATGCACATCACAGAAGTGAGAGGGGGAGTGTTTTTTAGTGCAAACACAATACAGTCAAATGCGAGCATAATAGTTGGTTGAGCGCAAATGAATGAGAATGAGTGGGGATACTATGAAGTCTCTCCTATCGAAAAAGTGCGCACAACTGCATTGAGTGTGAGTTATGGTACATTTGTCCTATATTTGGTCCTGACAAGAAATATTTGAGCAAATCACAATGTATATTAGTGTTAAGGTGTTTTATGCAACTAGATTGTTTTTTTGAAAATGCTAAAATTTGAGAGAAAAACAAGGAAAATTTGAGTTACTGTTACGGTAGCCCGCCATCCATTGGTCCCATTGCATTCTCTCTCTAGCGCTAAAAGGACCAAATTTGGAGTCCAAATTTTTCCTAATGATTTCCTTGCATGGTATGAATGTTTCTGTTGCATTGAACAATATACAAAAAAGGCGTATCACCAAGGCCAAAGAGCTGAGAAAACAAAAAGATGAGATTGAGAAGTGTCAAAACTGCTACCTTAAACACCGTAAGAAATTTGATGAGTATTTGAATTTTGTTCATCTCTCGGGAGAGGTTATTTTTGCTGAGTTGTATCCGTCGTCGGGCCCAATATGGGTACCCAAACTGTTGGCTGATGAGAAACGCGCTCTAATTCTTGATTTGAATGGCCAGCTGGTTAAAGTTGTAGAGTCAAAGCATGGTGAAGTTCCCTCTGAATATACAGGGGAAATGATAAAGTATTGTATGCAAGATAGGAGGTATGTATTTTGTCACAGACAACAACCAATTTTTGGATTTGTGCCTCCAGTTTTTCCATGTGTACATATAGAGCACCAGCATGCAGTGTAAAGTAAATACAATATTAGATACAATATTCAAACCGTAGCGCGAAAGGATGGTAGGTGTTTTTGCACAGAAGCATTGTGGTAAGGTGTCTTCGCTGATATGTAATAAGCATGTTTGCTTCAAGAACTTGAGCATGTTTTGGAGGGGCTTAACACAGTTTGGGCCTAAAAATAAGCTGATCATTGATGACAGTAAGTACAAAGTGTGCCAAAACCTTGAAGGAAGTTGGCTTATTACTCCCAAGTTAGAGGACCAGACTGTTGAACAACGGCAATAGTTTTGGTGTACACTTTGTCTCCCTGGCTATTTTTGTGGTTGCAATTGGAAGACCGTGCAACATAAATAGTCAAGAATGGATTGGATGTTGGCCTAGATGTGTTTTTTGATACAGTTCTTAGCAAGATACAAGCAGATATGTGAGAAAGCGATGAGGGCAAGCGGAGGGTAGAGATCTGTCGGAGACAAAGGGAGGCTGCTGCCTTTCAGGGATGGCTCAAGAGGGAAATATTAGAGAAGCAACAACAATTTGAAGTAGAAAGGCCAATGAAGGAACCAAAGGCTTAGAAAATCCAAGAGCACAAGCACATTGGGTACTATAAGTACAAGTGGGCTAGGCAGCACAAATGTTTTGAAGAGTAGGAGACCCTTCAGATACTTGTAAGATTATGTACTATGATGGAAAGTTGTAATATCTTGATGTAATTTCCTTTTCAATGTTCATACCTATTCTGAATTTTCATTCCAGATAGTAATGTTTACAAATTTTGTACTATTATATTTTTTGGGGCCATACATTGTGCTATGTTGGCATACTTGACTTTATGCAATAACAAGGCATTGAAGAGGTCACTATTTGCAATGCGGTAATCATGCACTGTAGTAATCATGGAGAGAGTCTGATAATGTCCAAAAGAGTTTTCTTACAAAATTTCTTACAAACACCATATATGCTGCTACTTCATGAGTTGGGATCTCTTCCAATTGAGGTTATGGGCATGGAAAGGGTTGTGGAATACATGATAAAGATGTGTCAAAACCCCTCACATTGACTTCCTACAATTGCGTGCAGGGAAGCAATCAAAAAAGTTCAAAAGACTCATAAAAACAAGATCTTGAGCATGAGATGGATGCAAGGCATAAAGAAGTGGTTTGGGAGATAGGATGCATTACACTTGCTGCATGATACCTCAACTCACTCCCAAGTGAATGAAGCTTTTCTACAATGCCAATGTATTACGACTTGCGAGGAATAGGGTGGGCCACACTTCATATGCAAGTTCATACAATACACCACCCATATTTCCCCCAACTACAAAACCATGTTAAAGAGAAAATTGTACTCACCCGTACATGATTGAGCCTATCCCCTTGTTAGTGATACGCACTATCGCAGCCATTCGGTTTGGCTCCCACAACCTTTGATGCGAGACAGAGCGTTGGGGCAATGGAGAAGAGTCAAATCAATTGTGTACATTGTGCTCACTGCTAGTTCAAGAGTTTAAGTACCACACACTACTAGAGTTCTCAGCTTTTGGTCACATCCAATGTAATGGAAATGTCCTATGAACTTTGAGAAAGCTTTAAGAGAATTAGAGTGAGATTTTTTGTGAGATTACTTTGAGAACATAGAGGGTGAACTTAATTGATGGTAGCAACATAAACATAGTACTTAATTAACTTGGCATGAACAAAAATTATAGATTCTCCCATCAAGAGAGACTTAGTACAATACAATCTGTGTTCCTTGTGACCTAGGTGATGCAATGAATATGGAAAGCTTCATGCATCACAAGCATAACGCAAACTTTTCAAAAAGAATTAACTATCCCAAGCCTCAGTCCCAAGGCCTCAAACACCTTTGAAGGTGGAGAGAGCTAACAGGGAATGAGGGTAGGGAAGAGGAAGAAAAATCATTCATAGGAGAAATAAATAGTTCCTCACTTATCATCACTCTTCTTGCTTAGCATAGCATAATAGAATAGTAATGAAGATGAAGAAGATGGCAAGCTTAAGAATTGAAGCATGGATCTTGATTGGATTTGCATTCCATAGCCAAGAGTGTTGGTGTAGGCTCTCAACTTGTCGACAAGCTTGAAGAAGGAAATGGAGCTCTTGCACTTTTCACTTCGCACGATGAGTGTGTTTGTGTGTGTGGGAGAGTATACCCCCTCTCATGCTTAGTCCACCTCTCTCTCTCTCTCTCTCTCTCTCTCTCTCTCTCTCTCTCTTATTATTTAATAATAACATTTGTACATGTGTCCTCTTTTTCCTCTTTGAGAGAAAGAACTTTATTATTTATTTTTATGCATCTAAATTCTCATTGGACCCCTTTAAAGCCTATTCAAAGGTTTCAAGCACATCATGAGAGCCAAATGGGGAGGATCTTGACATGTGTGTTTTATGATTCTTAAGATATCATGTTTGAATTGAACACTTCAAGTGTTGAGATGTAGAGAGAAAGAGAGAGAGATGAGACAAGAGACACACCATATACGCTCCCAAAGACTGATTCATATTGAGGACAAGATACAAATATATAGGTGAGACCAAGTTCAGTAGAGGGAGCCATATATAGCTCCAACACCCCCACTCAAACAAAGGTCTCTAGCTTTGGATGAAAAAAAACCCTTGGGGAGTTCAAGGGAAAAACCCAAGCCCCTATACAATGTGAAATATGAACCAACGGTGATGATGTGAAAGTGAATTGTGCATCTATGTACAAATGTTCAAGTGACTTAGATATCACAAGGTGCAAATGTGGAGTGTGCATAGTGCATGGTACCTAAAAGATTACAATGTCATATGTACAAAGCTATTACAATAGAAAAGAAGCTAATCTAGAAAGAGTGAGGGCGAAGCAACTCCAAGCTCCGAGCGCAAGAGGATGAAACGTGACTCATTGAGGCCTTTGGTCAAAATGTCTGCAATCATCTGGTCACTTGGACAGTGTTCAACCATAATGGTTCCCTTGCGTACTTCATACCTGACATAATGATAATGGACAGCAATGTGCTTTGACTTATTATGTTGAACATAGTCTTTTGCAAGACTAATAGCACTTTGGTTGTCACACCGCAAGGGTGTGCTAGAAAGAGGAGAGTGACCAATATCAACCAGTATTTGTCGAAGCCAAATCAACTCACGAGCTGCAAGTGATGCCGCAACATATTCTGACTCAGTCGTAGAAACTGCAACACAACGTTGTTTCTTGTTGGTCCAAGGAACAAGACAACCATTCATAAAGAAGCAATTTCCACTAGTAGATCGCATAGATAAATGTGAGCTTGCCTAGGTTGCATCTGTGTAACCCAAAAGAGAAAGAGATTGCATAGAATCCGATGTGAGTTGTCGTCGATAGACTAAACCAAAATCTGTACTGCCTTTCAAGTATTTCAATACACGCTTTGCAGCAGACCAATGCTTAAGAGAAGGACATGCAAGATGTTGTCCAAGATAGTTAGCAGCAAACAGAATATCAGGACAAGTGTTCATGCCAACAAACTGAAGACATCCAATCAAGTTAGCATAAGGTTGATTTGTGACAAGTTGACCGCCATTGTCAGAAGTATTCTTCGTAGAGCTCGCAAGACAAGGTGTGTTGGCTGAATGTGCAGATTCCATACCAAATTTTTGAATAGTATCTGCAATAAACTTTGACTGTCGAAGGAATAAAATACCTTTTGTACGGTTCCGTTGGATTTGAATGCCAAGACAAGAGTGAATCTCTCCAAGATCCACCATATCGAATGCAGAAGACAATAACTTTTTCACTTGCTGAAGAAATCCCAAATCATTGGAAACAAGGATGGTATCATCCACATAAAGAGCAAGAATCACAAAACTGCTATCTTGGCGTTTTATGTATAAGTTGGGGTCTGACGAGCAAGAGATGAATCCTTTAGAGGTGAGAAAAAGATCAAATTTTGTATACCAGGCTCGCGAAGCTTGTTTGAGACCATATAGTGCCTTATGGAGTTGAGCAACAAGGTCTTCTTTACCTGGAATAACAAACCCTTCTGGTTGTTCCATATAAATTTCCTCTTCCAAGTCACCATTAAGAAAAGCAGTTCGCACATCCATTTGATGAGCTTCTAAATCAAATATAATAGCAAATGCCAATAAAACTCGAACACTTGTAATGCGAACAACTGGTGAAAAAGTCTCTTGGTAATCAACACCAGCTACTTGGGAGTAACCTTTTGCAACTAAACGCGCCTTGAACTTGTCAAAAGATCCATCTGCTTTTACTTTTGTTTTATACACCCACTTACATTTAATAGCTGTATGACCAGGAGGTAATTCAGTTAGTATCCATGTACCTTTAGAGATAAGAGAATCGTACTCTGCTTCCATAGCCTCTTGCCATTGATCCTTTTGTGGTGAAGAGATAGCTTCATCATAAGTAACGGGATCTTCGGAAGTAGAAAAAGCATTATCAGCAATATCGTCATCATAAACATGACATGAGCCATGTTCAAAATCAATAGGCAGATCAACAAAAATATCAATATCATCATTGGAAACATTTGGAATGGATGGTTGTGAGGAGAAAAGTTGCTCTATAGGAAGAGTTTCATCTTCTGAAAGAAATGGAAAAGCCTGAAGCAATGATTTAGTATCATCAGAATCATCCATGGACCATGAGCCTCCCATAAGCTGTTCGTTAAAAGTAGCATCAGGATTCAATTACTTTCTTGGAGGAAGGGTCATAGAATTTGTAGCCTTTGGAAGTGTCAGAATATCCAATAAAAATAACTTTAAGACCAGGAGCATCAAGCTTTGTTCGTGTTTCTTTGGGAACATGAATATAAGAAATACATCCAAAGGTTCGAAAATGAGATACAGAAGGAATGTCACTTGTCCATGCTGTGATGGGTATCTTACCAGAGGGTGCAGTAGTAGGAAGATGATTCTGAATAAATGTTGTTGTGAAAGCAGCTTCAGCCCAGAAAACACGAGATAAGCCACAATGAATCAGCATACATCTTACAGCATTGAGAATAGTGCGATTCTTTCGTTCAGCAACACCATTCTGTTGAGGCGAATATGGAATAGTGTGTTCATGATGAATTCCACTGTCAGCACAGTAACTCACAAACTCTCGAGAAACATATTCGCCTCCATTGTCACTACGAAGCTTCTTAAGGCGACGACCAGTTTGAAGTTCCGTAGCCTTGTGGAATTGTTTGAAAACAGATAAGGCTTCAGATTTTTGTCTAAGTAGAAATACAGTCGTATACCTTGAGAAATCATCAATGAAAGTAATGAAGTAGCGATATTGTGATCTCGAAGAAGGTAGAGGTCCACATATATCAGTATGAACAAGATCCAATATGTCATGAGAATGAGTTGTATTTGAAGGAGGAAAGGGTTTACGATTGTGTTTCCCAAGAGCACAAAATTCACAAATTCCCATATGGGGATGGGCTTTAAGATCCATGCCATGAACAAGATCACGACGTTGAAGATCAAGGAGTTTTGAGAAATCAGCATGAACAAAACGGTGATGCCATACTTTGCAATCATGATCACGTGGAGCAGTGACAATATTTGCTATAGCATCATTGAGAGAGAGTTCAACCAAATTACCGTTTCGAGGAGCAGTGGCTATAGTCTGTCCATCTTTCTCAATTCGGCACTTGGTATAATCAAATCCAACAAACAGACCAAGATCAACAAGTCTAGCAACTGAAAGAAGATTACGTTGAAGATCTGGTACATGTAATACTCCTCGCAAAATTTGAGTGGAAGAAGATAAGGTACCAAGATATAAGTCTCCAATACCCTTTACTTGACAAGTAGTATCATCAGCAAGATAAACAACACGTTGAACTGGCAGTGGATGATAGTTATGGAGCCACTTAGACTGATATGTCATATTTCTTGTAGCACCAGAATCGACAATAAAAAGTGATCCATCACGTACATGAAGTATTCTGTCTGGAGCAACTGAACATAGGACGCAGCTTGTTTCTGGTACAATGTTGTTTCGATGTTCAGTAGCATATGCTCTATTCCGATCTGTGTCGAATCAGCGCTTATAGCACATATGAGTGGGATGATCAGATCGTCCACAATATTCACAAGAAGAAGAAGAAGAGTCTCTAGATAAACGTGGTTGTTTTGTGGTAATATTGTGTTCTTCATCATATTGACGTGCCCAACAATCATCTTCAGTATGGCCATTTCTGTTGCAGTAAGAACATTGCTTATTAGGAAATTTGAGACGAGAGAAAATATTACCGCGACGGCCACCTCTGCGGTTTCCTCGTTGAAATGGACGCCTTCGAGCATAAAAAGCACGTTCCATTTGTTGTGACTCAGTCTCCTCTTGTGAAATCATAGCTGTATCATGACCAGCATTCCGACGTTCTTGACGTTAAGAGTATTCAATTAAAGACATGCAAGCTTGGTCGAAATCAAGACCATCTTTATTAGAGAGAATAGTAACAATGTTATCATAAGAAGAGTCCTTCACCGTATCAAGGAGAAGTGTAATCAGTTGCTTTTGTGGAACAGGATCACCGGCAGCAGCAAGTTGATTAATAATAGATTTGAAAGACTCAATATGTCCCGTCATGGCAGTACCAACTTCATATTGTAACTTGCTAAGCAACCCTCTCAAATAAAGTATTTCTGTAACAAATTTCTTCTGAAAGTTTGCAATAAGGTACTTCCATACGTCATGGGAAGTAGGCAGTTCATACATATCAAGCAAAAGGGAATCAGTAAGAGCAGAAAGAATATACTGACAAGCTACTTTATCACGTCGTTGCCAATCCGTATAGGCAACATTCCAATCTTCAAATATAGGTCCTTCAGTGATAAGCACGTTATCATTATCCGTATCAACAGGCTGAGGCGGACAAACACGATTTCCAAGAACAACATTAGAGAGTTCATCGCCTTCAAGAATTAACAACATCTTTGCTTTCCAGCCTGGAAATCCTTGACCTTGGAAAGGAGGAATAGAACGCTGGCCAGAAGGAAAGCCGTTGACGAGAATATTCATAGCCATATCTTGTTGCGAGAAGACGTATAAGATAAGATCGCAGAATCTGCACACCATATATGGTGAAGGCCGCAATTGAGAATGAGAGAGATATGAGTACAGCGTTCTGTCAACGATAAACGTAAGAAGGATGCTCAAGGAACGTCCAAAGATGTGAGAGACGTCACCCAAAAAAGACAGGGTAAAGGAGACGTTAATAATAAACGAGTCCTCAAAATAGAGTGGCGTGAGACGCAAGATTGACGGCCACAATACGAATAGCAAAAAGCTAAATCTTCTCGAAAAAGTTAACGCCAAAATAAGAAAAACGATCGTGGACGCTTCACGAAGAAGTAGGACGAAGAAAGCTGCGTCAAGCTCTATTGCAGTAAAAACAGCATAACTTTCTGCTGCGAACTCCGATTGACGCAAACCTAGAACTCAAATCGAAGAGCTCGAGGAGACGAACATGTTTTGGATGATAAGTGTCAGTGCGCTACGCTCCATTGCGCTTTTCCCGTTTCTCCAAATTTTGAGCAGAACATCAAGAAAAATTGAGATGAAGTTCAGGGTGTCATTAACAAGAAAACGTAATCAACGATTAGATTGATTATAAATAAACGCCACATAAAACACTAATCATATTCTTCTTAACACAAAACAACCACAGTTAACAAGAATCAACGTTCAAAAATAAAATTTGTAACAATTTTGAATCTTACATGCGAATCGCATACACATACTGTTGTCACCATGAATTGAATCGGCGCGTGATCGTTACCGCTCTGATACCATGTTGAGATGTAGAGAGAAAGAGAGAGAGACGAGACAAGAGACACACCATATACGCTCCCAAAAACTGATTCATATTGAGGACAAGATACAAATATATAGGTGAGACCAAGTTCAGTAGAGTGAGCCATATATAGCTCCAACATCAAGCACCTTAGTAATTTAAGCATGAAAATTGTTTAGGCCTCTTGAGAGATCATGTTTGAATCACTATAAGAGGTTATGTGCACTTCTGATGCTTTTAGCAACGAAAATACATTGGGTTTTTATACTCCTCGGCGTCGCTAAGACCATAGCTAATAGCGTCGCTACGAGAACGTCGCTATCTGTATCGCTATATTCACGCTATATAGCAACATAGATAGCTACGGTTGCAGGCTTCCTATAGTGATGCTCATAGCGACGTTGCAGAGCCTTATATAGAGACGCTTATAGCGACGCCCGAGAGTAAACAATTTTTGGTGGCAGGGCATTCGCTCCCACCCATCAACCATATTGAATATTTCAATAATAGAGTAAACCTAAATGAATCCAAGATAAGCCCCAAAGTAGTCACGCACAAGACAATATAACCGTTAACTCGATCATGCATAGTATTATTTGCAGAATAAAGATACGAAACTGACAAAAGTAATTGGATGAAAGTAAATTGACGAAAGTAAATCAATGATAGTTATACACATCATAGGAAAAATCATTTGATTGTTAAGCTTTGAAAATGTAATAGTTACAACAGAATTGTCACTATTGAGAAAATACATGGTTTTCCAATAGTTACAAAAAGACATATACACGTCATCTCAATATATAATCTATGACAAAAGGAAACTAATGCTATCTGGCTATGGCTATGGCTATGGCTAGACTGATGTCGTCTAATCATACATCTCATCGCGTCCAAGCGGCGTATTTGTCGGATTCTGCAATACAATAACACGTACTTTCTCTAAGTATAAACATATAATTACAAAACAGTTTATTTTCTTAGCTTACCATTAAAATACAACAAATGTAAAAGAGTAAAGTGAAATACTAACCATGCCGCTGTGAGAACTCAGAATGCCCATCAGGGCATTTAAGCCCTTTCTGCATGTGTACTTGAGCTCGTACGGTGTGGGGTGACGTCCTATCATCGATCACTGTTCAAAACATACAAAGAACTCATTATGTTAGAATTTAAAAGTACAAATAGACATAACTATTAAACCTAAAGAGAAATGCAAAAACACTTACAAAATCGGCCTCAAATGATGCCCACCTGCCGCTCCCCAAGTGGTGAGAGCTCCCTGCCTCTACTCGCGCTTTGGCTACCTCCTTTTGTTGCTTTCACTTTTCAAGATTCTCGCGCGCTTCTCGTTTTGAATTCTTCCAATCTTCTTTGGCCAGCCAATATGGTATGTTCCACCCATGCTTTATTGCTTTTTCTACTTTAAAACGCTTGTGCTTGCAGTACTCGCGCATTTGAACCTTCATCAGGTCTTCATTGAAGCGCTCATCCCAACTTGACACGGGAAACTCGTCATGCAGCATGTTGATGAGTCTGTCTTTTAATTCACTTGGCACTTCACTCGAGGTGTTTAGTATGTAGTGTCTAACACCTGAGAGTAAAGACCTTGCATGCGCGATATCACCTTCTTTCCTTCGTCATCCAAAATGATGCCGCCGCTGATGTCGATCGAGTACAGCAAGCCCTCTCGCTCGTGATGCATGAAATTGGGTGTCTCGGTAGGGGTCTCTAGCGGTGTCTTGATGGGGATACAGATGTTAGGTGTCTCCACTGGAGTATCGGCGCTGAAGCGAGGAGTGTCGACTGGGGTCACTCCCGGAGGAGTAGCTAGTGGTGTGTAGCTAGGAACGGCCGATAGCCGTGCAAAACCTGGCGTAGATGGCGATGTCGTGGTTGGTGTGGGGGCGGGAAAAGAAGGGGAAGGTAAGCAGCCTCGTCAAACACAAGGCGGTGTCGAGGCATCAGAGGCGGAATCCCCACAGCAACCATCATCGCCACCACTAGAGCGTCGGTGCCTCGTGAAGATCGTCTCGTTGACACTGAAGCTTTGGAGTGTTCTAAATGCTCCGAAATAGAGGGAGATGTTGAAGGAGTGGAACGACGTGATGATGCTCCAGAGCAATGACAGTCCTCGTACCACCTCCTCTGTTGGGGTGACAAAGAAGAAAGAAACTCATCATCATCCATACCTACATTAAACACACGAACATTTAATCTTAATATTGAATGGAGAAGAAAACATGGACAAATTATAATCTATACTATAGATAATAGGGAGAGGGATTCCTCTGGAGAGAGAGAGAGAGAGAGAGAGAGAGAGAGAGAGAGAGAGAGGACTCATAAAGGGGGAGGGATTCCTATGTAGAGAGATTCTGTGAAGTTCTTGTGAATTTGTCTCCCGTGTGCATTCTACGTATCTTGTAAAAGGATGAAACTCGTACTGTGATGGAGACTCAAGCTGCAATCCTGAAAGAGGTGCTCCGTCCCTGCTCATACATGATGCTCATCCCTCCACTAGATCTAGTGGATGAACGAGCAGCATCTATGAGCAGAGACAGATCACCTCCTTAGTGATTGCAACCTCAGTCTCCATTGCACTCGGAGCACAGTGCTGCGTCGGTGTATCAGACTTTCAAAACACATCGAGGAGTGTCCCTGCTTGTGAGAACATACATGGAGCATACCTAGAGTGGTAGCAATGACAATTAAACACGATATAAATTTCTCAAGTATAGCATATACAGAGGAATGGAAAAAAACCCCGAGAGTGCTCCCACTCCTCCTTAGTCACTTCTTCTCAAACATGTACACAACCTCCACAACGTTTAGTTTGGTGAATGGTATGAAGTCTACATCGATCTCCTTTTGTGAGATCCATTGCACCAACTTCGCAAGTTTGTAGGTTGTGTTATGGACGTCAGGAGACAAACATCCCTCAATGGCCATCGGTAAAATAAACTACAAAACACGTCTAGCAATGGTATTAAAGTCCACATACAAATTTGTTACGCAATTCTCACTTTGATATATTCCACTTCAAACATACCTAACCCATTTTATGCCAGTCATGTGACTTCAAACCGGTAAGCTTCCCTTCTTTAGTGAAACACGTTCAGAGTGAGTGCATTACGCCAGTGGGGGTACGCACACATCGAATGGTCTCTTTTACTTTGTGTTCTTGGGCTCCTGTCAAAATCCATGTCACTTTAGGGATTTTTATGGATGTTGTTTGCGGCCAATATTGCTCCAGACAATCCACATTTCTAAGGTCAAAACCTGGCTCCCAAAGTATCTTTCTTGCCGGTCAGATGTTCCCACAGTAGATTACCCACATTCTTGAATATGTGCATTGGATCGAGCAAGTGATTGATCATGAGTCTAGGCCAATATGGTAACTTGTACCATAGAGAGAGTCTCTTCATCTCTGGGGGCAAACCATCATCACACATCTCCTTCTGCTCTAAACATGCTTGTGCAGACATCCTCGGTGGCTCTCTTCCCAAAAAGTCGTCACATTTTAGACACTTCTCCATGTCTATATATTCCCCTCTGAAGAGAATGCAGTCAAGTGTGAATCAAGTTGTTATCCATCCCCAAGTTTTGCAAGATCTTTCTTGCTTCCTCTCTGGAATCTGGCATCACATTATCAGCTGTGAGTATGTGCTCTTTGAGCAATCTACACAGCAAAAAAAATGCGGTACACTTGTGTAAGTAATCCATTGGATCATTATACATTTAGAGTTTTTTATTGAAGTAAACACATTGTAATAGATCACCTGAAAAGCACTGTGATGCTAGTGTCACTCCATCCAAAATTTGTTTGTATGTTGAGAAGAACCAGGAGCGCCTTCAATCTAGACACACGTTCTCCATCATACAATGGCGTATCGGATTCACTTTTCATATCATCATAGATAAGCCTTTCTAAATCCATGATCGTCTCAATCATTTCATTGATCTTGGGTTCAAACATTGCCTTGTTGGGAATTTGGTCGGCATGATCATCCTCCAAGCTATCAAAGGCTACATCTTGTGGCCTCACGTATGCTGCTTGACCAAAGCGCCTGCGAACATGTCTACTGGGTTGCAAGATTGCTGCATGTTGGCCAACGTCAGAGTATGACGAGTTATAATTGGCATCAACTCGATCTATAATAGATGGATCAAACTCACCAAATTCGCAAAAGTGCTGCAAAGAAATGCGTCTTGACCATTGCACAGCATGCTTGCATTGATTACAAGGACATAAGATCCTTGTTGAGAGATAGGTGTTTCGGTTGAACGGCCCCACATCCTCATCACTACTTATAATGAATGTAAAAACCTTATAACCTGGACATAAATTTAATCTTCTATTGTCATCCTCTGTCTTTTCTCTCTCTCTCTCTCTCTCTCTCTCTCTCTCTCTCTCTCTCTCTCTCTCTCTCTCTCTCTCTCTCTTTGTTCACATTGTAAACTACCTCACATTCTCTAGTCATGTTTGATCCGCGCACACCTCAGTCTAGAGGTTCACGGAGATCAGAACCACCGGGTTATAATCTTGTCTTTATTGGTCAATGCCTATATTTGTGGGTATGAGAAATCTACACACCCACGTCTACACGATAGTGCATGTAGTGGACAAAACCCCTTTGCCTCTTCTCTAGCTGTAGCAATGCACAGCATCTTAACATCTCTTCACAACATATCCTTTATCGAGGGATTACTTCGTGCATAACATGTTGACCTCCAATCTGAGTATCATGCCATTGAAAGCTTTCCAACTTAAGGTCGCATCCGTAGAGATGAAGAGAGGGATGCCTGTTCGCCTAACTCTAGCTTTTTTTCGTAATCCTGAAGGTAGACTTTAATCTAAAAATTAAATCCAAAATCTAATCTTGAATCTAACCTAATTGAACATATGGTGATTCTGAGCTAATTGAACATGGTTAGTGGGTGAGTTAATAGGTGTCAGATTCTGATGCGAATATACATACTGTTGTGTAACTAGTGTTTTCTTTTTGGGCAAAACCTTCATTGACATGCCCTAAAATCTAACCTAAATCTAATCTAATCTTAAATCTAACATAAATCTAGATCTAATCTAATCGATCTTAAACTCAACATAAACCTAAATCTAACATAATCTTAAATCTAACCTAAACCTAAATGTAATCTAACTTAAATCTAAATCTAAATCTAATCTAATCTTAAACTCAACATAAATCTAATTTCTAATGCAATAGTAAATCCTAAACCTAAATGTAATCCAACTTAAATCTGACATAGCTAATCTTAAATCTTGTCCTAATTTTAAATCTATTGTAAATTTAAATCTAACATAATCTTAAACTCAACATAAACATAGATCTAACCTAAACCTAAATGTAATCTAACCTAATCTTAAATCTAATTTAAATCTTAACCTAATCTTAAATCTACCCTAATTTTAAGTTTAGAATAAATTTTAAATATAAGTTAATGTATAATCTAACTTAATCTTAGATCTTAATGTAACCTAATTTTAATTAAATATAATTTTAAACCTAACCTAGCCCTAAATCTCTCTCTCTCTCTCTCTCTCTCTCTCTCTCTCTCTCTCTCTCTCTCTCTCTCTCTCTCCCCTTATCTCTCTCTTTCCGTTTTCTCCCCCTATCTTTCTCTTTGGCTTTCTCTCTCTCTCTCTCTCTCTCTCTCTCTCTCTCTCTCTCTCTCTCTCTCTCTCTCTCTTTGCTTTATATCTCCCTCTCTGTCATTTTCTCTCTTTACTTTTTCTCTCTCTCTCTCTCTCTCATTCTCTCTCTTTACTTTCTCTCTCTCTCTCTCTCTCAATGTGCATGTGTATGCTTATGCATGTGTGTGTGTGTGTGTGTGTTTTGTTTATGCATGTGTGCACTCTCTCTCTCTCTCTCTCTCTCTCTCTCTCTCTCTCTCTCTCTCTTTTAAAGACAGAATGTGTGTGTGTGTGTGTGTGTGTGAGAGAGAGAGAGAGAGAGAGAGAGAGAGAGAGAGAGAAAGAGGGGAAGGGAACATGAGAGAGAGGAGAGGGAAGGAGCATACCTGGCTCTCCTTCCTCTCCTCGTGTGTGTGTTTGTATGTGTGTGTGTGTGTGTGTGGAGAAGAAAGAGAGAGAGAGAGGGATAGCACGGGTTACCTCTTTTGCTTGAGCGCCAAAACTTAGATATGAGATCTTAGTTTCTAGCGCTCTCGATTTATTTTTTACCCCTGTCAGCGTCGCTATGGGCATCGCTATGTAACAAAAAAAATAGCGATGCCGTGGATTTTCACTTTTGAGTGTCGCACTATGAGCATCGCTAATGTGAAGTACCTCTTGTAGTGTTGGGAGAAGAGGGGGAGATCGACTGCTTAAACTATTCAACACAAGCTCCCATGCATCACCATCAACCTGTCCACCTCTTCTTCCAATTTCCAAGCATGCACACTCACACCTAGACTATGACACACACACACACAGTAAACATAGAATTGACATAGACATGCTTGTAAGAGATGTGTAACCACACTGTAAGGGATGGAGACTAGATTAGAGAGTACACAACAAAATAACCATAGCATGAGAGAGTAGAGAAGAGAATCTGCAAGAGAAAGGCCTAAATCTAGCCCCAAACTCCACCGCACCTCTGTTGTGGAGTTGGTATTTAATATATTATTTTTGAGTTAAAGGTGCCAAAAATTGAGGCCCCTCTTTTTACAACCACTTCACTTTTGTAAATGAGTGAATCTCATTAGTTCTTGCATGACCCATAAGGGGAGTTCCCACTACAATTATTTACAGAGCCATAGTGGCTTATTGAAATGAGATTCTAAAATACTGTGCAAATAAATGGCCAAGAGTAATTGCCGACGCCTCATCATCAACTCCCCTCATTCCACTCTACAAAATCATCATTAACTCAATTAGAAAATAAATAGACAGCACATAATTAACCATTACGCTAGCTATCCCAATTGCAGCTGACCACTACAACAGGAGGGTGCCCAGTCTCGTAACATGTAGTGAATTGAACACTTCAAGAACCTTAGTCATTTAAGCATGAGAAGCACCGTAAGCTTGGGCAAGGTTCCCACAAAAACCTTAAGCATCTCAGCTAGCAAGCACGACAAGCACCTCATGCTTGGGTAGGATTCCCACCTCAAGGTTAGCCCTAGCTTGCCTAAGGTCAAAGGAATTTTTAATAGTAACTTTTGGAGGTCTTTAAAGCTAACCCTAAGGTCTTTAAGCTCCATTAGGTAGCATTGCTCTTTAACAAACCATCTCTCATTTAGACCCCTTTAACCTTGGCCCCGTGTTGAGACAGATCCATAAGCACATGTTTATATTCTAACCCTTGTTCCCGTTTATTCTTCCACATTAAATGGTCAGTTTAATATGAGAAAACCATTTAGGTTGGGTAGATATTAGATTTTATGAAATTACCTCTCTCTCGAAATCATAGTCATCCTCGATTATGAGGTAGAAGAGATAAAGTTTTAGTCTACATTTCCTAGCGGGTAGAAGATCCCTTTTCACACTACGACATCATTCCAGAATAGATGACTAGTCCATTTGGTGCTTGGGAGAGGTAGCTGCCGCAAGCATGTCTGCTCGTTAGTCCATATCATACTCCCATAATAGAGTGACAAATTCTACTTGGTGTTTGAGTGGCGTCGTCATCACAAAAATGATTCTAAGCATGCATACTATTTAAATTTGTGCACTAAAGAGGACTAGTCTTATAAGACAAAAACATTGTTCATTTAGAAAGCATTTACATTTGCTTACTCTAGTGTAGCACTGTAAGCATTGACAAGGTTCATACTATCCTTAGCTATATTCATTGCATCCATCTAGCATCTTCAAAAGGATAAATTTTGAACTTAATAAGATATCATTGGATAATCTTACCATGTCATAGTACCTTGTATTCATGCCGAAGCATAGCTTCGGGTTGTAGCACCTATTCTAGGTCTTCAATTTTTGGAGGGTCTGCAATAATTGGTTCTCTTGGTGGCTCTCCTTTGTAGGGCTTAAGTAGGCTCACATGAAAATCATTGTGTATGAGCCAATGGTTGGATAACTTGAGTTGATAAGCCATGTCATTTATTGGCTTCAATATTTGAAAAGGACCATAGTATCTTTCTGCTAGTTTAGCATAATACTTTTGATGGCCCGTAGGATTTTTTGCCCGTCGTTTGCTTCAATCAAGCCTTGGGAAACTTAAGTAAGACCCAATCATTTTATTTTAATGTTAAGGCCCTTTTGTGCTTGTCAGTAGCAGCTTTTGCCTATGTTGAGAGATGGATATATCTTCCTTAACACTAGAATGGTAACAGGACACTTTATGTCCTTGGACACTTTTGTGTCCTGTTAAGTGACCATTTTGCTTGAATTATTTGAAGAGTATGAAAATGAATTTCTAGGTGCTATATATCCACAAAGTTGCCTTATGAGCTGAAAAAAACTTAGCATTTTTTTTTGAGTATCGATCTCACCATTAACCTTACTCTTGCACAACATTTTTGAACCTAAACTGTGTGAAAAAACGGGTCCTGTTTTTGGCTTTTTTTCAATTTTTGGCAACTATACCACTCTAAACTTCATGTTTGTGAGGTTAAGATGGCTAGAGGTTAGGCCTTCATAGTTCTCAACATGTTTTGATGCTTGTAGGGAGAGCTAAGTGTTAAAATTGTAAGTTATGACCAATTTACAAGAATTGCATAATCCTATTTTTTGGCCAAAATTAGCACTTTTATGATGTTTTTGGTGTCTTTCTTGATATCCAAATTCAATTTTGATTGTGTAAGTATAATGTATAACATAAAGCTAATCTTCCTTGAGTTTTGGGGGACCTAATATGCTATATGGCATAATATATGATGATGGTTGAGTTTTTTGATTACTGAAGAATACGATACATTTTAGAGTAGCAAGTATAACTTTCTCAATATTGATGGTTTCTTAGGCCAATTGTGTGTATTTTGTAGGTAGTGACCATATATAATCATAGACTACAAACTTGGCTAGATATTGAGTAGTTTCTATGGGTTTCTAGAGGTCATACTGCTAAACCCAGTTTTTTCATGTTTGCTGTATTTAGCACTTTATCATTGCCTTCAAAGTTCCAATTGTAAGAGATCCATTATCCTTTTGACATGCTCCATGGCTCCTTTTGAGTCCAGAGGCCCAAAGGGAACTAAGAAAACATGTATATAGTATCTGTATTGAGCGTGACTATAGAAACTTTGATGATAGGTCCGTAGAATGGCAAAAAAGCAACTTTTTTGTACCTATTTTTTTTTCCCAAAAAAAACTTAGTGAGGTAAAAGCAACCATATGTGTTGGTCACCAACCCATTGAAGTTAACGGGGCATTTTATCTCATGTCCTACAAAAATCTCCACTCTTATTTATATGCAATCAACCATAAGAAATTAATGTTTTGGGCAAAATGCACTGTTCCATCAACTTTGGAGGCTTGTAGTGACCAAGGGATGAGAAAAATGACAAGTTTCTCATTTTTTCCATATGTAGTAGTTGTTGAACTATAAGCTCATGAAAGGATTTTTCAAAATGAGTGGATCTACTATGGTTTTGGAATTTTTTCCCAAAACCCTGAAAGGACATTTTTATGTCCTATTAGGTTACCATTCTAGTGTTAACCTTTTGAAAAGATTCTTGTAGGTCATGGCTATACTCATGAGCAACAAATATCTTTCCATGCACTTTAAGTAGCAAGGGACTTTTAGTTATTTTCTCTATGATCTCAAAAGGTGTTTTTTCCGTAGTAGTATAGACAATATTATTGTACGCATACTCTACAAGGGATAAGTACTTAAACCATTGTGAGGGTTGATCTACTTCTGTAACATAAGTATTTAGTAGATCGAGTATCTTAAGATTGGCTATCTCACTTTGGCCATCTGTTTGTGGGTGATAGGTCGAAGAGAAATTCAATCTTTTACCTAGATTTTCAAAGAGACCTTTTAAAAAATTACTGGTCATTCTACGATCCGATTTGACACGATGGATGTTGGTAATCCATGGTGTTTGAAAATATGAGATATGAAGAGGGTTACCATTTGGTGTTCCTTAATAGTCTTTTTGACAGAATAAAGTGTGCTTGCTTGCTAAACGTATCGACTATTGTCCATATTGTCGTACTTCCACAGATAGACTTGGGTAATCCAAAGATAAAATCCATGAATATTGTCATAATAATCAATATCTAATTCTCCTAAATGATTTTCTCATGTTAAACCGATCATTTAATGTGGGGAAGGCCAGGGGAGAAAAAGCTAGAATATTGGTTAAGCTAGCAGACCGGCCACAATAGAGATCCAAAGGAGGGCAAATAGGGATCCAAAGGGGGGGGGCATCTGCAAAAGAGCCATGTGTAACAATGGGCTAAAAAGACCCTAAGGTTCAGCCCATTAAGACTTCCAAAATGCTAAGGTTCCAAAATTCAAAAGTTGTGTCCAAAGGTCAACTCTAGGGAAAATTGGATGCTTTGTGTGTGCCCTAAAAGTCTTTGCACATCCCTACATGGGAGGGGGCGAGCCCTAAAGGTAGGGGATGAGAGAGAAAGCCACACACACACACACACGCTCCCTTTACACAAAGGGAATGAGGGACACATGTCAGCTCCCTAGGCCAGATGCCCATAAGGTGTGCCCAATTTCTATTGGATGACCCTTGAAGTGGACCAATGAGAATTAAGCTAGAGTAAATCTAGTTTAATTAATTTAAAAACATTTAATAAAAGAAACCAATGAGAATTAAGTCTCCTAGAAGACATTTGAAAACTAGATTTACTCTAGTTTAATTAAGCTAGAGTAAATCTAGTTTAATTAATTTAAAAACATTTAATAAAAGAAACCAATGAGAATTAAGTCTCCTAGAAGACTATTGGGCAGTCTCCCAAGGGGTCCAATGAGCATTCAGGAGCCCCATGGCTTGCCTGATTCCTATTGGCCAGGAGACAAAGGGGTCCAATGAGAGTTTAGTTTAATTATTTAATTACCTAAAGATCTCACAAAAGGGGAAAGGGGGACACATGTCAGAAGGCTATCACTTATGCTGCTTAATTGTAATTGGCTTGACTGGGGGAGTTCCAATGAGGCTGCAGCAAGAGAAATTAGCAAGAGGGCTCGCCCAAGAGAGATAGGGGGATGATTTCTGCAAGGAATTATCACACACACACTCACACAAGCTCATGTGTGAAGAAAGAGAAGACTATCTCTTCCCAAGCTTTAATGGAGAACTCATCACCTACTCCAAGCTTGTGAGATAGAAGCCTACATCAACACTCTCTTGGCATGTGGATGCAAATCCAACCAAGAGCCAAGCTTCAATGCATGCTCATCTCCTCTACCAAGCTAATTACTAAGCTAAGCTATGCTACATATGAGTGATTATGTGAGGAGATGTACATCTTTCTCGTAAGATACTCCTTCTTCCTCTCAATCTACTCTCATACCCTGCTAGCTCTCACCATCTTCGAAGGTGTGTGAGGTCTTGGGTATGAGGACGGGGATAGTTCAAGTTGTGTTTGTTTAAGTGTTTTGCTTAGTGCATGAAGCTTCCATCTTCATTGCACTAGCTAGTCTTGAATGAACACAAGGAATTGTATTGTACAATGTCTCTCTTAATGGGAGAAACCATAATACAAAGCCTTTTGGAGGGGGGGACCGGCTCCATGCAAATCCGGTCCTCAACTGCTGTCAATAGCTTAATTTCTCTCTCTTTTGAAAGTATTGTTGATGCTACCTAACTAGGTGTTATGCTTTTTGTTGCTCTCTCCACCCAAGCACTCTTGTAATTCTCATTAGGAATCTATTCTAATGAAATGCCCACTATGTTCATGCTAATTTTCGCTACACATAAGTTATTAGGCCATTAAATGTTACATTGGTATCAGAGCTCAAGGTTTCTCTTTTCTTGCTCAAGAAGGGAGGTCCTCAAGCTAGCTACAAATGGTTGGTATTATTAATTGCCTATGAGTAAGTAGAATAGGGATTTTTCAGCCTTGCAGTGCCCCTGCCTTCGTGCAGTTGACGGGGCATCACCGTGGAGAGCTATGGTCTTAACAGTGGAGTCCTACGGGGCTTGCCTATGGCTGAACTACTATTGAGCTATTAGAAGCTTGACAGGAGCCATTACTGTTTTGGTGTCAAAAGACCCTCTCTTCTATTCCTTGCAATTAATGGTATTCGAGCCGCGGGTACAGTAGCTTGAGTGCTTTTTCTAAAGGGGTAAAGAGGAGTAGCAACTAGGTCTTGAAGTGCCAAAGTACACCTAAAAGTTATTAGAATGGCTGACAATAGTAAAGAGAGTGAAATTAATGTTGATAACTTTGATTTTGCTCATGTGCAAGCTACTAATGATGCTTCAATGCTTGTTAACTATCTTGTTACTAGGCTTCAACAAGGCATGGGAAATCCATCTCTCCAAAGTGAAGTGCAACGGCACCTTCGTGCTCATGGGATTCTCCAAGATCATCACCATGACGAGAGAACACCTAGGA
Source organism: Adiantum capillus-veneris (assembly GCF_014529385.1). Lineage (NCBI taxonomy): Eukaryota > Viridiplantae > Streptophyta > Polypodiopsida > Polypodiales > Pteridaceae > Adiantum > Adiantum capillus-veneris. Next base: position 109,032,146 of record NC_140941.1, read on the forward strand.
AGCCTCCTTGTGAGACTACCAAAAGAGGTCTCTCTCCGATTCGGGAAGAAGAAGAGAATCCATATGAAGGGCTCAAGTATTTACTTCTTGATGATGCATCTCCTTCCCAAAGGAGAACTCAAGAGCCTCCACCGAACGAACGAGAAAGAAGCGAGTCTCCCACCACCTCGGCGGAGATGGCTCCACGAAGACGGCGGGCTAAACACTCTCCATCACCACCAAAGCGGAGAAGACCATCATATTCTTCTCCCCACCACAATTTAAAGAGGGATGATAAAAATCAAGAGAAGAAAAAGGCGAGAAAGAGGACACCCTCTTCTCCATCCTCTTCCTCTTATGAAAACTATGGTTAAGATGACAAAAGACAAGAAAAAGTCAAGAAAGAGGTCACCCTCTTCTCCACCTTCCTTAAATTCTTCACCCTCTGAAGAAAGTGATGGTGCAACCTTTGAACCATCAAAAAGAAGAGGCCATAGGAAATCCTATGCTGCATGGAAGAGGTCGTCCAAGTTGAAGAAATTCAAAGATGGAGGTAAGAGCATCTCTTTCCTTACCTATGATGGTACCGTTGGTGCTACGGACAAAGTCTTGGCCTTTATCCAGCAATTCAATGCGGCGTTTGGAGATGAGGGCTTCACGGAGTCCTCTATGCTACGCCATGTAGCTATGCACTTTCAAAAGTCCGCCAGACAATGGTGGTCTAGCCTACAAGCCAATGGTGAAGCCCCACGAACATGGAAAGCTTTAAGAGCTTCCATTATGAAGCAGTTTTTGGCCACCGATGCCAAAGACAAAGTACTCACCGAATGGCGAAGCTTAAAGCTCTCTCCCAATGAATCTATCCACAAATATGTAGACCAGTTTTGGGACCTACAACTCAAAGCCAGCGTCTTCAAAAAGTTGGATTTTGGAGAGCAAAAGAAACAATTTTGTGCGGGCTTAACCGAAGAAATGGCAGAGTATGTCAACTCCCAAAGACCACGTACCATATCGGCGGTAATACACCACACTACGGTCGCCTCTCGAATCAATTTCCAAATGGGGGCAAAAAGAAATAATAAGCCCCCGGAAAACAAGGGTTCCAATGAGCCTAAGGGGAAGGACACTGTCCAAAAGTCTCCTAAGGGCAACTCCAACAAAGCTAAAGAGAAGGGAGTTTACAAAGGTAAGAATAAACTCTCTCCTGAAGAGCTTGAGCGTTATCGTAAGGATAACCGGTGTTTCAAGTGCGGTGAACAAGGGCATGCGTACCGCGCTTGTCCCCAAAAGAACAACCGCCAAGATCCTCCTAGAGCTTCCTTGGTTGAAATCCAAGAGGAGGAAATTCACCAAACTCATCACAAAGGATCTCCTCTATGCCATGCTTGGGGAAAGGTAAGAGAACATGATGCTTTTATTCTCTTTGACCCTGGTTCTACTCACAATTTTATATCTATGGAGTTAGCCACCAAGCTAGGCATACAATCCTACGAGATGGGAGATGTCCTATCCGCAGACAGTGCCTTCAAGGGGCAAGAAGCTTCAGTCACTCCCTTAATTGGGAAATTGAGGCTTCATGTCCAAGGCTGTGTGGACAAAGAGGACTTCTTTATCTCTCCTCTCAAGCATGAGGATGTAATCCTAGGGGCACCATGGTTTGACCGCATGGCTGCCGATGTTAAATTTCCTGAAAGGAGAATCTCCTTTAAGTTCAGGGAAAAAGACATGTATATAGATGCTAAGGAAATGGGTAACACCATCCCCATTGTACATACACCAGCTTTCAACAAGGAAATAAAGAGCTCTATTTCCGTGTACATGATTTTTGTTAAAGATTCTCAAAATGAACCTAATGCTTTAACAAACGAAAATAAAAGCAACCAAAAGGAATTAGAGTTATCCAATTTTCTCAAGGGGTTTCAAGATGTTTTTATTGACGACATCCCTTGTGAGCTACCTCCTAAACGAGGTAATGATGACCATGCAATTGAACTTCTTCCAGGAAGTTCACCGCCTAATAAACCTCCTTATTGAGTTTCTCAAGGTCAACAAGAGGAGATTATGCGGCAAGTGCATGAGTTAGTTGAGAAGGGCATGGTTAGGCCTAGCTCATCTCCATTTTGCTCACCTGTGCTGTTAGTGCAAAAGAAAGACGGCACATATCGTATGTGTGTCGACTATAGAGCACTAAATAGGATCACTATCAAAAATAGGTTTCCCGTTCCACGGGTAGAAGACCTATTTGATAAGCTACAAGGATCGACCTACTTCAGTAGGGTTGACCTAAAGAGTGGCTATCATCAAATAAGGATATTTGATCAAGACATTGTAAAGACCGCATTTCGTACTACATTTGGTCTTTACGAATACATTGTCATGCCTTTTGGTTTGACCAATGCACCAGCCACATTCAACCGCTTGATGGAGAAGCTGTTCAGGCCTCATCGAACCTTCACTGGAGTGTTCTTTGATGATATTATCATCTACTCTAATTCATTGGAGGAACACAAGCAACACCTCTAGGTAGTATTTCAAGTTTTAAGAGAGAATAAAATTTACGTTAATCGAAAGAAAAGTGAATTTTTCTTGCAAGAGATTTATTATTTAGGTCACATTATCTCTCAAGATGGCATCCAAATGGATCCATCCAAGTTAGAGGTAATAAAAGGATGGCCTAAACCAAGGAATCTTCATGAACTAAGAAGATTTATAGGTATGTGCGCATACTATAGACGCTTCATAGAAAAGTTCTCACAAATTGCGGGACTATACATGACCTAACAAAGAAAAGCGTTAGGTATACATGGTCTGCTAAGGAGAAAAATGCTTTTGAAAAGCTTAAAGAAAAGCTTATCTCTCAACCTGTGCTTACACTACTGGATCCCTCAAAACCATTTGAGGTCCAATGTGATGCTTGTGGTGATTGCCTTGGAGCTGTTTTGCTCCAAGAAGGGCACGCCATAGGCTATGAGATCCGAAGGCTCGACCGTGTTGAGCAAGCTCTAGGAATATACGAAAAGGAACTCCTTACAATTCTACATGCCTTAGACTCATGGAAGCACTATTTATTGGGGACTCCTTTCATTCTGCGAACGGATCACCAAAGTCTTAAGTACTTCATGACGCAGACCAAGCTCTCCGACAAACAAATGAGGTGGGAAAATTTCCTTTCGCAATTTCATTTTCATATTGCTCACATTGCTGGCAAGCATAATCAAGTAGCTGATGCACTCTCAAGACGACCGAGAGTGAATGCGGTTTCCATAGCAACTCACAATGATCTATCTTCAATGATAGATGAGTATGCTATTGACCCCAATTTTAGAGATGTGATTTCAGCCCTTGCATTAGGGAAGAAAGAAGAACCATTTACTTTACAAGATGGTTATCTTCTCTATGGAAATAGACTATGCGTTATTAACTCACTACGTGAGAAAGTAATGTATGAATCTCATGCTCCACCTTATGCGGGGCATAGAGGGATTCAGTCTACCTTAAAGGGAATTGAAACATATTTCTATTGGCCTACCATGAAAGTGAACATACAAGAGTATGTTTCCAAATGTGTGGTATGCCAAAAGACAAAATTTGATAGAGGGAAGCAACTTGGATTGCTTCAACCCTTGCCAATCCCTAATTCACCATGGGAGAGCATATCCATGGATTTTATCTTTGGATTGCCTAAGTCTATCCATGGGAATACGGGAATATGGACGATAGTAGACAGGTTTAGTAAACAAGCTCATTTTATACCTGTCAAAAAGACTATCAAAGCCCATCAAATGGCAACCCTCTTTATTTCACAAATTTTCAAGTACCATGGCTTGCCCATGTCCATAGTGTCGGATAGAGATCCTAGAATGACCAGTAATTTCTGGAAGGGTCTCTTTGAGAATTTAGGGACAAGGCTAAATTTCTCTTCGGCCTATCATCCACAAACGGATGGCCAAAGTGAAATAGCTAACCTAACAATTCTCGATCTACTAAAAGCCTATGTAACGGAAGTAGATCAAAGATCCCAATGGGAGAAGTACTTACCCTTAGTGGAGTATGCTTACAATAACATTGTACATACTTCCACGGGAAAAGCACCTTTCGAGGTAATTGAGGGAAGATCAAAAAGTCCCTTGCTACTTAAGGTACATGGGAAGATCTTCGCTGCAGATGAGTTTAGCCGAGACCTACAAGAATCTTTCCAAAAGATTAAGGATGCTATCTCTATCTCACAGCAAAGGCAAAAGGCTGCTGCTGACAAGCACAGAAGAGACCAAGCCTTTAAAGAAAATGATTGGGTCTTGTTAAAGTTTCCCAAGGCTCGATTAAGGCACACAACGGGCAAGAATCCTACGGGTCACCAAAAGTACTATGCTAAACTAACAAAAAGGTACTATGGTCCCTTCCAGATTCTTAGGCCAATCAATGAGATGGCATATCAACTCAAGTTGCCCAATCATTGGCTCATACACAATGCTTTTCATGTGAGCCTATTAAAGCCTTACAAAGAAGGGCCACCTCAAGAACCAACTATTGAAGACCCACCGGAGATCGAGGACCAAGAAGAGGTGCTGCAGCCCGAGTCCATTCTCTGACATGAAGACAAGGTACTAAGAGGTGGTAAGACTATCCGACGATATCTTATTAAGTTTAAAAATTATCCTTTTGAAGATGCTAGATGGATGCAAGACATACAATTAAAGGATAACCTAAACCTTGTCAATGCTTACAATGCTTCCCAAGAGTAAGCAAATGTACAAAATGTTAAAAATGAACAAAACTTTTGTCTTATAAGACTCTCTTTTTCTTTATTTGTGCACAAAAATGAAGTAGTATGCATGCTTAGATCAAGTTTGTGGAGACGATGTCTCCCAAACATCAAGTAGAGCTTGTCACTCTACTATGGAAGACTGATAGGACTGATGTTCGGACATGCTTGCGGCAGCCTCACGCTCTCAAGCGCCAAATGGACTAGTCATCCATTATGGAATGATGTCGTAGGGTAACATAGGGATCCTCTACCTGCTAAGAAAAGTACTCATGAACATGCTTTATCTTCTCTACACCATAGTCGAGGACGACTATGATTTCAAGAAAGAGGTAATGTCATAATAATCAATATCTAATTCTCCTAAATGATTTTCTCATATTAAACTGATCATTTAATGTGGGGAAGGCCAAGGGAGAAAAAGCTAGAATATTGGTTAAGCTAGCAGACCGGCCACAATAGGGATCCAAAGGGGGGGCCATCTGCAAAAGAGCCATGTGTAACAATGGGCTAAAAAGACCCTAAGGTTCAACCCATTAAGACTTCCAAAATGCTAAGGTTCCAAAATTCAAAAGTTGTGTCCAAAGGTCAACCCTAGGGAAAATTGGATGCTTTGTGTGTGCCCTAAAAGTCTTTGTACATCCCTACATGGGAGGGGGCAAGCCCTAAAGGTAGGGGATGAGAGAGAAAGCCACACACACACACACACAGGCTCCCTTTACACAAAGGGAATGAGGGACACATGTCAGCTCCCTAGGCCAGATGCCCACAAGGTGTGCCCAATTTCTATTGGATGACCCTTGAAGTGGACCAATGAGAATTACGCTAGAGTAAATCTAGTTTAATTAATTTAAAACATTTAATAAAATAAACCAATGAGAATTAAGTCTCCTAGAAGACTATTGGGCAGTCTCCCAAGGGGTCCAATGAGCATTCAGGAGCCCCATGGCTTGCCTGATTCCTATTGGCCAGGAAACAAAGGGGTCCAATGAGAGTTTAGTTTAATTATTTAATTACCTAAAGCTCTCACAAAAGGAGAAAGGGGGACACATGTCAGAAGGCTATCACTTATGCTGCTTAATTGTAATTGGCTTGACTGGGGGAGGGCCAATGACGCTGCAGCAAGAGCAATTAGCAAGAGGGCTCGCACAAGAGAGAGACAGGGGGCTGATTTTTGCAAGGCATTATCACACACACACACTCACACAAGCTCATGTGTGAAGAAAGAGAAGACTATCTCTTCCCAAGCTTTAATGGAAAACTCATCACCTACTCCAAGCTTGTGAGATAGAAGCCTACATCAACACTCTCTTGGCATGTGGATGCAAATCCAACCAAGAGCCAAGCTTCAATGCATGCTCATCTCCTCTACCAAGCTAATTACTAAGCTAAGCTATGCTACATATGAGTGATTATGTGAGGAGATGTACATCTTTCTCGTAAGATACTCCTTCTTCCTCTCAATCTACTCTCATACCCTGCTAGCTCTCACCATCTTCGAAGGTGTGTGAGGTCTTGGGTCTGAGGACGAGGATAATTCAAGTTGTGTTTGATTAAGTGTTTTGCTTAGTGCATGAAGCTTCCATCTTCATTGCACTAGCTAGTCTTGAAGGAACACAAAGAATTGTATTGTACAATGTCTCT